>NW_026692072.1:7800000-8370000 GCF_021218885.2 Marmota monax | reverse complement strand
AGTTTTGACCAATTTGGTCTTAAATACCTGGAAGGAGAGTATAGCCAAAGCAATATCCTACCTGGACATTTAATAGGAAAAAACAATTTTCTTTTCTTAAATATAACTTAAGATATACACTTGTGTCAGCCCTACCAAAGGTAAGTAGAGCTGGAGACTATAAAGTAAGGGTTCTTGTGTGGGATTGCCTAATAATAATGATCACAAAGAACTCTAGAGTCAAAAGTTTGTCCTAAGTTAATTGGAGCCTGATCTCATAGACCTATAAATCTTCCTAACCTCCTACACTGATAAACTTGATCTGTTTTCCACTGATGTGAGTTACTGTCTTCATGGTTTTCTGTGATTAACTAAAATACTAATTGCTTTTGTGCTATTTTTTTATATAAAAAAGTAAGGTTTTGCTGTTGTAATATGATCCCTGACCTATGTATGTCTTGTCCCAGTCATCTGCCATCTGCCACTATGGACCTCTGGACTTCTCTGATGCTGAATACCCTTAACTGTCCATGTACCACCTGATGGAGACCAAGGAATTTGGGTTAATTCCCCCAACTTCTCCCTCTTTAGGCATGAAACAGTTTGGAGATGTCATCATCCATTTTTCCATAGAAATGGAATGTGGGGCTGGGGATGTGGCTCAAGTGGTAGCGCGTTTGCCTGGCATGCGCGGGGCGCTGGGTTCGATCCTCAGCACCACATAAAAATAAAATAAAGATGTGTGTCCACCGAAAACTAAAAAATAAATATTAAAAAAAATTCCCTCTCTCTCTTAAAAAAAAAGAAATGGAATGTGGAAATTTAAGTGGAGAAATATAACAATGGTCCACTGCCGCAGTCTGGCTGGGCACAAATGCCGCAGTCTGGCTGGGCACACAATCACGAGCCACCACACAGCTTGTAGATTCAAACAGCAACTCTTTATTCCCGAACTCACACCAGCCGTCTACAATCACGTTCTGGGGAAATCCACGTTCTCTTCCCAAATCCTCCTTCTCTCCCAAATTCACCTCCACTGGGCTTCTATCTCCAAAATATACTGTCTGAATCCCGTGAGAACTCAAGGGGAACTCAGGCAGCAGGATACGCCCTATTCCCAGCAGGAATAATCTTAAACCTTAAACCTGGAACCTAAACTGGGAACGCCCTAAACAAGATTATCTTAAAACCGGGAACACCCTAATCTGCCTTGGTCCTTGAGCAAGGTTAAGTACATTCAATGTCACTGCAACATGGGGTACGCTGGCAAGGAAATTGTCATACTTACTTGGCTAATGGCTCCCAGCATCTCCCCCCTTCTGATTAATTAAACAACAAGCAATGTGGCTTAAGGACCGTGCCTGGTAGGTTGTCCAATTCAACATATGGTTCTTACCCGTCATCGGAAAACTGACCTTTAGGCGTCAGCCTCCTGTCTTAGGTTGATACCACTGCAATTGAATCATACCCGTCACTGACTACCGGTCCAGCATACAGCCATACTTGTGGATAGGTCTATGCACCAGTGGGGGGGTGAGGTTCTTTGCCTCACCTCTGTTGGCCCCCAAATTTGGCCTTGGTGCCAGTGGGGGAGTGAGGTTAATGTGGCTTATGGACCGTGCCTGGTAGGTTGTCCAATTCAACATATGGTTCTTACCCGTCATCGGAAAACTGACCTTTAGGCGTCAGCCTCCTGTCTTAGGTTGATACCACTGCAATTGGATCATACCCGTCACTGACTACCGGTCCAGCATAAGCCATTGGCCCCCAAATTTTAGACCATCACTAGCAGAAGGGAGGAGGATACAGAAATGCCACGACACCAAGCCAATTGACGGCTCCTTGGGAAAAATTGCATCACTGGTGACACCATCAGCAAAGATATGTCAGCACTACCACAATTAACATGGGGTGCGCTGGCAAGGAAATAAAAATTGCATCACTAGTGACACCATCAGCAAAGATATGCCAGCATTACCACAATTCGCTGCACCAAACGATAGTTACATAGTCCAGGCAAGTTCTGCAAGCAGTTCAAAGCAGAGGAATCTATCAATATGTCCATTTCCTCCCAAAATCCGTTTCCTCCCAAAGTAAGTTGACTCTTTGATTGAGCATTACTTGTTGAGTTCTTCACTGGCACTGGGATGGAGATAGGAATTCTGGCAATGATGCTAAAGAGACATTATCCTGAAAAGAATTATTAAATATAATGAAAAGGAAAGGTGAAAGTAAACAAACAGATCTGTTAACCTACTTTAAAAACAATGCTTAACAGCCTTTTACCTAATTTAAACTAGTAAACAAACAGATCTGTTAACCACCTTTAAAAACAATCCTTAACAGCTGTTTACATAATTTAAATTAAACCATTTAAATCACGTGAATAAAAAAATAATAATAATTCGGATCCATTTTTTCATGAGCGCTCCTCATATATGAAATATGGACATACGCACATACAGACATACAACACAAAACACAAGAGTGTACACAAACGTACAACACATAATAGTAAAGGCCTTGTAGCTTTACCTGGGTGAAATCTCCATTGCAATGTTTAAAAACTCCACAGTCAAAAAATAAAACTGATCAGAAAAACATTAACCTAGGTTTGTATGAGCTCAAAAAATAAAAATAGAACCTTATGATGTGGAAAAATGCAATAATAAAATAGCTATTGAAAAAAGCATCCTGGTTAATCACTGTCGCAGATGTAAGAATGGCCAAGCTGGAGTTCTGGATATCAGCTGTTATGGATTTGAGTCAAATCATCTTCTTTTCGATCTGTAGAAACTGTTTTAGTTAATCTCTCTGGAATCCAAATGGGCTGCTGTTCTCCCTGTGGAAAAACACAAACAGACCCCCGACTCCAGACAATCACTGGGTCAGGACCTTTCCATTGTCCTGTTAGAATATCTTTCCAAAGTACTTTAGGCTTATGTACATTTTTTGGATACATATGCCTTTCCGCAGCACTAAGTCCTGATGAATCCAAATTTAAAAAGTTTAGAGTAAAAAGGGTTATTTTAAGTTTATCTATGGGGGATATATACCCCTTTCCAATTCCCTCTTTTTGCTTTAATAAGTATGTCTGTATCTAATAGTTGTCTTAGCTTTTTGCATTTTCTATCTGTGTAATACCTTACTTGACATTTTCAACCATTTTTTATCTTGTTTCTATCTTCTAGTTTTTTTTTTTTTTTCCTAAGGTTTGTATTTTTACCCTTAGTTGCTTATTTTCTCTCCTAGTTTTCTTGTTTCCTATTTTGTGGGTTTAAAATTCTTGTCTTTCTACATCTTTTTAATCTTCCTATATCTTTTTTATCTTTCTACATCTTCTCTCTTTTTTTTTACCTTTCTGTACTTCTGTTTTTAAAGTTTTTCACTTTAAATTTTTAATCTTCTTTATCTAAATATCTTTTATCCTATTATCTTCCCATTTTTTTTAAAGTAATGCCTTTAAGATTAACTAGGCTTCGAATGATGCAATAAAGCAATCTTTTTTCCGCCATGAAGGTATCTCAACCACCTTCAATTTAACCTTTTAAAGCCTTTTAATTATCATCTATACTGTACTTTTAAATGTACTTTTTCACCACCTACAACTTCACTCTTTTAAACGAGGCTTAGATTCTGTTTAAATCGCTTTAATGTTAGTTTACATGGCTGCCCTTCAACCAAAGGCCTTTTTTTTTTTAACTCCATTAAGAAGCTCTGTCTCAATCTGCCATGTACAAATATCTTTTCTTCTTTCTTCCTTTATCAAGCTTTTAAATTAAGTCTAGTTTCCTCAAAAATTTTTTAAATGACATTTTACAACTTTTTACTTTACCACACAGAGATTATCTCATCTAGAAACATTTCTTTCTCCTTTAACCTCTTATATTAAAATATATTTCCACATCTTGAATCTTTTTCTATCTCTTTTTTTTTTAACTGTTAACCCTTTTTATAAATTCACATTTTGAAACAACTCTTATAAAATTTCTGATTTAGACAAATTACTCCACTTTAATAAGATGAAAGACTTTCATGTTTCTTATGACACTGTAATACTATAATTGAAACCCAACTGAAAATTTTTCTACTCTTTGTATATAAATTACACATGATAGAATCTTAACACTTAGTAACCTTGTTTTAGCAAAGACACAGACCAAAGCAATATTAAACATTTTTCCATTTACCAATTTAGGAAAACACACATAATGTTTAAATATATTACCTTATGGAACTTAATAAGTAAAGAGTACTTGATTTTATATTTAGTGGTTGATATTTTAACACTTCAGCTTTGTAAATTAATCAGATGTCTGTAAAAACCAAGATCTTAGACAAGTGTAGCAAACAGAACTAGCCATCTCTTTCTTGAAGAAAAATCCTTCTACAGGATACCATGATGGTCTCATTAATATACTTAATAACTCATCTTTAAAAAGCCATTTGCTACATTTTTGTATTTTATCAACATATGCCTTAACTGTTCTTGGTCTTACTGGGGTGCCTCCTTTCTCTAACAATTTCTCTTCCTCGGAGGCGAACAACTTCAAACCTTGAGTCAACCATTTTCCCCAGTTTGCCTGAGAAAGTTCTAGGAACAGGCAACTTGAAATAAAAACAAAATAAATCAAAACGAGAACACATTGTTTTTTGAATTGGTCACCCATTCTTTCTCTCTTCCTCAAGGGTGAGAAATTTCACTTACCTCTAAGCTTCAGAAGGCCCCCGTACGGGCCACCAAATGCCGCAGTCTGGCTGGGCACAAATGCCGCAGTCTGGCTGGGCACACAATCACGAGCCACCACACAGCTTGTAGATTCAAACAGCAACTCTTTATTCCCGAACTCACACCAGCCGTCTACAATCACGTTCTGGGGAAATCCACGTTCTCTTCCCAAATCCTCCTTCTCTCCCAAATTCACCTCCACTGGGCTTCTATCTCCAAAATATACTGTCTGAATCCCGTGAGAACTCAAGGGGAACTCAGGCAGCAGGATACGCCCTATTCCCAGCAGGAATAATCTTAAACCTTAAACCTGGAACCTAAACTGGGAACGCCCTAAACAAGATTATCTTAAAACCGGGAACACCCTAATCTGCCTTGGTCCTTGAGCAAGGTTAAGTACATTCAATGTCACTGCAACATGGGGTACGCTGGCAAGGAAATTGTCATACTTACTTGGCTAATGGCTCCCAGCAGTCCACTTTATACTTTGAATATAGCACTTGCTGCTCTGCCACTGCAACTTCTTTTTAAAATGAACATGTTTCTTTCTCTTCCTCTTTCCCTGCTTCTCCCTAATCTTTCCATTCCTGAATATCAGGGGAAACAGGATTACCTTTCTTCCCATTTTAGGCAGATTTATCTGTCTCTGAGCGCACACCCACCTTGGGAATGAAGTAATCCAGACTATTGGGATTACTAGGAGATCTTAGAAATGACTATCTTCCAAATTTACATTGAATAACAAACTCCTACAGAGAACACATGGAATGTAACCATTGAATCACCTCTTTAAAAGCTGAAGGGCAGAATCTCAGACTCTGGGACAGGATTCCCCTGTGCTTCCCCTTGGTTGGCAAAGCAATAAACCTTCTTTTTCACTTTTCTCAAAACTGTGTCCTCATTATGGGATTGGCATCAGGGAAAAGGACTGAGCTTTTGGTAACACAAGTAGCTCAAACCACGTAACTCTGAAGGATAAGACAAACTGAGTACCACCAAATTCCAGACATGTACATAAAGAAGCCTCTTGAAAATGAATTCCCCATTTCCAGCTGCCTCTACTGGTGCTACAAACATGACATACAGACAAACCACCCCACCAGGCCCTTCTTAAAATTCTTACCCATGAGGGGCTGGGGTTGTGGCTCAGTGGTAGAGTGCTCACTTACCATGTGTGAGGCACTGGGTTTGAGTCTCAGCACCACATATAAATAAATAAATTGATTAAATTGAGGTTCATTGGCAACTCAAAAATTGCTAAGAAAAAAAAATTCTTACCCATAAGTCAAAGTAATGATTTTTTTTCCTTTAAACTGCTAAGTTTGGGATAGTTTGTTATTAGACAACAGATCAACAAAATAGGAAACAAAATTTAAAAAAAAAACCTGCAAGAAACTTAAAATTGTTAACATTCAATTTCTAAACAAACTTTTAAAGAAAAATGAGATTAGTCTCCTATAAAAGTAGTGTAATGTTAAAACTTCATTTAAGAACTACTAGTGTTATGCTTGAATTTGGGATCCCCAAAAGACCACCAGAGACCAAGATCGATGTAAGCAGCAAAAAGGTGTTTATTGGGAGCTAGCTCGGTCCTCTGCACACACAGCAACGGGTGATGCTGAGAGGCTCTGAGCCCAGGGTTTGCAGCTGTTTTATACACTCTTTGGGGGAAGCCAGGGACTTCACATACATCATAGCATCTCTTAGCAAATCATCACACACCGCGGGAAAATCATAAAACAACTCTAAAACATGATTAGCACATTCACTGGCAGGAACAAGTTGGGTAAGGGTGATTGGCTAGTTAAAGAAGGGTATTCTTTTGAACTGATTAGTTTAAGCCACGAGGTGGTTAGTACAAGAGGGGGATTTGTTTGAATTGATTGGTTTAAGCCAGGAGGGGTGTACGTGCTGAACTATGTGGTTTCCCAACATGTTATCAACCACCATACTACTGGAAGGGTCATCTGGCATCCCAGGTATTTTTTTGTCTCATGGTGATTTGTGGTTGCTAGGGGGATGCTATGGATCCTCACCTAGCCTGACTGAGTCAGGGACACCTGGCACTGCAGATCTCTCCTGTTATTTGTAGATAAACAACTCAGCAGGGTGGGTTTGTGCCTAGGAGTGTTCTGTGGGTTTTTCCAGGGACAAGGGTCACACCCCCTTCTTGGACAGGCTTTGTTCTGAGGTAGAGGCTGGTTTCTCATTAGTTCTTCATGATTTTCAAGATCTTTTATGTTTATGACTGAATAGAAAGAACAAAGGGGTAGGGTTGGGTGAGTTAGATTTCCAAAGGTATCCAGGAACAGAAATGAACAGATAATAAATAGCCTATGGCTGATGAAATAACTCCATTGGGGAGGAATTTTACTTTTCCTTGATAGGAGAACAAGAGAAAGAATCTAAGGAAAAAAAAATCCAATAATTCCCTGCTATTCAAAGGCTTCCCTCCCCTTTCTAATGATGATTTTCTTACTTCTTCAGCAGGTGAAACATAAAGGATGTTTCCTAGATCTTATTAGTGAAAGCTCCTCCTGGCATTCAGATGCAAAGAGACTCTTCTGGAACTAGTAGCTACACATGAATTTACATTTGGCTGACAACACAGTTAAGACTTAAAACTTCCATTTTATTAAAAGGTAAATAGAAATTACCACTACCTTCCCAATGGGTAACAACAAATGCATTTGCCTTGAACTGCAGAAAATACAGGGGCTATAAATGTTCTCTTTATTAGGCTTTTCAAAGGGGATATTTTGAAGAAAACAAACAGCAATTGTAAGATTGTAAAGAGAAATTACCATTTTGCTTGAAAGAAATGGCAATTAACAGTGATGACAATGTGATTTATACTAATTGAGATTAAGTCAGACAAAATGGCAACATTAGTAATCATTTGAAGTGCTGTATTACTCATTATACTGTGCTTTGTAAACATCTCTCTTGGAATTAAAAAGTAATTAGTAGCATTTTAATCATTTAATTCAGTCTAATTAGGATTTTCAAAAATCTACAGACCTGCTGTTGAAAGCCTTTTTCATTTTGAATTGAGAAAACACATTCCTTTAAAATATCAGCTTCTAGCACTTCTCTTTCTTTCTTGATCTCTACTCTCCACTAAAAGAAAAAAAAAAGAGGAAAGTGGTATAATTAGAAGCAATAGGTAGAAATTTACTTGAATTGGGCTAAATTAAAAAGTTCAATATATCATAATTCAAGGAAGATCCATTTTCAACATTTTAATCTAATTTTTCTTTTTTTTTTTCTTGGAGTGAAATTTGCTAAAAGGAAGAAAATACTTATTTTTTTATTGGTTGAGACTAACAACATTTTTAGAATATATCTCTAAAGGGGGAAAAAAAAAGCTTTAGGTAGATTTGTTGTTTGGATGGTATTTGGGATACAGAAGATGAAGTTTAGCACCAGAACAGTGACAAGTGGCACATTTGCTGTTACATATTTATTGAAAGGAGAGACTCAGAGAAGAGTGCCTCTGCTCTAATGAATGCTATTATCAGGACTGTTCCCTTTCAGGCTGGATTTTTTTTTTTTTTTTTGTATTTTCATTACCCACCATTTTCTGGTTTGCCCTTGAAGGGAAGGGAGATCACAAAAGTGGAATCCTTCTTCTGACTGGTGATGTGAACCCAAATAGCAAAATTGATACTAAGCACCACCAGCACAAGTTTATTTAGCAGCTGAGGAATGAAGAAGTGGGAGTTTTCACTCTCAAATCAACTTCTTAACCCATTGGGGGAGAATAAGTCATAGATGAAGGGCAAAAGAAAGGAGGGGAGAGTATGGTCTAATGAAGAGGAGGAATATTCACGTCCTTTCCTGGAATAGTGGAACTTTCCTAGAATTTAGGCACTCCCCTAGTGCTTCCTGTCATGATGGCTAGTAGAATAATCTAGTATCCACTTAGTATGGATACTGGATTATAATGAAATGAGAAGTTTAGTGGTCACTTTGGCAGCCATTTTTGTTCCAGCTGGTTTGGGCTAGCCAACCAGAAATGGGTCTTCTGGCCTTCAGGCATTTGTCCTTGAAGATGAACAAGATTGGAGTGGGGTAGGAATTCATAAGATCATGTAGATAGAACAGTGGGTAACATTTTGATGGTAGAGCTAATGATGGAGGCATGTGTTAGAAATTGTCGAGCTTCTCATTTCCATGGTTATGAGTTAACAACCAACATGGAGGCTTCAAATAAAACAAATTTATTATCTTACAATTCTTGGGGTCAGAAGTTTTAAGTAGGTGTTACTAGATCAAAAAATCAAGGTATAGAAATAGTGGTGTTTATTATGAATATTCCACTGGGAAATTTATTTTCTTATCTTTTCTGGCCTATAGGAGTTTCTTGCAGTCCTTGGCTTTGACCTTTCTTTCACACAGCCAGTAATTGCATCATCCAGATGTCTCCTTGAATCATTATATCTCCTTTTTTAATCCTGACTTTCCTTTTTCAGTTATAAGGACTTTTAAAATAACATTGAACCCATCTGGATAATACAGGATAATCTCTTCCATCTCAAGTTGATTAGCAACATTAGTCTCTATGCAACCTTAATTTCCTCTTGCCTTGTATCATAACATAGTCACAGGAATTAAGATGTTGATATCTTCAGGGACCATTATTCTACCTACCACAGTAGTCCATGAGAGCTATTGGTATCATAGAGGTGTAGATCCTTCTCTGACCAAATGTATGCCTTTTGCATCTCAGAGTTTTCCAAGGATGCTGTACATAATCCTTTAAAACAAATATAAATGGGATACAAGGAATAATTTTAACAAATGGACTTGGGCTTCAGAAACCATTGCTACAATAAAGTAGGCTGAGTTATAGGCAAACATGAATTTTTTCTTGGCTAACTAGTACAAAATTGCTTCAGATAAAGTTATTCCTCTGTGTCTTCAATTACTTACAACCTAACCTATGTGTAAATCTGCACCCTCGTATTACCACACTCTTGTATTCATTCTTCCTTTTATAAATACTCATTGAGCATCTGCTCCTGTTAGATGTCAGGCACTGCTCTAGATTTCAGAGTTATGGTGGTGAATAAAACAGACCAAATAAAGTTTGCTCTCAAACATCTCACATTTTAGTATGCACATGGGGATGGCAAAATACATACAATAAACAAATAGACTATGCAAATATAAAAACTTTAGGATGATGGGAAAAAGAAGCAGAAAATGGGGATGAAAGCAGCAGAGAAATAGTGCTTATAATTTCTAGTGATTTAATTGTAGAAGTCTTCACGCCTGTATGAGTTGTCCTTTGCAAGATTACTTCACCTCCCTTTGCCCAATGTTCTAAATTCTAAAGAGGAGTCACACCTAAAAGGTGAAGTTGTTAACTACTAAATAATCTTTCTTTAGATATACAGAACCCAGAACATCTGGTGACCTTCAGATAACATGTGTAACACACCTCCTTATTCTACAACTCTGTGCATTAACTAACAGAAAGCAGGTAAATTGCTGTGGGGTTTAGCTTGCAGAAAAAATAATATGTCTGTCTAAAGAACTGTAAGAACTAGACCCAGGAAGTCAAGGTCTATTGTGATACTCTGACCAGAGAAGAAGAAGCAAAGGAGACAGACAGCCTGGATGGTGAAGACCCCACCCTGCATGCAGTGTTCCTGCTCCTGCCCCTCTGCATCCCCTCTCCCTCCCTATATGACTCCTTTCATATGCCTGAGTTCCTCAAGATGAAGCGTTAAGGACAACAGTCCTCTCCATTTTCTAGGGTTCTGGCCCCTGAATAAACCAGATTTCCTTTTCACCGTTTCTTTTATTAGTGACTATTGTTGTTCAAGCAGCAAATTGCTGGACCTGGATCTAATAACATGTTCAGGAAGCCGACTTGTGAGCAAAGACCATAATCAAGTGCTAAAATCATTTTTGTGGATACATGGGGAAAAATAGCCTTGGCAGAGGGACAGAATGTAAAAATGTAAAAATCTCTGATGATAGGCCTTTTCTAGCATATTTAATTGTGAAGCCAGCATGGATCGAATAGAGTGAGGTAGAGGGAGAGGAGACTTATACAGAAAGTAGAGTCACAGAGGACATCTAGATCATACTGGACTTTATAAGGACTTTAGCTTTTACTCCAAGTGAACTGGAAATTAGCAGGTAGGGGAGTCCTATAACCTGACCTAGGTTTCAAAGGGACGACACTAGTTGGTATATTGAGAAAAGGCTGTGGGATGTCAGAATCAAACCAGGAAGATGAGTTTAGAGAGATAATGGTGAATTGTTCCAGTTTGATTTTCACAAAGACACTAGACAGATGACAGCGGATAGTAACGACAGTCTCATGGGCTGAAGAGAAAGGTCTGGGTTGGAGTTGTGGACATCATGATTCACCCACTTGTATAAGGAGCAAGCCTAACCAGTGCCCTAGAGTCTGACTAAGTGTTTTTCCTCCCTGAGGTTGATCAAAAGAAGAGATGGTATGGAATGTGTGGCAGGAAAGAAGATTAACGCAAAACAAATTCCCATTATAACTTTGTAGGGTTTATTATTTGGATGCTTTCATGGTACAAACTGAGTTGCTTTCCTGTAGGACCAAATCTTTATATACACCTTCTAATGAATGTACAAGATTAATTGTACAAAATGAGAGAAATATCTTGGAGAACAGAAAACAAAAACAAAGACAGAAACAAAAAACCAAGATTTCAAAAAATCCAAAGCTTTGTATCTTTATTCTGGTATATTCTTTTATTAATTTTTGTAAAATTTTTGGCAAATTATTTCTCCATGTAGAATATTGTATTTTTCCAAATGTATATATATAATAATATTACCATCTTCCAAGTCTTCTAAAACCTGTTACCCCTCCATCTAGAGTGGAATCTAATCTCCTTTTTCTTGAAGGTGGGAAGCCAGTAGAATGTAGCTGAATGATACTGTGTGAATGATACTGTGGTCAACAAAGGGGATGTGCCTTCTCTTTGGGTCCCTGGAGCTCAGAACTGTCATGTGAGAAGTCCCATTCTCCTTTAACTGTCTTGTGGAGGAAGACCAGGCCAAGGTTTCAGCCCATGGTCCAACTTTTTTCCCAGGGGACACATCCAGCAACAGTCCCTAGTTAGATACACTAAAGAAGATGCCTCCAGATGATTCCACTGCCTACCTTTGAGTGATCCTTACCCATTTTGTCTTCCAGTTAAAGCTCTAGACAATGTGGAACACAGACAAAATTCCTCTCTGTACCCTGAGCAAAATCCTGGTGCCAATCATCTGTGAGCACAATAAAATGAATTATTTGTGCTATTGTCTTTTGGGTGATTAATACAGAAATAGTAACTACCATAACTTCACTTATTTTGTGAAGATACTTATTTCCTTGTTGTCCATGAAAAATTCCATGAGTATGTTAAATTACTTTATGCTAGTAGAGCTAAGAAAAAAAAAAGAGAGAGAGAGAAAGAAAACTTGAGTCTTACTGAGTGCTCACAGGGAGGACCCTGTTAAAAACACTTAAAAGCATTTTGTAGGTATTAATTCTTTAAATCCTCACCACAGTCTTGGGAAATGGGTACTATCACTTAAGCCTATTGAATAACTGAAATAGATAATACTAAGTTGCTTTGCCATCTTACACCTGGTCATAAACTGTGCTTGGAGTTTGTGTTAATCAGCTTTTCGTCACTGTGAATAAGACACCTGACAGTGACGACTTAGCGGTGAAGTTTATTTTGGGTTCATGGTTTTAGAGGTTCAGTGAATGGTTGGCCAACTCCATTTCTCTGGGCCTGGGGTAGAACAGCATGAAGTTAGTGTGTGGTAGAGGAAAGCCGCTCAGCTCAAGATAGCCAGAAAGAGTGGGAGGAGCTAGGGACAAAATATATAATCCAAAGTCATAACCCTTTGTGACCTGCTTATTCCAGGCACACTCCACCTGTCCACAGTTACCACCCAGTAATCAAATTATTAATCCTTTAAATAGATTAATGCACTTATTAGGCTATGCTCTCACAATAGAATCATTTCACCTCCTGCATTGACACAGGAGGTTTGGGGAGACACCTCATATTCAAACCTAGCAGAGTTGAACCCAGGTGGGTGGCTCTAGGGTCTGAACCCTTAACATGGGGGAGGTATAATAACATGAAAATGACTCTTCAGATCAGAAGATTGAGTTACATTTCTCTCCATATGACCAGCAGTTAATATACCTTTTAGGTTTGGTTTCAACATTCTTTGAATTGGAAATTTGGTCATCTGATCCACTGCTTTTGGATAAATGTGAAACAAGAAAGGGTAAATGACTCTTTCCATAGTTTATATGATAGGAGGTGCTTCTCTTATCACTTCTCTTGGAGAACCTGGCATTAGATGTACCAGAAAAGAGAACTTAGACTTTTAGAATACAACTTTCAATCTGAATCAATGGGGTTCCATTTGGTCTTCTGATGAATAAATGGTCTTTTAGAAAATCCAGTGTCTCTTCTTTTCTGTTTCTTTGCACTTGTAATAGCTTTAGCAACATGCCCTTTTCATATGGAGGAAGGAGATGGATTTCTTATTTTGTCTTGCAGTTAGGGTGGGTCTGTTTCTCAGCTCTAACTTTATGCTTCTAATGTAAGTCAAAAGACATCCATTCAACTCCAAGACTATAAAACTTCCCTGAGCCACACAGTCCTGCTCACAACAGAAGTCCTGATTTTTCTCACCTACTTCTCAAATCTTACCCTACAAACTCTGCTTGATTTTTGCACTTCTCCTCCTCTTGTTCTCCAATGCTTGTTCCAGAAGTCCTTTCATTGCTTCTTGATACTGAAAACATACCAAACATCCTAGGTACTTTCCTTAGCACAGTAGAGCAGTGCTGCTCATCTAAACCATTTAAATGGAACTCCAGGCCTCGTTCCGGTCATTCACTACACAACTGAGAACTACCCAGTGTGTCAGCATACAGCCAGGACTCTCATGTGGGAGCACAGAACAACAGCCTGGTAACTATTAGCTCATCTCTGAGGATGCACAGGATGGGCTTTGCAATCTTCACCCTTTTCCTTATTGCTTTGGTTTTCATAAGACGATGCTTGTTAGTTTTAATTGAATGTCAATTTTATTAACTTCACTGTTGTAACAGAATAGCTAAAAATGAATATATTCCATAAATGTTAGCTTCTATGAGCATGTTATTTTGATTCTCTAAATAAATTAAGGCTAACACATTGACTAGTTAGTGACTAGTCAAAATGAGGGAAGGGACAGAGCTACAGAGAGAGAATTAGAAGGATTTGCTGTTATGGGGGAGTGGAGAAGTATAAAGGCAATCTCATACAGTTAAATTTGATTTTAAAGACCACAAGGAGAGAGCCTCGGGCCTGGGGAATGAAGGAATATAGACATTACAATAGTGAGGAACATGGGCATTCTAGATGAGGGAAGTTTCCAGAAAGAAAATGGGTTCGGAGGTGCTTTGACCCATGAGTGAAGAGATTGAATGGTAAACATGGGGCCTGCACGTAAAGGGTCTTGGGGTGATTGAGGAAAGAATTGGGCTGAGGATATGATGGCTGAGGAGGGAGGGAGAGGATCTAGCTGGTCTCTATTGGGAGGTTCACAGGTCCTAGAGTGATGGCCCCTTCCTTTTCCCCTATGTTCATTATCAGAGAAATGAAGAATCTCTGCATCTACACTTTCACCAACTCCAATTATTACAAGTGGAAAGGAACAGAGGAAAATTGTGGACTTCTGTGTCAAAAGGATAAGGCTTCAAGTCCTGCCTCAATTTACAGCCTGTTTGTGACCTGGGTGAGGAATAAATTTCTCTAAGCTGAATTTTTCCCTTTGTGGTTCTGTGTGTCATTGTTGGGTGTGTTAAATAATGTATTTCACTTACAGCATCACAAAAGTCTGAAAAATGCACAATTGTTTATTCCCTTGGTCATCGAATATTCAATTATATCTACTTTTTATCCTTTCAGATTGTGTCTGTTTGAATGTGCTCTTGAGCTCCTCTGAACTATTTCACATCATGAGATATTGGATTTCAGAATCTGGGGAATAAAGTAGAATTTTTCAAGCTTGGTGTATTGACATTTTGGGTAAGATAATTCTTTTTTGTTGAGGGAAAATCCTGGGCATTACTTGATGTTTAACGGTATTCTTAGCCTCTACCCCAAATATTCCAGTAGTAAGTACATGTAATTTCACAATTGTGATATCCAAATATCTCCAGATGTTTCCTAGTGTATTCTGGGTGATGAAATTTCCCCTGGTTGAGAACCATTATGATTAAGAAATAAATATTGTTATTGTTGATAATATTTGGGATTGCTTATGTTGTATCAATTGTAGCAACAGGCCCTTCCCAGATATTGTTATTTAATTCTTAAGTAGAAAATAGATATTATCATGTTCATATTGAAAATGAGAAAGTACAATTTGAGAGGTTAAGCAACTCACTCACCTCTGTATACATGGTGAATGGAGGTGTCAGGCTTTGTGCCGCGATTCACAGGGGGTCCAAATCTTATTCTCTTTCCCTGATGCTCTCTGGATTTATGGCTTTTTTTCTTCCACTGCCTATAAGGTTTAGACTTTTTTTTTTAAGGTTTAGATTTGAATGAATTGGGACTCCATTCTGTTTACCTCAAGAGGATAGAGCTCTATATGAACATTAAGCAGAATGCATTTGGTCCTAGTAGATGCTTTGTAAACATTTGCAGAAAAGGAAGAGGGGTCAAATTGTGAGGTAGGCTTCAGTTCTGTTTAGATATATGATGTTCCCCCAAAAGCTCATATGTTAGACAATGCAACAATTTTCAAAGGTGAAGGATTCATTTATGAGAGCCTTAACCCAATCAGTAGATTAATCCAGTGGTGTGGGTGAACTGGATAGTAACTGGATGGTTAACTGGTGTGGCCAGAGGAGGTAGGTCATTAGGGGCATGCCTTTGTGGTTTATATTTTGTCACTGATGGGTGGAGCTCTCTTCTTCCTGGTGGTCATGTCCTGAGGTGCTTTCCTCTGCCACACCCTTCAACCATGATATTCTGCTACACCTGGCCAGAGTATGCAGTCGGTTATCTATGGACTGAGAACTCAGAAACTGTGAGTCAAAATAAACTTTTCCCTCTCTAATTGTTCTTGTCAGGTCTTTTGTTCACAGCAATGGCTTAAACCGCTTCCATTTAGATTTTTTTTCTTCTTACTGCGTGTATGTGCCAATGTGATCTCCTTGGAGCAATCTTTGTCATGTAACTCCTGATGTTTTTCAACCCTCTCTTGGCTATTATTCCTTCAACTATCTTTCTGAAAGTCAAATTTATCCATTTCCTGAAGGAATCCCTATATCCCTGAATCAAAAAACATAAAATCTGGACATAAAGATAAGTAAACTATTTCTTAGAGGGACTCATGCCTTAATTTCTGAGTACTCACTTTGTGTTTTGCCCTGCAGAAAGATGGACCGAGCACATTTATCATCTTCCATTCACAGAGAAGATATTGAGCTGAGAAATTTCTCAATATTATAAGTTTCATTATTATTTTCATGGTGGTTTGCAATTAATAGAAGTATACACATGGCTTTAATTAATAATGTCTGTTTAACCACACAGACAATGCAGTGGTTTAGGTCCTAATCTTCTCTTCTCAAATTTAATAAGACTTTTGGCATTTTACTACCAAGATAGCTTCTCTTTCTTCCAACTTTTTCTCTTCTTCTTTCCCTACTCTGTGCACTTGGAGAACAAGACAGTGACAGCTTAATATCGGAACAAGAAAGAGGGCCCTGAGTCAAGCATCCATGATCTTAGTATACACGGATCACCAGTCTGCATGGATGAAAACAGTGATTACCTTGTTGCTCAATCGCCTTTTGGAGTTTTGGGCCACTGCAGAATATACAAACATACATTCTGATCTATACAGTTAACAGAAACTGAATGTTCAGTGTAGATCCAGAATGGCCTGATGCCAAAAAGAAAGATAAAAAGACATATTTTTGGCCACCCACAGTGTGGTCAGCTGAGTGCTGGGTAGTTCTCTTGTTACACTGTGTAGTTTTTTTCTCATGATATTTGCCACTGTTAATAAAGTACATTTTTGTTGTTGTTGTTAATTCTGGTGTCCCTCATTGGGCTGTAGATAAAGTCCTTTCGTATTAGTCTCCACTGGATGTCAAAAGCCTATACACAGTGCTGAACAACATGTGCTGTAGGAACATCTGCCTAACCAAACTAATAAATGCATAGGAAAGGTCAACACAGAATTTAGAAAGTACATATGAGGGGAATCTAGACCAGGTTAGAGTGAGGGGGGTGGGCTGGTAGGAGAAGATTCAGAGAAGCTTCCCAGAGGTAGAGATACTCAGTTCAGTCTTAGGGAATGAATAAGTTAATGATGCACTAAAATAAGTCACAATTATTTATATGACTGAACATTCAATCCTGTAAAATTGGGAATTTCAAATGGACCAAGAATATTGGATACCTTGATTGCACTTTCTGGTCTGTTGCAAGTGACTTTAATTTTTTTTTTTTTTTCTTTAGTGCTTACTTTTGGGACAGGTCAAGGCACTGTTTCAATTTCACATTCAAATGGCTCTGTTGCAGTGAGAGGCTGATATTATAACTACAATCTTCCTAAGGAGACTTGGGCCTAGAATGGTGAGCATATGTCCCTAGGTCACAGGAAACTCTTCAGTTTACTGCTCAACACATACTGAGACTGACCTCTGAGAAAATATTTATGGCAACATTTTATTGTATGTTCTTATGTTGAATGACTCTATAAAATAGAAATCAAGTAATATACTGTAAAATATCAAACAATATGGTAAAACCTTATCCCTCATTCAGAGTCAACTATGGATAACAGATCTTGATAAATAATGGTATTTCAAATACTATCATGTTCAAACAGTATCCTTCTGTGTTACATAAGAAAGTTACATTGTTTTTTTGCTTTGATTTTATTTTGTATCTTTTACTGGTTTTAGAAAAAAATGTACATGCTTGTAATAAAAAATTCAAATAAAAATAACTTTAAAAAATGGAAAGTGAGAGAGCTGTTCCCCTATGCTTCAAGGTAACAACTTGTACCATTTTGATTCATTTCTTTTCAAATGTTTTTGGATTATATGTACACTTAAACCACACACACACTGACCTAATACAAACACATTCCTGTGTTTATTTTTTCAAAAATGAGATTATCTTAATATCTTACTAGACCTCTCTTCAAATTTCTTTATTCATGTTTCACATATTATATTTCTGAATTATTTCTAATAGGTAATAATGAACATTCATGAGATTCACAGCTTTTCTCTATCATAAACATTGCTCTGACAAATATTTTTTTCTCAACTCCTTGGTATTTGTATAATTACATCTTTAGAATTATACAAGTTGAAGTTGCTATGTCAAAGGATATACTCCTGCAAAATTTTTTTTGTTGTAAACTACTTTGAAAAAATAGTGCACCGATTAGTGTCCTCACCAAATTTATACCAATGCCTTTCCCCTTAGTTTTTTTTAATATTTATTTTTTAGTTGTAGTTGGATACAATACCTTTATTTTATTTTATTTATTTTTATGTGGTGCTGAGGATAAAACCCAGGGTCTCGCACTTGTTAGGTGATTACTCTATTGCTGAGCCACAACCCCAGCCCTCATTGTTGTTTTTAACTATAGAGAATTTTATTTTATTTTATTTTATTTTATTGGTTGTTCAAAACATTATCATATATCATATCATATTTCATACATTTGATTCAGGTGGGTTTTGAACTCCCAATTTTACCCCAAATACAGATTGCAGAATCACGTCGGTTACACATCTACATTTTTACATAATGCCCTATTAGTAACTGTTGTATTCTGCTACCTTTCCTATCCTCTACTATCTCCCCTCCCCTCCCCTCCCATCTTCTCTCTCTACCCCATCTACTGTAATTCATTTCTCTCCTTATTTATTTTCTCATTCCCCTCACAACCTCTTATATGTAATTTTGTATAACAATGAGGATCTCCCTCCATTACCATGCAATTTCCCTTTTCTCTCCCTTTCCCTCCCACCTCATGTATCTGTTTAATGTTAATCTTTTCTTCCTGCTCTTCCTCCCTGCTTTGTTCTTAGTTGCTCTCATTATATCAAAGAAGACATTTGGTATTTGTTTTTCAGGGATTGGCTAGCTTCACTAAGCATAATCTGCTCTAGTGCCATCCATTTCCCTGCAAATTCCATGATTTTGTCATTTTTTAGTGCTGTATAATACTCCATTGTGTATAAATGCCACATTTTTTTTTATCCATTCATCTACTGAAGGGCATCTGGGTTGGTTCCACAGTCTAGCGATTGTGAATTGTGCTGCTATGAACATCGATGTAGCAGTATCCCTGTAGTACGCTCTTTTAAGGTCTTCAGGGAATAGTCCGAGAAGGGCAATAGCTGGGTCAAATGGTGGTTCCATTCCCAGCTTTCCCAGGAATCTCCATACTGCTTTCCAAATTGGCCGCACCAGTTTGCAGTCCCACCAGCAATGTATAAGTGTACCCTTTTCCCCACATCCTCTCCAGCACTTGTTGTTGTTTGACTTCATAATGGCTGCCAATCTTACTGGAGGGAGATGGTATCTTAGGGTGGTTTTGATTTGCATTTCTCTGACTGCTAGAGATGGTGAGCATTTTTTCATGTACTTGTTGATTGATTGTATGTCCTCCTCTGAGAAGTGTCTGTTCAGGTCCTTGGCCCATTTGTTGATTGGGTTATTTGTTTTCTTATTGTTTAATTTTTTGAGTTCTTTGTATACTCTGGATATTAGGGCTCTATCTGAAGTGTGAGGAGTAAAAATTTGTTCCCATGATGTAGGCTCCCTATTTACCTCTCTTATTGTTTCTCTTGCTGAGAAAAAACTTTTCAGTTTAAGTAGGTCCCATTTGTTGATTCTTGTTATTAACTTTTGTGCTATGGGTGTCCTATTAAGGAATTTGGAGCCCGACCCCACAATATGTAGATCGGAGCCAACTTTTTCTTCTATCAGACGTAGAGTCTCTGATTTGATATCTAGCTCCTTGATCCACTTTGAGTTAACTTTTGTGCATGGCGAGAGGAAGGGATTCAGTTTCATTTTGTTGCATATGGATTTCCAGTTTTCCCAACACCATTTGTTGAAGATGCTATCCTTCCTCCATTGCATGCTTTTAGCTCCTTTATCAAATATAAGATAGCTGTAGCTTTGTGGATTAGTCTCTGTGTCCTCTATTCTGTACCATTGGTCCACCCGCCTGTTTTGGTACCAGTACCATGCTGTTTTTGTTACTATTGCTCTGTAATATAGTTTTAAATCCGGTATCGCTATACCACCTGATTCACACTTCCTGCTTAGAATTGCTTTTGCTATTCTTGGTCTTTTATTTTTCCATATGAATTTCATGATTGCTTTCTCTATTTCTACAAGAAATGCCATTGGGATTTTGATTGGCATTGCATTAAACCTATAGAGAACTTTTGGTAATATCGCCATTTTGATGATGTTAGTTCTGCCTATCCATGAACAGGGTATATTTTTCCATCTTCTAAGATCTTCTTCTACTTCTCTTTTTAGGGTTTTGTAGTTTTCATTGTATAAGTCCTTCACCTCTTTTGTTAGGTTGATTCCCAAGTATTTTATTTTTTTTGAGGATATTGTGAATGGAGTGTTTTTCCTCATTTCTGTTTCAGAAGTTTTGTCACTGATATACAGAAATGCCTTTGCTTTATGCGTGTTGATTTTATATCCTGCCACTTTGCTGAATTCATTTATTAGTTCTAGTAGTTTTTTTGTAGACCCTTTTGGGTCTTCTAGGTATAGAATCATGTCATCTGCAAATAGTGATAATTTAAGTTCTTCCTTTCCTATTTTTATGCCTTTAATTTCTTTCATCTGTCTAATTGCTCTGGCCAGTGTTTCGAGAACTATATTGAATAGAAGTGGTGATAGAGGGCATCCTTTATAGAGAATTTTAAACATGAGTTTAAAGATCTTATGTTTCTATAGTATTTCATCTTCAAATTTTTCTATCTGACTTTTGTCCATTTTGGGGGTTGAGGGAATCATAATTTTTCCTTTATTTTGTAGGAATGGCTTATCGGTAGTTATGATAATCTTTTTCTTTTTTATAAATTAAAAAAATATTCCCATATTTTAAATTTTATTTTCACATATCAATTGCCTATGATTTATGTAATAAAACTTAAAATTTCTTTGCTGTATAGTCTCTAGACTTAATATCACACTAATGTAGACCTACCTTGAGGTCATAAAATAATTCTCCAATATTTTTTTCTAGTATTTTAAAGAATTTATTATTTTTTTACTTTTAAATCTTAAATCTACATAGACTTTTTTATTGATTTACATATAAAAATTCTTAATAAATCCCACTAATTTCATTATTTATGTTCTTTTTTTTTTTAAAGAGAGAGTGAGAGAGAGAGAATTTTTTAATATTTATTTTTTAGTTTTTGGTGGACACAACATTTTTGTTTGTATGTGGTGCTGAGGATCGAACCCGGGCCGCACGCATGCCAGGAGAGCACGCTACCGCTTGAGCCACATCCCCAGCCCCAATTTATGTTCTTATTCCATTGCATTTTATTTCCAACTTTAAAAATTATTTTACTCCAATAAATTATAATCATTATTATTGTGGTTGTGGGTGTGTTTGTGTTGCTGGAGATTGAACCCAGAACCTCTCATATCCTAGGCAGGGGCTCTAGCACTAAGTTATACCTCTAGTCTCTTTGATAGATTATTTAAAAAAGATAGTACAGATAGTACTTGTTCATTGTACTTTCTTACAACAGTATTAGTGTATTTCCAAAAATTGTTAATAGAATAGGTGTGAGATAGCATTTTCATAGAGGGAGAATTAGGAGCCTAAAGTTAAAGTTTAGGCTTTTTCCAGTGATTATGTTGATTGTATAGGCTAGGATGAATTTGGCTACAAATATTTGGCTTACTTCCACTTGATATTTGTGTACTTCTGTACGGTAGATAAATCAGAGCAGGAGCCTTATCAGCAGGTCATAAGGAAAAGAGTCCAGTGCAAAATGGCAATTCAGCATCCTGTCTGAAGATTGAGCTACAGTGACTGACCCTCAAGAGTCATGTGATAGAGTCATGTGATGGAGCACCAAATCCCAGAGCTATGTCAGCAGGCTGGGTGAAATGGAAATGTGGCCAACACTTTGATCCTGGGATAGCTTATTAAGTAGGCTTCTTTGCATTGGACAAGGCAGAGTTACCTGATATAGAAAGAATTCAAGTCAGAACAAATTGAATGGCCTAGGTGGGGAAGCTTGGATTCCAAATCAAAGTATTTTAGATTGACTTTGGAAATAATGTTGTGTTGTATGGGATTCATTTTGAAGGACCAACACTTGTGTTTTTCTTTTATTTGGACTGACTGAAATCCACAGCTTGTTTTACAGCAGGTAGACTTTCAATATAATACTGTGAGAACATAGACCAGGAAAACATGAGGGAATTCCACCTGGGGCTATGGCCCATCCCTGTCCAATCTGGAAATCGATCCGCTGGTTTTCCTCATTGGCTCATGATTTTCAATATAATTTTGAACCAGTGCCTGCCCCCTGATCTGCTCAATGGACTGAGCCCTGAGTACTTTCCAGCTCCAAGTCCCCTTTGAATCAATTTCAAGGGCCTTTTATGCCCTGCTGGAACCCGTGGATTTAGACGGCTAGAGGCTGTGAAGAATCAATGGGTGTTTGTGCAGTGACTGCTTCATCTCAGCTGTTGTTGAAAGATTCTTGTTTGTGCTTCAAGTTTTGCAAACCACTTCAGGATCCCTCTGGGCTAAGAAGGGCTACAGTAATATAAGATATCACTAGCAATAGTAATAACCTTTTATTAATCAAACACCTTGCTTCCAGGGAGCTCCAAGTGCTTTATGGATGTTATCTCATGAATCCTGATATGTTTGTGAGCCCAGGAGCGATTATTCTGCCATCCTGGACTGTCAGGCAGAGAAAATGGTAAGAAGGGATGGTAAAACATACGGCTGATTTCAATGAAAAATGAAAGTAACACTTAATCAAGCAGTGATGTGGTATATTTTGATAGGCAATGGTCTCAGGACAGAGGAATATTCATTCAGTAAATACGGACATTGCTTACAGAAACCTGTTCTTCCTGGAAAGCTCAAGTAGAAGATGCAGAAACTATTAATTTTTGATTATTTTCCGTAGGAGGTGATTGTACAGTATTTGTAGATTCTTCAAGGCTAGTGTGGGCAAAGGAGGGAACTAAAATGTCGGGCACGTTTGATATGTTCTGAGCACAATGCAAGGTGAGGCCCTGTGTCGAGATTTTTCTCATTTAGTATCTCCAACAAGTTTTGGAGGTAGGCAGTCTTGTCCTGATTTTGCTAATAAAGAAATGGTGACTTTGGCCATAAAGGAGTAAGTAGTAAGGGTCAGACCAAGGCCCAGAACTAGGAAGATTCTACTCTAGTTTGGAATTCCAAGGGAAGTCAGCACTAAGTGCATGAAAGAAAAAGAAGGAGAGAAGTTGGCAAGTTAGAGAGCTGCGCTTTGTATAGCAGTGCCTCAGAGGAAAAAGAATTTCAACTTGGGGATGATCAATGATGGTGGATGATAAGTCAAGGAGGCTAAGGATTAAGGAGTGTCCTTTTGGCAAGTATGTTGTCACTATGTCCTTAAATCAATAGAATGATAGGGAAAAATTAATTAGAATAGAGGAGACACATCAAGCCATTCTTCGTAAGGCCTAAAATGGACTAAAAATTTCTATGGATTAAATGATGTGCTTTACATACCTTGTCTCTGATTTTTTGCTGTGGTCCTTTGAGATTTTATTATCATCACCACATTGGGGAACAATGAAAAATTGGAAGTCATTAATATGAGCTACTAATATAGCACAGCTAGAATTCAAATCTGCATCTCACTGATTCCAAAGCCCATGTTTTGTTGTAGCTTCTGCCGCTGGAAGCCATAGGGTGCTCTTTGGCAAAGACTGCCTGATGATACTCTTTTACTGCTCTCTGATATTTACTATCCCTCTTTGTAAGAGGATGATAGTTTTCTGCCCCTTTGATGTCAGTCCTGCCTAGGCATTTTGCTTTGGCCAATTAAAAATGTACAACGATGTTAATTTCAAGAAGCACCTTTAGTAGCCAAGGCACGCATTGCTGTGTTCTTTTTGTCTGCCACAAGACCAGCAATATTCCATATGAAGGCTGCTTAGTCAGCTTAATTCCAGGAAGAAGATACTGGGAAGCAGAGTGTCATTTACCTGTGGTGGACATGTGAGTGGAAACTTTTGAATTACTATTGAAAACATTTATATTTGGGGCAATTTATGACTGCAGCAAAATACTTATATTTGGGGGTTATTTGTCACTACAGCATAGCCTTATCTATCCTGATTGATTTGCTATTCATGGCCAAAGAAGGGAAAGAGTAGAAGCTAGAGGTGAAGGCAATTGTAAGTTAACAAATAGAAACGTGCCATCTACCCATTGCCAAATCAACTAGGCAGAACACCATGTTCTCAAACCTAACATATTAAAACATAAAAATGAGTAGTTTGATAAAATACCCTACAACAGAAGACTAAAACTCAGAATACCCCCAGGATAATTCTAGACTTTTAAAAATAGTTACTACGCTGATGAATAGGAGAGATACCCTCATCTCATATTAAATATGCTGTTGAAAGTGATTTATTCTGAAAAGGAATAGTCCCTAAGTAGTCTAGAGACTCAACAGCAAATGCATATTTAATGTGCTCATTTTTAAAACATTACATTTGGCACAAGAAGTTACCTACAGCCCAGACCTTGGAGGTGGGAGATAGGGAAGAAGCATTTCATTCTTGTTTTATGAAATAAAACAAAATGAATGAAACAACAACAACAAGAGAAACAACAACAAAATCTTAAACTGTGTATGTGGGTTTGTGTGAAAAGGTGAGTTTTGGAAAATATTAATGTGAGCATCATAATCTCCCGCCCAGGGTATCTTTCTGAAAATGGCTACCTTCAACTAGAAAGGCCCTTAGCTACTTTGGCAAAGTTCAATTCTCTAGACACCTCAGCAAGCCAAGATTTTCTCTGGCTAGATACCAAGCCACATCTCCAGAGGATGATGTCAATTTTACCTTGTTATCTATTTGCTGCCTTCTTGGAATTATTGATGAAGAGATCCTAGTCAGCCAAATAACTCCCATTTATTAGTTTTCTTCTAGTGCCAGCTACCTCCCTGGAATGCTTTTACAGACATTTTCTCAGCTGACTCTCATGATAGCCGTAGGAGGCAGCCTAAAATTCTGTGCAATCATGCCTCTGTTTCTCCAAACTTGTTGTGTACCACACTCGTCAGTACCTTTTCTTCTCCCAGCTCCTTAATATCTCTTTCTGTCCTCAAGGAACTTATCATTATTATTCCCTCTGCCTACAGGACTTTCTTTCACCAATCCTTCTCAAGTATCAGACTTCAGATTAAAGGTTCCTCACCATTCAGCCTAATGTGGGTACCCTGATTAGGCTCTGTCTTGGCTCCTTGGATCTTTTGTATATTTTGGTTTTTGGTACTGGGGATTGAACTCAGGAGCACTCCACTGAGCCACATCCCCAGCTCTATATTGTATTTTATTTAGAGACAGCATCTCACTGAGTTGCCTAGTGCCTTGCTTTTGCTGAGGCTGGCTTTGCACTCTCAATCCTCCTGCCTCAGCCTCCTGAGCTGCTGGGATTACAGGTGTGCCTAGCAGGTTTGTATATTTTATTGCTAGCACACTTGGCATAATTTCTAACTATTGTAATTGTCTCTTTACTTGGGTCTTGTCTGTTTTCCCTGGGAGAACACAAACTCAAAGAGGTAATGAATTACTCTGACTTTTAATCACAAAATCACCACCTTCTAATACAATATTGGGAACATAGACATATTCAATTATTATCCCTTGTATGAATGGTTTCATTTTTTTTGTCCTGATGATTGAACCCCTGGGCATTTTACCACTGAACTACATCTCCAGTCCTTTTTGTTTTTTATTTTGAGACAGGATCTCACTAAACTGCTTAAGTTCTCACTAAGTTACCGAGGCTGTTCTCAAACTTGGGATCCTTCTGTCTCAGCCTCCTGAGCTGCTAGGATTACAGACATGCGTCACTGCACCCAGTGAATGGGTTAATTTTTGTTGTTTCCTCTTTATACATGAAGGAACCCAGGCTCAGAGATGACAAGTGAGTTGACTGTCCCTCATTCAGGTTAGGAAAATGATCTGTTGCCCTTGATAATGCCTTGTGTTTTAATTCATTTATTCATTTATTGTATATTAAACATTTATTGATTGCCCAGCATGGCTACTAGGTGATAAGAATATAAAGATATAAAAAATTAAGTAAACAGAAGTAACAAGGTTTCTACCTTCAGAAAGCTTAGATTCTATTGGTATAGCCTGACATTAATCAAAGAATCAGGGAAATAAATTTAAAAAATACAAATATGTTAAATATTCTGCTGGAGAGAAATATATGGTAGGGCAGTTAAGGAATTTGATCTGTTCTGGGGCAGGGGGCATGCAAGTTTTCTAAAAATAAAAGGAAGTGAATATTTTAAGGAAAATTAGTGCTCAGTTGTAAGAGGGAAGGAAGAACACTGAGGCAAAAGAAAGAGAATTTGCAAGTTCCCTGATGAGATGCAACTCACATCCAGGAACTAAAATGAAAACAGTAAAGAAATCTAAGGTTAGGGTGGTTAAGTAGGGGCCAGATATGCACAGCCATATAACCTTCTTAAAAAGACAAAAATATGTATTGGAGAAAAGAGAGCCTCTTCAACAAATAATGCTGGGAAAACTGAAAATCCATATGCAACAAAATTAAATCAAACCCCTATCTCTCACCATGCACAAAACTCTACTCAAAATGGATAAAGGACTTAGGAATATAACCAGAGTCCTGCATCTAATAGAAGAAAAAGTAGGCTCTAATCTTCATCATGTGGGATTAGGCCCCAACTTCCTTAATAAGATTACTATAGCGTAAGAATTAAAACCAAGAATCAATAAATGGGATGGACTCAAAGTAAAAGTTTTTTTCTCAGCAAAAGAAACATTCTGTGAGGTGAATAGAGAGCCTACATCTGCGAGTAAATCTTTACCTTTCACACATCAGATAGAGCACTAATCTTTAGGGTATATAAAGAACTCAAAAAGTTAAATACCAAAAAACAAATAACCCAATCAATAAATGGGCCAAGGACCTGAACAGACACTTCTCAGAAGATGATATACAATCAATCAACAAATATATGAAAAAATGCTCATCATCACTAGCAATTAGAGAAATACAAATCAAAATTACTCTAAGATTTCATCTCACTCCTGTCAGAATGGCAGCTATTATAAAGACAAACAACAACAATAAGTGTTGGTGAGGATGTGGGGAAAAAGGTACACTCATAATTGGCTGGTAGGACTGCAAATTGATGCAGCCAATATGGAAAGCAGTATGGAAATTTCTTGGAAAATTGGGAATGGAACCACCATTTGACCCAGGTATTCCTCTCCTCAATCTATACCCAAAGGACTTAAAAACAGTATACTACAGGGACACAGCCACATCAATGTTTATAGCAGCACAATTCACAATAGCTAAATTGTGGAACCAACCTAGATGCCCCTCAGTAGATGAATGGACAAAAAAAAAATGTGGCATATATACACAATGGAATATTACTCAGCAATAAAAGAGAATAAAATCATGGCATTTTCAGGTAAATGGATGGAGTTAGAGAAGAAAATGCCAAGTGAAGTTAACCAATCCCCCAAAACCAAATGCTAAATGTTTTCTCTGATATAAGGTGGTTGATTCATAGTGGGATAGGGAGAGGGAGCATGGGAAGAATAGATGAACTCTAGATAGGGCAGACAGAGGGGATGGAGGGGAAGGGAGAGGTATGGGGTAATTAATGATGGTGGAATGTGATGGTCATTATTATCCAAAATACATGTATGAAGACACTAATTGGTGTGATATACTTTGTATACAACCAGCGATATGAAAAATATTGCTCTATATATGCAATAAGAATTGTAGGGTTGGGGATGTGGTAGCGCGCTCGCCTGGCATGCGTGCGGCCCAGGTTAGATCCTCAGGACCACATACAAACAAAGATGTTGTGTCCACCGAAAACTAAAAAATAAATATTAAAATTCTCTCTCTCTTTAAAAAAAATTAAAAAAAGAATTGTAATTAATGCATTGGTTAAAAGATAGCCTTTCCAACAGATGGAGCTGGGAAAACTGGAAATTCATATGAAAGAAAATGAAATTAAACCCCTATCTCTCACCATGCACAAAACTCAACTCAAAGTGGATCAAGGACCTAGGAATTAAACCAGAGACTCTCTGTCTAATAGAAGAAAAAGTAGGCCCTAATCTTCATCATGTGGGATTAGGCCCCAACTTCCTTAATAAGACTCTTATAGCACAAGAATTAAACCAAGAATCAATAAGTGGAATGGATTCAAACTAAAAAGCTTTTTCTCAGCAAAAGAAACAATCTGTGAGATGAGTAGAGAGCCTACATCTTGGGAGCAATTTTTTACTCCTCACACATCAGATAGAGCACTAATCTCTAGAGTATATAAAGAACTCAAAAAGCTAAGTGACGTTAGCCAGTCCCAAAAAACCAAATGCCAAATGTTTTCTCTGATAAAAGGAGGCTGATTCATAGTGGGGTAGGGAGAGGGAGCATGGGAGGAATAGCCAAACTCTAGATAGGGCAGAGGGGTGGGAGGGGAAGGGAGGGGACAGGGAGTTAGCAATGATGGTGGAATGTGATGAATTTATCCAAGTACATGTATGAAGACATGAATTGGTGTGAACATACTTTATATACAGAGATATGAAAAATTGTGTTGTATATGTGTAATAAGAATTGTGATATATTCCGCTGTCATGTATTTAAAAAATAAAAACAATTAAAAATAAAGAAAGAAAGAAAGAAAGAAAGAAAGATATATACAACTTCAAAAAAATAAAAAAGTAAGGTCATAAACTGGGTTTGGTGCTCATGCTGGTAATCCCAGTGATTGGGGAGCCTGAGGTAAAAGATTACAACTCAGAGGCCAGCCTCTGCAACTTAGTGAGACCCTGTCTCAAAATAAAAAAAATAAAAAGCTTTGGGGATGTGGCTCAAGTGGTGAGGTTGCCCTGGGTTCAATTATTGGCATCCCCTACTCCCCCGAAAAAAAGGAAGATCATATAAAGAAGGATATTAAGAAGACAAGATATGATAAGATTTCATAAAAGAAAAGGCTATGTTGGCACTATGGAAAGAACAGAGGGCAGGAGAGTAGATTGTGTTTAGGTAGAGCCCCAAGGACAATAGATGATGGCAATTTGGATTATGGGGAATAGATCCTTCCAAAGTTTCCATTCAGGTTGGAAAGTGTTGTCCTTTGTCATTGGTAAACTGTAGCCAGCATCCTCATGACTCCCCAAACACAAGGTACTTCAGGTGGCAGGAGCCTCATGAAGAATGTGACCCCCTCCATCACCAATGTGCTTTGAACAGAAGTAGTTCTAATCTTTCTAGGCTTGTCTACCACAGTAGTTTTCAAAGTGTGGTCCAGGAACCCTGAAGACCCCATAGCTTTCAGAAGTGTAGATCAACAAGATCCAATAGGTTTTCATAATACTGAGGCGTTATTTGCCTTTGCACTTGGATTCTCTCACAAGCATACAAAGATCTTTCCCAGAGGGAAAATGATATGTTATTGCAACAGACTGCATGAAGAGGCAGATGTGAAAGTTGAATTTGCTTCTATTAGTCTAGACACTAAAAGTGTATGTGAAACTAAAATAAAAAAAAATCACTAATTACATTTTTGGGGGGGGAAATAAATTGATTTTACAAATATATTATTTCATATATTAACTTGCAAAGTATGCATTACTGACATAAGTGAGTTTAAAGTAAATACTTTGAAACTTACTTTGATTTTTATTATGATAAATATTGATGGGATTCATAAAAACAAAATACTTTTTTGAAGGTTCTTCAATTATTTTTTACTAATACAAAGGAGACTTTAGACTACAAAATTTGAAATTTTTGACATAAAATTTACCGCACTGGCCAGGTGAGGAGACAAATGCCTGTAATCCCTGAGATTTGAAAGACTGAGGCAAGGGAATAACAAGTTTAAGGCTAGCCTAAGCCACTCTAAAATAAAATAAAATAAAATAAAATAAAATAAAAGTGGTGATATAGCTCAGTGGTGGAGCACCCCTGGGCTCAATTCCTAGTACTGAAAAAAATCACTACATTAACACAAACCCATGTACTATACCTATCTTGGTGGAGAAGCTTTACTAACAACAGAGTAGTAAACTATATATCCATCTATCACTAAGAGTTTGTCAGAGGTGTATTGATTAATGCACATGTTCTTAGCCAAAATAGATGCTTGCAGAAACAAGTAATATATGGTAGATACTAATTGAATATATTTCCTTAAATCCTTCTTATCACTTAAAGAGGTGGATCAGAGATACTGAATTCATCCTTGGTGCATAAAATTGTACCATTGTACCATAATAGTACTTAAATATATAAGTTGTACATAAAAAGTTCTTAAAACATAATTTTTGAACAAATAATAAAATATGAATACTACAAATGACTGGCTTGAAAAAGTATGGTATTGCGTTAATTTGAAAGAGTATATGAAGCATGAAGAAGAGAGGCATTATAAATTTATCAGAATGCTGTTAGATCATCTTGTCCACATAATGTAAATAGGAGCTAATTCAGACACAACATAGTTTTCAGAAACAGGATATGTATCAGGATTTAATGTTAATGATCAAAGGAAGAATTTTTTTAACTTTAATTTCTTAAAAAAGCAAAATAATATTTATGCTTATGTACAAATCTATAGAAGCTATTGAACTTGTCTTTTGTAAGCCTCTAGAATTCTTGGGATATTGTAATATTAGATTTTAATTGGCAGTTTAGGAGTTAGGTGGGATTTCTTGGTTATAGTTTTCATAGTCTTTAAGCCAGAGAGAAATAAAGAAAAATGAAAATTAAGGTAGGAGATTAGGGGAATTGAATTGAAGGACAAAATAAAGATCTCTGAAGTTTAGGGGCAGCATCTTAGTATTAAGGAAAATAGATAAACTATGTTCTTGAAGACAGCTTTTCCCCTTTGATACATCAGATGACCTCGCCTCCAGCTTCCTGTAGACCTTCCAGGAGCATCTGATGGATTCACATGAGATCTCCATGCCTCATCTCACTGTCTTCCCATTAGGTTCTATCATTCACTTGACACATCCCATATAGAAGTGGGCATTTGTCCTTTAGGATGTCTTCTGTGCCTGACAGACCACTTTTTAATGTGTCTGGTGCCTCCAGTACTCTTTTATTCTGTTATAACATGATGGATTCCAACACATTGTGTTAAGCAATTCTCCACCTGTTACCCTTTCTTCTTGCATTCAAGAAATTATGTCAGAATTTACAGTGGTATAGTATTGTACACAATACTTGAATTTGCAGCCTCTAAGCAGTGGCAAGAACTTAATAGGAGATCTGTCATTGTTTCTTGAACAAATGAATGCCTAGGTACCTTCTGGAGATGTACATGTGAATCCTGGCTCTGCTACTTAGTTTCTATGTTGCTTTAGTAAGGTATGCCTATCCATATTTCAATTTCTGCATTATATAATGGATACAGCAACATCTTCCTTCCTGTCTACCTCTCAGGACTGGTTTGAGATTTAATATTCCCGAAGGTCCTTTTTAAATCCTAAAGCACAAAGTGATTGTGAGGTTTTATTTTTTCATTAAGAACTGCTTTCTCTTTATTGACATATAAACAGTGAATAATCAGGCACTTCCCTTTCAGGAATTGATTACCACTTGGACACTTTAAAACTGGAAGCTGTCTGTTAGGGCAACTCTTTGTGAGCAGCTGTGATTTGAAAATAGATGTATTATCCAGAATCTTTCATAGTAAGGGGACTTTGCCAGTAATAAGATTGTTCTTCTCCTTTCCCCAAAGAAGCAAATTCCTTAAATGTCCATGGCTACTGAGTCAGTGACCGAAAGACTATTGGTGTGTGGTCTTGCAAAGAGGCAATAGGGCATAACTGAAGGGGGATGTGCTGGGATTCTTGCTTCTTTCCTTCTTTAATAACCATTGAAACAACAGGAGTAGACCCAGAGCATAGTCCTTACAGATGGTTAACACCCAAGCCTGATAATAACTTGAAATGTACACAGTGGCATCCAGTAAGAGAAAATGCTAATTGGAAAAAAAATGCATCTAGTTTTGTTTTATCAAAAGCAAGTCCCTCTCTCCTTCCTTTGCTTTCGCTCATCTCCTTGGAACAGTCAGGCTTTGTAGGATCCTGATTAACTAGAGCTTTCATTGATTTCCATGAACACACACTGGATGCAAATGGAACTCCCTTGTTTCTCCTTGCTTGAGTTAATCGTGCCTTAGTCTACTGTGCAGTGTTTTCAGGTATTGGTTTTCCTAGGCCTTTCTTGTGCAGTTTGCTCTATTTTCACAGTACAGTAAAATAAGCGTTCTCATACTTTCCTTCGTAACCCTGTCAGAAGCTTTCCTGGGAGTGTTGTCTTCTCTTGAGATGTACCAGGAACTCTGCGACTTTGAGGAGTGAAATGGTCACTTCTTGAAGAAAGTTAATGCCTGCAGGATGGATGAGGTGGTCCCCAATGTTGTAAAGCCATGATATATTTGTTGTAATAGCGGAAAACATAGTGGAAGCTGCATTAAGCATTAAAGGGGATTTATCGGTTCACCTGTCTAGAAAGTCTCCTGGCACATAAATTTCAGCCTAGACTCAAGTTAGGAACGTAAATGCTGGTGGGGCACTCTCTCTCGCTCTAGATCTCATAAAAACACTCTTACAAATAATGGTCAAGAGGGTTGCAGATGTCTAAGACCTACATCCTTCCAAATTAGTAACCCAGTGGAAAAGGACAATCTTTCTCAGTAAATAGTACAGAGAATCGCTGTGGAGGATTTGTTTTATATGGGTTGGATCATATGTACTCCTCAGTGAATTAAGGTTATGGAATATTCTGACTGGTGTAGCTTAGGTTCCTGCTTACACCTGTGGGGTTCATCCTCAAACCAACATTAGAGGATAATTTTTCTACTGGAAGTAGAGGGTCTATTAACAGAAGACAGGATGCATTCTAAATAGATAAAAATAACAGTTGTCCTCAACATATGGTCAAAGCAAAATATGGTGTAAACATATGTGTTAGAATTATACTTAGTATTTAAAAACACATTTACAGGTCTTTAATCAGCCATCTTCCAAAAATGTCACAGTGTTAGAACAAAAATTTATGAAGATAAAATACCAAATAAAATTGTTGCAAAAACCATGGCAAAAAACATATATCTTTAAAAGAGCCTTTTCCTGAGTTGGGTGAGATTTTAATCCTATGTTTTAGAATAGAATTTGACCAGGACAGAGGTTCTATTGTTGCTGAGCTCTCCCTTCCACTTGAATCTTGCTGCCCACTTGTACTTCTTTCTATTATATTTTTAGCTACATAATTTCTTCCACTCCTGTCCTTTCAAGGATACAATCATCAGGGGGAAATAACTGATGTAGGATGGTGATTGTGATAGTTTGAATCTGGACTTTTCCCTGAAGTCTCATGTTGAAAGCCTGGTCCCCAATGCAGCAAGGTTCAGAGATGGGGCTTTCAGGCAGTGAATGGGTCACAAAGGCTGTGGCTCCATCAGTGGATTAGTCCTTTTGATGACTTAATGGATCAGTCATTGAATTATTTTATGAATGCATTGGACAATGGATCAATGGATAATTCATTAAAAGCTGAATGGATTACTTGGAGGTGAGAACTAATTGGAAGAAGTAGATCACTTGGGGCATGCCCTGAGAAAGGCTTTATGTTCTTCCCAGCTTCTTTTTCTCTCTTTCTCTCTCAGTGTGTGTGTGTGTGTGTGTGTGTGTGTGTGTGTGTGGAGAGAGAGAGAGAGAGAGAGAGAGAGAGAGAGAGAGAGAGAGAGCTGCTTTACAGCCATGAGCTAAGCTGCTTTCTTCTGCCTTCACTCATTACCCTCTCGCCATGTTTTTCTGCCTCACCTCAGGCCCAGAGGACTGAATCCTCTGAAATCATGAACCAAAATAAATCTTTCCTCCTATAAGTTGTCCTTGTCACATATTTTGGTTACAGAGACAAAGAGCTGACTAAGAGTGTGGCTGGATTAACTTTCTTGCACTCCACGTTTGCCATCTTCTGGCAAGCTAGCTTGGGCAGAGGTGAGAAAACTGGACAATATCTATCTCTTGAGAGCTCCCTCATCTCAGAACTGCACACTTTCAATTTTGTCCTGTATCATTGGCCAACCCAGATTTTAAGGAACAAATAAAGACAATTACATTTTGTATGAGGAAGAACTTTAAAGTCATATTCAAAGAATGAGGATACACAGAAGGATAATAATTACTACAAGTTTGTGCAAAGAAATGCTTTCTCATGTGATTTATTCATGGTGTTTTCTGCCAATAAATCAATTTTTTAAACAACATTATTACGTTTGTGATTTTGTCACATTTAACAATAAAAATGAGAGGTTAAAAAAACTTAGATAATTAGGAATGGACTCAATTTTTTTCATAATTGCTTTAAGGGAAGGAATCACATATTCAATATCCAATTAGCTCACTTGTGAGCAACTGTCCATCACTTGTTTTATTGAATCCCTTCAGTTATTTGTAAAAATAGAATTAATACAGTTTAATTCTCCTTCAATCTGTTTATTTATTTATTTATTCGTGAAAACACATTTGTAATCTGTCGCAAGTCAGTGTCTTTGCCCAATATTCTTCTATTATATTGTCATCCGGGAAATGATATCTAGATCAAATCAGATGTCTGTCTTCTCAGTGCCCAACTACCTCTAGCTGACCAAATACTGCTGGAAAAGCAAAAACATGCAGATAGGTACCTCTGGGAAATCATGGCCTTTAATCTCATCTATACTCTCAACGTTATTGGTTGACCCCTCTGGGTTTCCTTAATCACTCATTCAATAATTAGTTCCTGAGGGCCTACTGTCTAACAAGCAATCTGTTGGAATCCTATTGGGAGAACAGAAGTTAGCAGAAATAGTCTTTCTTTTCATAGAGATTGTCCTCTGGAATACCGGGCGAGAAAGATGTAAAACAGAATCTAAAGGATACATGTAAAGCAATGACATTGACACAGATTATAAAGGAAGGGAAAAACACTGAAAGAAAATTTGTTATAAGAGGATTTATCATAAGCATAGAAATCAGGAAAGATCACCCTGAATAATACCATTATTTTTGTCGTAATTTCATATTGACTGCCTCAAATTTCTTCTGTATTTTCCATGATTACCTTAGATAGAGTCTTACCTAATTCCTTAGAGAAAATACAAAACATAAGAAGGAAGTTCTATCGTATAGTTACTAACCCACAAACTGACCTCTGTTCCCACCCAGTATATTTGCTTTTCTTCCTGTGACACTGAGGGATGGGGGGAAATGATCCTTTTTCTTTTCTATATGCAAGCTTGCTCAATTCCCCTACACATCTTACATTTTTCTCATAATCCTTGTTTTCTTCTTTTTTCATTAAATCACATTCACATATTATACAAGGCACAATAAAGAGTATCATGTGATTTATAAATTTAAAATATTTATTTATTTTGGTATTGGGGATTGAGCCCAGGGACACTAACCACTGAGATATATCCCCTTTTCATTTTTTATTTTGAGATGGGTTTTCACTAAGTTGCTGAGGTTTTCACTAAATGGCCCAATCTGACCGCAACTTCAGATTTTTCTGCCTCAGCCTCCTGAATTGCTGAAACTACAATGATGGTTTGAACTGTGAAATCTTTATTATGGTAAAAATAGAGAAAGAATTTATCATAGTTGATCATTTCCCTGATACCAATTGAAATGTCTCCTTTCCTCCCCTTGTTGGATTTCACCTCCACCACATTCATATCTCCATCTAACCTCTGACATTTTCTTTTTCTTTAGACTAATTGAATTTTCTTGAATTTTATGTAAACTGAAACATATGGGATAAACTCTTTTTAACATTTTTTACCCAGAAACAGATTCACCAATGTTTCTAGGAACATTTTTGTACAAAGTTTTGTGTGAATATATTCTATTTTCTCTCTTAGGAAAATACCTATGAGTGGAATGGCTAGATAATATAGTAGAAATATGTGGAATTAAAAAAATTGCCAAGTTGTTTTCCAAAATTGATGAACATTTTCATATTTCCACCAGTAATATTTGAGTTCTAATACGTACATTTTTGTCAATCTGTAGCACAGTGAATTTTCAATTTTTTTTTATCTTCCTATTGGGTTTATTTATTTTTTGTTATTTATTTATTTAGTACTGAGGATTGAACCCACATGTGCACTACATCTGAGCCATGTCCCCAGCCCTTTTTTAATTTTTAATTTTGAGACAGGATCTTGCTAAGTTGTTTAGAGCCTTGCTAAGTTGCTGAGGCTGGCCTTGAACTTGAGATCCTCCTGATTTAGCATCATGTGCCCTTGGGACTACAGGTGTTTGTCACCGTGGCTGCCCTCTCTTAGGTTTATAACAGATTATCATGGTGTTTTAATCTTTATTCTAATAATTAATGATGTTGAGTACCTTTTCTTAAGCTTATTTTCTATCCATATATATTTCTTTGATGAAGGAAGTGTCTGTTCAAATATTTTGCCTATTTTTATTGGGTTGTTTCATTTAATATTAAGCTTTAAATGTTCTTTATATATTAATAATATAAGTCTTTTATCATATTTATGATTTAAAAGAAATTTTCTCCCAGTCTATGGCTTGACTTTTTAATTCTCTTATTAATATGTAATTGCAGTAGAAGCTTTTAATTTTGATTATATTATTTTTCTTTTGGGATCATGTTTTTGGTATTCTATCTTAGGAATCTTTGCTTACCACAAGGTTACACAGATATTTGCTTGAATTCCCTTCTGGAGCTTTGTAGTTTTAGATATTATCTTAGCTAAAGTTCAGATCCTTAAGGTAAGAGGCACAGATAAAATTTCTTCCTTCCTTCTTTTTCTTTCCCCTTTTCTTCTCTCCTTCCTTCCTTTATTCTTATTTTCTTTTATCCTTCTTTCTTTTTTCCCTTCCTCTTTACTTTCTTTCTCCATAAGGACATACAATTGTTTAAGGACAATTTGTTGAGAAGACTAGCCTTTCTTGAGTTACTTTTGCATAAAATTTTGGATCTATTTAGTTTTTTATGCCTAGGCAGTATTCAAGGGGTTGCAATCTGTTAGTAGTTGAGCTTGGAATTTCAAGAGAATACAGAGTACATGTTCTGAATATTATACTAAGATGATCATTAAAACTAGGAGAATAAATGATATATATGTGTATGTGTGTATATGTATACACACACACACACACACACACCCACACCCTGAAAAAAGAAGAGGGTGGAAGAGTGAACCTGAAGCCAAAGAGAAAGAATAGAATTAAGAAATCTTCATTTAAAAAAAATAATTTGCAACTTGTTTACTGTTGTGCAATAGATAATCTACTGGGATCATTTTTTTCCATTTTAAACACATTTTATTTTAGATAATTGTACATCCTTATGCATTTATAAGATATAATATAGAGATCCCATGCACCTTTTAATCATTTTTGCTGTTGATAACATCTTTATAATTTAGAATGTTAAAATCAGCATATTAACATTGATGAAGTCAAAGATACAAAACATTTCCATAACAAGGATCCCCCTTCTTGTCCTTTCATAGCCACACCCAGTTCCCCCTCCCCACATAGTTAGTAACCCCTAGGCAACCACTAATCTCTTTATATTTCTATATTAATCTCATTTCTCATATATAAATGGAGTTAGACAGTTATGGTACCTCATGATTGACTTTTCTTCACTAAGCACAATTATTCAGAGAATCATCAAGGGTTGCTGCATGTGTTAATAGTTTCATTTTTATTGATGAACAATATTCCATAGTTTCTATGTATCCCTGTTGGTTCTGAAATTGGAGTTTTGAGATAAACTCAATTATTGGCTTCTGCTGGGAGGTGAGGTCTTCATAAGCTGCAGGCCTCTGCAGCCTGGAAACATGGTGCAGCTCTTCATGATGCACTGTGCCCTCCAGTGTTGCAGTAGACCCCAGCAGCTCATGGCCAATTTCTTCTTTTCTCGTGAATTTGAAGAGTGAAATAGAGACCAGAATGAGTGAATGTAAGAATAGTATCTATTCAAATGACCATAGAAGTAGAACTCTCCAAGGTCGATTGGGGACCTGGAAAGGGTGCTGCCAGAGTAGATTAGTCTAGGGGGTTGGATAGCATTTGGAGCAGCACTGTTGGTCCAAACTTATGCTGCTAGGGTTTGGAACAATACCAGCACTCTTAGTTAGCACTGAATCCATTTTCTCCCACTCTAGGGAAGCAGGAGGTTGAAATTAGTGAATCAGTCATGCTTGGTGGTGGTGGTGGGAGGGGTTCTGCAGCACTATATGGAGTGAGTGTTTGCCCTGGGCTAGGCCTAGCCTTGGGTCTCTTGGGCATTGGTCTGCCTCACCTCACACCTCTGCTCCTCACCCGTGCTCTAACTGGCCCGTGATGCTGCTTTGCTGCATTTGTTGTTCCCCTGCTGCTTCTCTGTAAGGGGAGCCATGGCAGTTCTATCATTCTCCCACTGAAGACGGGCTGGGTTGCTTCCAGATTGGAGCCATTATGAATAACGCTATTATAAACATTCAGGGACAGGTTTTGGTGAGAACGTAAGTTTTCATTTCTCTGGGATAAATGTCCAAAAGTCTAATTGCTGAGTCACACGGTAGTTTTATGCTTAGTATTTAAAGATGTTTAAAGTGTTAAACAGTGATTATTACAATAATACCAAATAAAGAATACATTTTCTCCAATTTTCATGCCATCTGTGATGTATTTATAGATAAGGCATAGTTTATTTTCTAGTACTTCCTCCCCATTATTTTCTTAATTTTAGACAATAAACAAAACAACAAATCACGCTGTGATCTGCAACATTTATCAATTTTCTTGGTATAAATTTTCCTGCCACATTCTATTTCAGGCTGCCAATTTTATATAAACGAACATGGAGGTGGGGAAAGATTCTCAGTAGCATGCATTGTCTAGTAATTCTACCACATGAACACATCAAACAGGACCCCAAGAACATAAACAATAGTGCAATTCAGTAAAATAATTATGAAGTTGTGATTTCGTGTTTTTTTTTTTTTTTTGGTCTTTATTTAACTGTAAGGTCATATATAACTTAATTTTTAATAAGAGCTGTGCTCAGCAACTAATTTGCAAAGTTCCTAAAACTTTAGCACTCAGGCCTCAGGAACTGTTATGAATTGGCTTCAGACAACAAACCAGTTAGTTATTCTCTAATTTTGTTCCTAATTTTTTCCCATATTTTCTATGTGTTCTGGTACCATCTCCAAAATATACTGTACTTAGCTTACCCTCCAGATTAGCTCTTAAAATGGTCTATTTCTCTTCTGCAAGCATTTATTTTATAGGGAACCATATTTTAAAATATGATAGTATTTGCTTTTTTCTTGATTACATAACTACTACTTATTTGATGTGGAAAATTTGGAAATATGAAGACAAATATAAAAATCATTAATGATTTTATCACCTCCATAATATTAATTTCCAAAAAATATTGGAATTTTATTCTATGCCTCGTCTTAGTTGCAGAGAGCTAAATAATGATTTAATCTTTGATTATTTCTTCCCTAAAACACATTCTCTCTCCCTCTCTCTCTCTATACACACATATATGTATACTAACCTCTTAATGCATATGTATGTAAATACATGCACTTTTCAGCTGAGAAATAATCCATTATTAATTCCCACGAATTTCTTCCCAACAGTAGTAAGATTAAGTTTGCAGCATCCTCATATGCCTCTCTCTAGCATTTGTATTTCCTAGGCCAACTAGACAATCCCATCCTCCCTTTTTCCAGTCTCTCTTGTGACTAGAAATGGCCCAAGTGAACCATGTTGGATGAAGATTCAAGTGGGCCGCTAGGTAGATGCTTATCAGGGCAAGCTTTTATTTTCCCGATAAAAGCTGATAGGTGTTTTAAATCGATGCAATTTCTCCATCTTCCTGCCTTAAGCATGGATGTCTGGAAGTGCCTGACACCCAGAGAGGATATGGTAACAAACACAGAGGAAAAGGGAAGGAGAATTTCAGAGATGTCAGCTTTGACATCTGTGAGCTATTGAAGCGAAGCCAGAGCTTCCTACCTCCAGAATTCTTTCCAGGGAAGAAGAAAGAGTCTTCTGTGTTTAATCCACTCTGAGTGAGGCATTCCTACATGGTTCACCTGCCTTCCCTTTCATAGTCTGAATTCTAGACATACTGAGCCACTCTCTCTTATGTTTTTTTTTTGTGCTTCTGCCTTACATAGGCACCTCTGACTATGAAGCGCTTTTTTTCCTTTATGACACAGCTTTCAGTGTAAGGTAAGATGTAATTTTCTGTGTAACTATTTTGACTCTTCCTTTAATCATCTCTCCATATCAGATTGAAAAAGGTTTCTCTTTTGGTCTTTATGGTACCTTATGCGTTTCTCTAGGATAGTGACCGCATTGTCCACATTTGTTTATATCTGCATCTCTATGATGTTTCTTGAACACGTTAGTTTTATTTATTTTGTTGTTCTCCCTTTGAATCAATTTTGTGCTGTTTTTTGCCAAAATACCTTATTCTCCTCACTGATTTTAGTACAACTGACACACCCTGTATCTGTTTATGTACTTAAATACATATCTGGTTTTATACCCAAAAAGTAGTAAGATTCTTCACTGCCAAAAGAATTCATTTTTACTCACTTTGGGCAATATCACCTTTGTTAAGAAATATGCTGTAGCAAAATGCCTACTTCATAGTAAGTATTCTGTAGACATTTGGGGAATTAGATAATTTTGACTTTTAGAAACTCAACTCAAAAGATATGTCTGCATAGGGCAAGCAGATGAAATTGTATAGAAACTTCTGATTTATTCTTGCAAGTTATTTCTGTCCTCTGCTTCTCCCTTTTATCTCTATGAGTCTGTTGTCCTCGTTGGGATTCCTTCTGTTGAGAATTATAGATATCTGGACTCCAAAGACCTAAAGCAAAAGAGATTTTATTGCTTTCAGAGATGGAAAACATTGGGTATAATTTGACTTCAGGCATAGCTTGATCCAGATTCTCAAAAAGTATCATCAACATCCTATTATCCTCTTCTCTATCTTTTGGGTTTGTTCTCTTCTCCAAGTTTGATTTAGGCTCAGACTTTCGCTGTCTGACTTTGCCGTGATCTTTCCACTGGCTCCTGGGTTATGGTCCTGTGGCTTTTACAAGACCAGAGTAGAAGACTTTCATCTGCCAGGGGAAATTACATTGCATTTCATTTCATTGCTTGGGCAAGTGCTCATCTGTGGGCTAACAGCCAATAATCTGAGAAAGCAAAACTGCACTGAGGGGTGGAGAGTGAGGACTGCAGAGAAGAACTGTGAATGGCAAGAACAAGCTGTAAAATAAGAAGTGGAACTTGCAGAAGCACTGGCGTGGGAAAATACAAACTGGGATTACTTTAAACTGATATAAGCTGAATTGTGTTTCCTCAAATTCATATGTTGAAGCCTAAACCACAGTACCTCACAATGTGACTAGATGTGAAGATAAGTCCTTAAGGAGGTAATACAGGTGAAAGGAGATCATTTTACCTCAGTGCGACTGATATTCTTATATAATAAGACAAGATGGAAGGATAACCCTGTGAAGACTGAGGAAGAGGACAGCCACCAAAGTCTAGGAGACAGACCTTATAAGAAATCAACCCTGCTGATACTCCAGCCTTGCACTTCTAGCACCCACAATTTGAGACAATATATTTCTGTTTTTTAAGCCATGTAGTCTGGAGTACTTTGTTATAGCTGCCTGAGCTGACTAATACTAGCTCAGTACCTTCCAAGAAGGGACTTGCTCACTGACTGCAGAATTAATTTTGCTCTTTCGTGTTTGTGAAGTGAAGAGACATTAACGGTTTCTACAGCAGCCCTTCGCTGAGGGAGATTATTGCACTGGGTTATGTTCTCTCAGTTTTTGCTCCAAGGTACTCTCACTGCAAAAATAAATTGACATTTAAGGCCTTTTCTGAGGTGAATTGTTATGATGAATTTTGACACCTCAGTCCACTTAAATTTGGTACCTTAATGCAGCTAGAGAAGTGGAGATTATTTTTGGTCAGCTTTTCTTTTATAATCCCTGAAAGGTTGAAGTGAGTGCTTTGAAGAGTAGTACGCCTGGCAGGTTGAAGGGCAAGGCCAGAAGTCCAATAGCTGAGAAGGATGAAGGGATTCTCTCTTCCTTAAGCCTCAGAGCCTGGGTGGAACACAGAGCCTTTTCCAAAATGCCAGAAGTATCTTTCATGGCAATCTTCTTTATTGTTCATGTTTAACTGAAATCTGCATTTGTAAACTTTCTTACAAATGTTTCTTTTTTGAATGTTTTCTCTCTAGGAAGTATAGCTGGTAGTTAAAGGCACTGCTGTTGACATTGAAAAAAAAAAAAAAACTTGGTTTAGGGCCTCATTCCCTTCGTCAGTTATGCAACTGGTTAAGTAAGTTGCCTAAACTCTGTGTTTCTCTTTATTCATCTGGAAAATTGAGATCCTGCTATGACTCACCTGATAGAACTGTAAGGATTACATTTGATAATGCTTTGAAAGCATCCAGTATGATGCTAGGTGATATGGAGGTTGCTTGTATGCTAGGATAGATAGTATTAAATGAGAGTTAGTACAATTGCACAGAATACCACAGAGCATTTTGATCGCACTGAAGAAAGAACACAGCTTCTTAATATAGCAAGCACCATTCAAGAAGGAACAGGGAATAGGATCCTCATTAAGCATGCATTTACAGCTAAAGGATATCTATTTGTCTAAAGTGTAAAAATTCAACTGTTGTTATTTCAAGGACTAAAAAAATTATGCTAAAAGGGGCCTGTGCTTGATGTATCTTTGGCTGACTTGGGGTTTTTGCTCTCTTTATTAGTAACTGGTAGGTTTTATTTTTTGGTATTCCAGTTTCTTAATTTCCCTGAATTTTAGGAGGGATTCCTTCAGGGCTCTCTTTTGTGCCTGCCACTACTGCTGAGGTAGTATTTTGAAGGTTTCAGTCTTATTTCCTGCTGGTTTTCCACTTTGGAACAACTTCTTGCTATACTCTCTGGCTAATTTTTTTTTTCATTTTAATGCACACAGTGAATGAATCTCAGTTTCATATCATCGTATTTTGGTCTTGAATAAAAATAAAAGCAGGCTAAAAAATGTAGTGGAGTAAATTATAGTGTAAGTAATTAAAACTTTAGGAGACATATTGAATATTATTTACTTGGATTATTTTTTCTAAGATTTCACACTGTCATAAATATTTTATGTCTGCTATTTCTATTAGACTTCTTACATACTAAATTTATGTAGCAGTTTTGAAAAAGGCATCATATAATATGATGTAGGCATGTAGAGAGATTATTTATTTGTTTTAGTTAAATATTATATAGGTACCCATATCTCTATGTATGTATCATACATATGTACCATATCAAAGCAAAGTTTATCTGCCTATCTGTGCAATGCACGTGCACATGCATATATACAGTGTATAAAGTAAACAACAAATACTCTATGGATATTTAATAAATGTGGTGTACATTTTGAGTACACATCACTGTTGTGCTAACAGAAACTCCATGGCAAATTATACTAAAATTGAACAGTCTTTCCAGAGCTAGTAAATATTATCAAGAATAGTCTCTGTAGCAAGGAGGGACAATTGTTGCAGAAAACATTGTTAGGAGTCTTTTGTTCTGGGTTTCATCATCATGAATTAGATATATAATCATAAAATACTTTTAATGTATAAATTTGAGTATTCTATGTGCAAATAAGGTGAGGAATTTTCTAGATATCATCTGGTTTATGCCACTGCTGATAGAAAGCTTATGACACATAAAAGTGAATATCTGGGATGATGTTTTACATAGAAGGGAAAATGAAATAGGAGTTTGGAGAAATTAGCTTCCAATCAACTACCATCCAGAAATGAATTTGTGAAAAGTCTTCCTTTTCTAGACCTCAGCTCCTCATCTACACAAAATAAGCTCAGGGGAAATAAGCAGAAGTTTCACTGGGTCATATCTACAAACCTTCCTCTTGTAGGGTTAATGATTCTGCCTTTGGATTGTAGCAGGCATTTGTTGATATTCAACGACAGTCATGTGGCTGGGAGACAGTGAGAAGATGGAGGAGTGGAAGGAGACATTAGAATTAGCTCTATGAATGACTGTGGTAAAATGGGAAGCTCAGTGGTCTCATAGTCCAACATAATTAGCTTCGAATCCTCGGTTTACAAGTCAGAAGGAATCATCTGATTTCTCCAACTCCACTTTCCTTATGTGTAATGAGACAATTTCCAGTGATTGGATCCCCACCTCACTCCAACTTCTTCAGTCACAGCATCCATCCCGCTGGAGCTGAGTCTCCCAACTTACACAGTGAACATGCATTGACTCCAAGACTGGTAGAGCAAAAACCCATGGGAACCACATCTGACCATGCAGCTAATTTCAACTTATTTTGCAAAATGCATTGCATTTGTGGCAACTATTTATTTTTCTTGAGGAAGATAGTGGGACACGGCCTTGCTCTTGTTAACTACCCACTCTTGTGGTGACGTAGCTCCTTCTTTGATTCCATAAGTCTTGTACTAAGGACATGTAGGAAACATGTTAGATAACATTATGAACTTTTACTGGACAGAGGTCAAATGTGTGTCTTATCAATCTCTTACTCCTGAAATCTCAAGTATACGGTCATGTCTATAACAATGTTCAATAAATGTTGACTGAGTAATCCACTTGATAAAAAATTATGTAAAGTGCTCATGAATTTCTGCATAAGTATACATTTTAAAGCATGTTAAGTACAGATTATTTTCCCTTTTTTATTTCTACAATGTCAAACATTCAGAAGCCTATGTTTTAAGTGCTTTTTTTTTTTTTTGGCATTCATGAAACAGACATAATAGATTCCAGGCTTCTGTTTTCTACATAGAAATTTTCAAAGTATTCTAATAATAAATCCCATGAAAGGTTTTGACCATAATGGCTTTTCAAAGCTTCCACACAAAGAAACTCAGTTAAGACCAGGCCATAAATAAGACCTCACTGCTGAAGCAGGGGAAGGCCCTGTATATCTAAATCCATTAAATGAATCATTTATTTTGCTACTCATCTGTCATGTTTTGAAGGTCACATAACAATGCTTATTTCTTATGGCCCATCGGCAAGCTGTAGAATCAGAGGCTGAACCAAGTCCTTGAGTCAAATACTTGAGATGGGTAATTGTATTTTCAGGACTAATACCTACAGTTGTGTTCACAGGGTAAAATCGAATCTCATGCCCCGGGAGGGCACAGCATACCTACAAGGGCAGGAAAAAGATTTCTCTACATCCTTTTTCAGGCTCTGAATAGCTATGTCATATTGAAATATTTCTGGACCATGGATCATAGTTAGCTTTTTTTTTTGTCTCCCTAAATACATGACAAAAGATTTTTACAAGTTGAGATGATATGCATAATTGCGTGGACAGGATATGTATGTGCAACAGATGGATTTGGGTTTGAAATGCTTTTAGACCAATCCTGTGCTGTCTATCTTTGGTTGAATGGTGAACCTCTCTGAACCTCCTCCTTATCTATAAATTGAGGCCCTTGCTATATGTTTTACAAGGCTGCTGTGAGGATCTAATCACTTAACACATGCAATGTGATTTCCACTGTGCTCAATGCAGGGTAGATGTTCAGTATGTGTTCTTGGTCCTCATTCTCCTCTTCCTTATTGCCACACTCGCTTAATGGTTAGAATCCTCCCCTGGGATACAGCAGGAGAGCCTCTGGCAACTCCGGTAAAAACAACTTTGCACATTACTAAATGTTCTATTTGTTCTTTCATATCTTTGTTAAATGGTAATTTATTAAGTTATGACTTATATATGGTGAGGGGAACAAATGTATATAGCTCAAAGGATTTTAACATAGATGCACACCTGAACGACTGCCACCCTAATGGATATATGGAGCATTTCCAACCTCTAGGAGGTCCACGTGTGCATTTTTTATAAAGTCAATTATACCCAGAATCAGATGCATAATCTTCCACTCAGAGTCAAAATGAAAATTTGTGTCTGTGTGTCCAAATAGTATTAAGAAGTCCCCAGACAATGAGAGCATAGCTTAAAACCAAGCACAGGGCCAAGCATAAAACCAAGCCATAGCTTAAAACTAAGCACAAGTGTGGGCTACCCATAAAGCTTACCTTGATTAATTCCCTGCCACCACCACAATTAGCTACTATTTCAGTCTCATTTGCTATCAGTTATGCCGGCGGATTTCATGTAAATAGAAATGTAAGGTACACACTAATTTGTGTCTGGTTTTCAAAAATTTTTACCATAATATCTGTGAGATTCATCCATGATGTTGTCTTATAGTATTTTTTTTACTTTTCTTCCTGTGTACATTTCATTATATAAATATATACTTTAATTTATTTATCTATTCTCCTATTGATGGATATTTGGATCATTTCTGGTTTTGACTATTGGAAATATAGCTGCTTCTACATATATCTTTTAGTGGACATATGTGGATTATTTCTGTAGGACATGTATTTTGGAATGCAATTGATGAGTTATGAGCAAAACATCCTTAGTAGAACTTTCATCTGAAATGATTACACATCAGGGAAATGTAAATTAAAATTACAATAAGATCCCTCTAAATACTCATCAGAAATGGCCAAAAAAAAAAAAAAATAACCCAATCAATAAATAGGCCAAGGACCTGAACAGTCACTTCTCAGAAGAGGATATACAACCAATCAACAAATATATGAAAAAATTTCATCATTGCTAGCAATTAGAGAAATTAAAATAAAAACTACTCTAAGATTTCATCTCACTGTAGTCAGAATGGCAGCTCTTATGAAGACAAACAACAATAAGTGTTGGCGAGGATGTGGGGGAAATGTACACTCATACTCTGCTGGAGGGACTGCAAATTGGTGCAGCCAATATGGAAAGCAGTATGGAGATTCCTTGGAAAATTGGGAATGGAACCACTATTTGACCCAGCTCTCTCTCTCCTCAGTCTATACCCAAAGGACTTAAAAACAGCATTCTATAGGGACGCATTCACATCAATATTTATAGCAGCACAATTCAAAATAGCTAAACTGTGGAACCAATCCCGATGCCTTTCAATAGATGAATGGACAAAAAAATGTAACACATACACACAATGGAATATTACTCAGCAATAGAAGAGAATAAAATCATGGCATTTGCAGGTAAATGGATGGATTTGGAGGAGATAATGCTAAGTGAAGTTAGCCAATCCCAAAAAAACCAAATGCTAAATGTTTTATCTGATATAAAGAGGCTGATTCATAGTGGGGAAGGAAAGGGGAGTGTGGTTGGAATAGATGAACTCTAGATAGGGCAGAGGTGTGGGAGGGGAAGGGAGGGGAGCATGGGATTATAAATGATGGTGGAATGTGATGAACATTATTATCCAAAGTACATGTATGAAGACACGAGTTGGTGTAAATATACTTTATATACAATCAGAGATATGAAAATTTGTGCTCTATATGTGTAATAAAAATAATAATGTATTCCGCTGTTGTATATAAATAAAAAAATTAGTTAAAAAATACTTTTATACAGCTATGCTAATGGTCAACCTCTTGCCACTTTGTGCCCCTGAATTTACAATTTTCAACCTAAATCTTTTCTTCAAAATCATAAACAGATCAAATAAAACCTTGATGTTTTTGAAGAAGAAAAACAAAGAATAGCTAAAATTAAAGGTTGAAAATACCAGATGTTGGCAGGGATGAAGAATAGCAGCTCTCCTATGTACTATAGGTAGTGTGAATTGGTTTTATTGTTTTAGGTTGGCAAATGCCCAGCTTTGAGGAAACAAATCAAGGGAGAATTCAACATGAATTTTTGCCTGATTCTTGATTTATTGAAATGCTACAGTGGCCTTTTGGACTAAAGGTCAAGGAGTCAAACCTAAGTTGCTGGTTGTGTTAGTCAGCTTTCTGTCACTATGACCAACACTTCAGGCAGCCAATTTATAAGGAGAAAAGGTTTATTTTGCCTCACAGTTCTAGAGGTTCTAATCCAGAATTGGTTGGCCCCATTGTTTTAGGACTGTGGTGGCATATCACGGCAGGTGGGTACAGCAGAGAAAAACCCACTGGCTTCATAGCCTGGAAGTGAAAATGAAAAATAGGAAGGGATGGAGATTTCCACAATTCCCTACATGATCACACTTCCAAAGACCCAGGAACCTCCCACTAGGCACCAACTCTTAAAGACTCCACTACCTCCCAGTGCCAAGCCTTGAACACATGGGCCTTTGGGAGAGATTTCATGTCTTAACTATGGCACTGATCAAGGTGGTTAGCACTGCAATTTTTATCTATTTAAAATTTCCAGCCATATTCCCTCAGTCTTCCCAGCTGTAGGCAAGAGATGGGTCAAAGCCTCAGAGACCAATCACTGAGAACCATCTTCCATTTCCCCCTTTCTTATAACTTAGTGGTGGAGGAAAGCAGGGAAAAGACATGTAGGTTTTTGAGGTTTGGTGAAGCACAGGTTAAAAGCCCTGGGTATATCCCTAAAGAGGTGAGCACAGGCTGATATGTAAAATCTGTTCAGCAAGTTTCCCATCACAAATGTGAAATCCCACAGCATCGGGCTCACTCTCACCTACATCCTTAGCTCATTGATGTCTAAACACTGGACTTGAAAATTTATTCTAATGTCATGAGAAAAATCTTAAAAAATTCACATTCCCTTTTGTTATCCCTTAGATATTCTAATTAGGCAGAACTGTGCTGGAATCTAGACTCTACATTTTAAGGTGCCCTTCTGATGATACAGTAGCAGAACATGTCATGGTAAAAACTGTACAAAGTTTAGAACTTCATTGAGCCTGAGTCTACTCAGCTGAAGCATGAATACCCAGACAGACTTTTGCCAACTCCCTCCCCAGATGAATTTTCCATTTTCTTAATCACCATGGAAGCCAAAAATTGAAGTCCTAAGAATTGACTGATGTCAGCACTACCATAACAAGAGTAGGATCCATGGCTTTGACCATCTCCTTCAGCAGAACTTGCCTATTGAATGGATCCTCATTAGATAATAAATGTCTGAACTCTTTAGCTAATTACCATGCCCTTTGCTTTCTCAGGAGTCTTTGAGAGAGACCACCTCTGTAGCTGAGCCAGGTAACGATTAATAGTAATTATTGAACATTTACTTTGGATTAGTCCCTTGGCACATAAATCATCTTGCAACAACCTTTGTGAGCTTGATTCTATGATTATGCTCAGTTTATAACAGAGAAAACAAAGACTCAACAGTTGTAATCAATAGTGAGAGTGCTAACCTGGGTGCAGGGCTGCATTCCTGTAATCCCAGCTACTACAGAGAATGAGGCAGGAGGATCAAATTTGAGGCCAGCCCAGAAACAAAACAAAACAAAACAAAAACAACAACAACAAAAAAAAGCAAAAAATAACGAGAGTGGTATAGAACTACTAAACACAGCCTAGGAGGAGTGTGTTTGGGGTTTCTGGAAGTAAACTCAAATTTGAACCCAAGTCTTTCCAATTTTCTAGATGATGGTGTACATCTAGTCTGAACATCTTTTGCTTCCTTGTCCACACACATTATGGCTTTTATTTAGCATATTATAAATGCTTGACTTGAGAGATCTGGGATTACAAAGAAAGAAATCTTTACTCCCTCCTATAGAAATGGTCTGTATTTTAGTAGGCGTGTCGAAGTGCAGGGATCAGGGGTTATTTCAAAATGAAGCTTCATGGCAGGGTGTGTGTAAATCGGATTGTTCTTCTTAGTTATGTTTTTTTGAAGCCCACAGCAGGTTGACCTAAATGAATAGATAATTACTCAGGCTGTTACAAACATTCCAATCCATCGGGTGATCCCTTTATTAAACGAAACAGGCTCTTTTATTTCTTTTCTGATCTGCCTGTTAATAGAATAATCTCAAAGCTATTAGCATTTAAAGAGGAATTAGACAAAGTTGTCCTGAAATGTCCCTTATCCTGGCTCTTGGTGCTCATGAGACCCTTGCTTTAGCTAATTAGCCTGAAATGAATATTAAATGCATTGATCTCTATCAACCACATCACAGAAAGAAAGCTTTTGTGAAAGTCATTTCAGTGGTAGACTTAGGTTGCCTATACCAATATCTGTCTACATTTAGAGCAATCAAAAAGGCGCTGAAGACATTCCTGAAAATAAAACACACACACACACACACACACGCACACACACACAAGATAACATGAGAAGGGTTTTTACTTTTCTTCAAATGACCTTTCTTAAGCTTCAGATCTCTATAGTTTACTGTGATTTTTATAATAACTAAGCAGAAGAGAACTTTACCTTTTCTTCTCTGCTCCCCCCCAAAAATTTACAATTAGTGTATCTCATGGTATAGTACCAGGAAAGCTGTGGAAACAGAGTCCTGGGTTCAAATCCTGAACTGAGAACTAAGCCTCGATACTTGACAACCACTAAGTTGTTTCTCAAGGAAAAACACCCAACACACACACTTAAGAACTCGGATGCTCTTTTGGAGTCATTTCCATATCCTGCCACTTGACATTGATTCAGAGAGTAACACTGTGTGAACTCTGTTCTGCTTTCTCACTCACTCCAGAGCTTGGAGAGACTAGAACAATATAGGTGCTTTTCCTGGGGCTAGGAAAGTATCTTTTCTAATCACCAATAACAAACTTAGGCCCCGCACCTACAGTCTGTGTCTCTTTAAGCTTCCAACCAGGCAAAGCCACATGGGGGTTTCCCTCTAGATATTCTGACTTGGATTCCTGAACTTCCCCAGACTCCTCAGTCCTCTAACCACTGTGCAGAGCGCTGCAGGATTCAGAGGCCTCCTGCTGGAGCTGCAGGGCCAGCTGCAGATCCTCCTTAATTCCCCTCTTCATCTGAGCCACATGGGTCTCAGTCCCAATAAGGCAACTGTCCCAGCAGTGCCCTTGTTGCCATGACAACCAGCACAGGATGGGGACCAGGCTGGCGGCACAGAGGGAGGTCTGGGCTGCCACTCTCCTGATGGTGGTGCTGCTAACATACAGTCCTCCCCACTGCTGCCTGGGTGGCCTTGCCCTGCACCCCTGGGATGGGAGCAAGGGATGGGACTGGAGCCAGGGCTAGAAGTTAAATTCCAGGAAGAGCTTACGTTCTGAGGCTCCTGAGAAGCAGAGGGTGGGCTTTATTTTCCTCTTAGCACTCTCTGAGTTGTAATATTTTAACAGATGAGGTATTTTCTTCATGATTAGGAAGAAAAAGCAATTTTTTGGTTGGGGAGGGGTTACTGGGGAGGGATTGAACCCAGAGCTGCTTAACCACTGAGCCACATCCGGATCCCTTTTGAATATTTTATTTAGGGACAGGGTCTCACTGAGTTACTTGAGGTCTCTGAATTGCTGAGGCTGGCTTTGAACTTGGGATCCTCCTGCTTCAGCCTCCAGAGCTGCTAGGATTAATAAAAAGGAAATTTAACTAGTTATTTATTGAGGCTACCTTATGTTTAACTATCCACTTGTCTCATCCCCCAGCCACCACCATCAAATGAACAACACTGGACAAATAAAACACAGTAAAATATGCAGAAGCTGTGGACTAAGAGGGACAGGTTCTAATTCCAGCCCTGTCACCCACTGTGGGACTTTGTCAACTCTGGAACTTTTGGAGGCTTTCGGATTAGGCATTGATTACTGATCAACAGACCTACCACTGATTTTTTATGAGGGTTAAAGGAAGGCAAAACCTATTATATGCCAATAAATGTGTTGCCAGGCAAGAGATGTTAGATATGAAAATGCCAATGAGCCAGATGGAAAATGATTTGTGGGCTTTTGTTTATTACCACGGACCTAGAAGTATCCATAAGTCAAAATTAAGACTTTTATCATCTTTGATCTGAATGGAGTGGTAACGGACAGAAAATATTTCACCAGGATCTTCAGCATCTAGTATTATGAGTATTCCAACGTTGCCCTCTAAAATGTGCTCCCAGGATACAGTATTAGCTTCTTATGGAGGCTTCAGGCAGTGGCAAGAACTATCATGCCCATCACTGTCATCATTACCATCACTGTCACCATCACCTACTGTCAGCGTCCTGCCCACCAGACCAAGCAAACCTTGTCAGACTTCAGTAGGTACCAGGGCAGGATGCCTGTTGACCATGTACACCCCAGGTTGACCAGTTGTACAGACATATGCCCAAACAACACTTTCACAAGTCCCCTTTAATGACAGCCATTTGAACCAGAGGTCACTTTCCATAAATCAAGACAATGTGAAAACTTTTCAGGAACGTGTCTCTTTTTCTCCACCTGGTCTAAGTCTATTTTATGAAAGACAAAGGGATAGGAGGAAAAAGAGAAAGAGACACTGAACACCAGAATATTTATCCAAAGTGATCTGACTGTTAATGAAATAACAATGCTTCCTTACATTTGGTGAAAACGGAAATAAAGCAAGCAAACAGTAAACACTTATGTTGGAACAAGGTGGAAAACAAAAATTTGTCTTCTCTAAGCAGATGGTTGAGTTTGCTCGGATTTCCAATCAGAAGCAATGAAGGTTTCATTTTTTTCTTATGTGAGTCATAGAATATAAATGTCACCCCTCTCAGCACCTGAGCATGGCATGCTTAACTCAGCTTTTCTTTGGAGGAGGAAAGTGAGACTCTCTGTGATGTCAAATGATCCACACGAAGGGGTTTCCCTAAGTAGAGAGGAATTTCTGATTCTGTGAGAGTGCTGCTGCTCAATAAATATGGCTGAATGAATATATATGTTCATTTATAATAAATAAATATGTCCATACACAAAGAAGCATTCCTATGAACACTTTGAGATGATAACATCAGGCAAGTGTTTCCCTGCCAAATACTATACTTAACTCTATTCCTCTGATCACACCCCAAATTGAACCTTTTAACCTATATAAGTTAAATAAGGACAATCCCCTGCTCCAGGTACTTCATTGGCTCTACTTTTCCTCAGGTTAAAAACCCAAAGCCCTAACAAAGTCCCCGTGGCTTTAGTGACCTGCCTCATCCATGTCCTGCTTCCTTCTTCCTCGTTCACGTGGGCCTGGACATGCTGCTGTTCTCTCTGTGCTCAGCAGAGTGCCCATGGTTTTGTGCTAAGGTCTTTGCAATGTCCTTGCAGCTTGCAGTGGTTTCGGTAAGTGGCCTGCAGGGGTCCATGTGTTAAAGTCTTGGTCTCAGCCATGGTACTATCAGGAGGTGGCTTTTAGTTCACTGGGCCATGTCCCTGAAGGGCACTGCTTTCTCCATGAGTTTAGGGGTTTTGCTTTGCCACACATTCTCCGCCATGATGTGCTTCCTTCCCACAAGCTGACTTGCAATGAATGGGACCAACCAATCACAGACTGGAGCTTCTAAAACCATGAACCAAATAAACCTTTTTTCTTTATAATTTGATTATTGAAAGTATTTGTTACAGGAGTAAAGTTGACCAACACATGGAGTGAATAGTCTTCTCCCAAATACATGCAGGGTTAGGTCTCCCATCTCTTCCAAGCCTTTGTACAAAAGCTGAATTTTCAGAGGCACGCACTTCTCATTTTATAACTAGAGGTCCCAAGTACTTCACTTTAAAACTAGATGACTCCAGCACTTCACCCCAGAACTACTTGCTGGCTTTATCTTTCTTCCTATTGCATTTAGCAATTTTGACACACTATTCTATTTATATGATTTTGTGTCTATTGTTTGTATTTTCTTTACCTTCTGCAGGAATCACTTTTGCCTATTTAAAAAAACTCTTTCAAACTGGGCACGGTGGTGCACACCTGTAATCATAGTGATTTATAAGTCTGAGGCAGGAGGATCGCAAGTTTGAGGCCATTCTCAGCAACTTAGTGAAGCCCTGTTTCAAGATAAAAAGTAAAAATGGAGTGGGGATGTAGCTCAATGGTGGAGTGCCCCTGGGTTCAATCCCTAGTGCCCCAAATAAATAAATGAATAAATAAAACTGTTCAATTTACTAGAGTAGTACCTTTAACATACTAAACACTCAACAAATTACATGCTGAGTGGTTTTAGTCAATTTTTTCACTGCTGTGACTAAAGGGCCGGACTGGCACAAATTATAGAGGGGGAAAAGTTCATTTGGGGTCTCATGATTTCAGAGTCTCAGACAGCTGGCCTCATTCTTCAGGGCTGGAAGTGAGGCTGAACATCATGGCAGAAGAGTGAAGCAGCTCACATGATGATCAGGAAGCAGAGAGAGACACTCCACTGGCCAGATACAAATATGTACCCCAAAGCCACGTCGTAATTCCCACCTCCTTCCAGCCACACCCCACCACTTCAGTTGCCACTCAGTTAATCCCTATCATTGGATTAATTCACTGATTGGGTTAAGACTCTCACAACCCAGTCTTTTCTCCTCTGAACCTTCTTGCATTGTCCCATACGTGACCTTTTGGGGGACACCTCACATCCAAACCATAATACTGAATGAAGGATTGAGGAATGATGGGGTAACCACTCAATGAAACCCTTCTAAGAGTCTTTTGTAACGTTAATAATAATTAGTGTATAAAAGACTGCTGATTTTTTTAGTGCATTCTTCTGTAAAGATATAACTTGATAGATATTTGTACCTACTATCTCTAAAGATACCTTTACATTTGCAGAAAAAAAAAGAAAGAAATAAAAAGAAAATCACCTAATTATCTTTAATAGCAATTAGCTGGAGGAAAGGCCAATTGTGAGTTCCCATTTGCTTCTCAAAGATGTCGCAAGCTTTCTTCGAGATTTGGGGGGATGATTTACCCATAAAAGACACCTAATAAAGAAATGTCCTCATGAAATGTCACTGGCACCACTAGTCTCCAAGAACTCATTAACATGTCATGTGTGCAGTATGTTGCTTTACTTTAACTACCTGGGTCCCTTTGCTGTGAGGAACCTCAGGACAGGAAGGTGGTGCATCTCTTTGATTTTTTTCTTTTTCCTGTCTCATGCCAGATCTCAAGTGAAAAAGATTGTCCTCGGTCCAATGCTGATCCAGATGGGTTGAGAGGCAATGATGGAATCTTCAAAAGAAACTACGGTGGCTCTTCTCACATGGAGTCTTTCTGAGATGTGAATACTCAGGACCTTGGGTCCTTGGGATACTTTTGTTGCTAAAGAAACTGAATTCCTTTCAAGTGTGGTTATATTGAAAAGAGGAACAATGTTGGGGAGCCATTGTTATGCCTTTCCAGACCAAATGCGCACAGCTTTCAAGTTAAAACCATATATTTGACAATCTGAAGGCTGTCTTTATGGACCTTTGTATTAGAAACTCTCTATAATACATGGATCAGTGGGAGGTTTTGGAACCTGTGGCTATTGTGCCTATATAAAATAGGCCAGACCCCACCAGGGGAAAAAAACAAAGAGTAAACTGTCCATGCACTTGGTGGGGCTGGGTAGGGGGAAGGGCAGGGGGTTAGCTCTTTCAGAAGATTAAGTCAAAATGCAAACATAGGAATATAAGATATGAGGTTATAATGTAGAGAAGAAGAGCTATTTACCGTTAGTATGTCGGCCATTCAGATATTCGATTTCTTATAGAAAAATCCACTTGATGTAATTTTTAGTGTCCCTTTTAATTGATGTAAACATGAACCATAGTTTAATTTTATAAAAGCATTTCTGCTGCAATGACTTTGTGTACTATAACATTAAAATATGAAAAACAGGTGCTGGGGCTATAGCTCAGTGGTAGAGCGCCTGCCTTGCATGTGTGGGGAAATGGGTTCGATCGTCAGCCCCTAAATAAATAAAGATATTTTAAAAAATATGAAAAACAGAGGTAAATTGTACTCACAAATATATGTTGTATTTTAAAGTCCAAAATGGAACAATAGTTTATCAGACATATACTTCACAGGTATTTTAGTTGGTTTATCTGTTTTTCACTTTTTATTTAGACACTCTGGCATAAAGAAGATTCACTGCATAGTATTTTGGTGACCTAAACTTGGTTGCTGCCAAAATATGAGAATTTTTTTTTCTTAAACACTCATTTTATGTTAGAATTTACTAAGTGAAAAGACTTTATTTCACTAAATTTATACAACTCTGAGAAATTATTATCTCAGTTTTTCAAAAGATGAAACTGACTCTCAAAATATAAATTATTTGTTCATTATTTCACAATTTCCAAGTGAGGCAGTAGCCACTAAGTCAACTGCTCTTCTGACCAATGAACTTACGCTCTTCACCTTCGCATACGCATGCTCTCCAATGAGAAAATGATTTTATTTCCTGCCAGAAACTCAGTCTATTTGTTACCACATTAACTAAAATAAACAAATAAATAAAGTTTTTAAAATTGCAAGAAACATTCCTGATGTCAACAGTTTAAAATAAATATAATCATGTTTATATGTAAATTTAGGCAAATGTATTTTTCAGTTATTATCAGTATAAAGTTTTATATTGTGTTTTTAGAATTTCATGTCTTACCTGTTTTTCATGATGTTGCAAAGTTTTAAAATGCTTTTAAATGTCTATGCAACATTCTAATGAATGAGCAAATAATAGTGAGTGCATTAGTTCCTTTTCTGTGGTAAAGCAAAATACCTGCAGCTAAGTAAAGGCTTATTTAGCTCATGGCTTTGAAGGCTAAAATTCCAAACAACAAAACATTGGCTCTGGCAAGTTACCCTTGTCTGGGTCACCTTATGGCAGATGGCATCAGAGTTGAAGTGAGTGCAAGAGGCAGCTCTTGCACCATAAGACAGAAAGCCAGAGAACAAGGAAGTGCTCTTTTATAAAAACTTGCTCTCACAAGAACCTAGGGTCCCATGAGAATTATCTTGATAGCACCCCAATGACCAACCAACCCCCACTAAAATCCATCCTTTAAAGGTCCCACCAACTCAACACTACCACACTGAGGGCGAAACTTCCAACGTGTGAACCTCTGTAAGATGCACTTAAGCCATATCCACACCATAGCTTTCAATCTGGAAACATTAATTACTTCTCAACGTTTAGATATTATAGCCAACATTGCAGTTGACACTTTAATTAAAAGGAAGGACAAAAGTCCTATACAAAAGGTATCTCCTGGAAAATTCTTGCAAATGGCATTATTGCCGTATCTTTTGATAAACATATGTTACTTTGCAATAGATAGCACTACATGACTATTGTATGAGAAATTGAGTTTATAAATTTTACCACTACCTCATCATCTTTGGCAATTGTGATTTACTTAAAAATGTATCTGTGCAATATCAATGAAATTTGACCTCATTGTTTTAATTTGCATTTATTTGATAATTTGCAAAACTGAACAATCCCCTATGTATTCATTTAGAATTTTTATTTTCTCTTTTGATCATGCAGATCTGTGGCATTGCTTAAGCACATTATTTTGTCATTTTTAGTATTCACAAAGGATCTTTCTAAAGATATATACATATATATTTATGTGTAAATATATGTACATTTATAAATATGTGTACATTTCACTTTCAGGAAAGAGTAAATCATTGCAGAGCACATGATTTGAAAATTGAAAAAAAGATTATTTTCTCTGATGAAAATGAAATACTAAGCAGTCTAATGTCTTTGGTATATACTACTGAGGACGTAAATTAGTTATTTAAACGAGATAATTTATTATACTTTCCTTTAACTTTCAAGTTTCAAATAACACAATGATACAGTCACACCGATCTTACTATGAAACTAGAATGTCACTGGTCTCAGGCTGGTGGCTTCTATAGACAAGGAAGATGTAATCAGGAATGTAGAAAGTGGACACCACACCTGGTGCAGTCACGGCCCCTGGACCCACTGTCACACATCTGCCCCTGGGACCTGGAGCTAAGGTTAGGCCCAAGATCTTCATCCTGACTTTTGGTTCAACTCACAACATGAAAAATAAGTTCTGAATGGTGCACACTGCAGCTGCCACCCAGAGATGAATTTAGTCATAGGCATTTTTTAAAATCTCATAAACTTATGTAAAACTGTGGCCAGAGAAAGAATTTACAAAACTTATAAGTATTAAAGTTATCCTTAAAGTAAGAACAATAGAGTCTGTATACTTGTTGGTAATGCTACCGCCATAGGAATAAGTACTGATGCCTTTAGAGGGATGAAGGGCTTTGTCAACACAAACTACATGATTGGGCTTGCCCAGTAAGCCCAGTGCCACACTGGCAGTACTTCACAGGTTCTTTGATCAGCAAGTGGGCAATGTAAGGCCATGATGTTTGAGGGAAGTAAGAAGAGCATGTGACACTCATTTTTCATTTTTGCTTCATGGTTAAACCATCTTTACCATTAATCAAGAACTTAACACTTGTATGGTACTAGGAATTCCAAGAAAGTAGAAGGTTTTAGAACTGACATCATTCATTTAAAAAAAATAAGTTCACACTGGGTGTGGTGGCTTACACCTGTAATCCCAGCAGCTTTGGAGGCTGAGGCAGGAGGATCTCGAGTTCAAAGCCAGCCTTTGAGGTGCTAAGCACCTCAGTGAGACCTTGTCTCTAAATAAAATACAATATAAGGTTGGGGATGTGACTCAGTGACCCAGTGCCCTTGAGTTCAATCTCTGGTGGGCCCTCCCCCCAAAAAAGTTCATTTATCCTATCATTTATTTATTAACCAGAGAGGCAGGGTACAGCATGTAAGATTGAAAACTTTCTTCAGTGTTGTCTGAAGTTCTTGGTCATTTATTTAGTTGATATCTTTGAATTAGATATATAACATATAGGTATTTAAAATTTACTGACCTGTTAAATAACCAATAACTGAATAATGTCTTCCTAGACATATCTATTACTTTTGCACGTCAAACTGTAACATCTCCTAAAATTATTTGGTTTTTCTACTGTTAGAAATCACCTGTATGTGTAAAAATGTTTCCATAAAGGGTAGGCATTTGTGTGTGTGTGTCAAAGCTTTAAGGATACTAATGTCATCACATTTAAAGAGCTGAGTCTTGAAGCAATCATTTGTCTGTTTGATGTGTTCTTTTCTTTAATAGGTGTTTCTTTTCAACAAATATACATAGTAAGTCAGCATGATTCATCATGGAGCTAGAGATAGAGCATTGAATGAAGGAAATGTAAAAAACAAAACTATCTTTTCTACTGTAATGGATTTTTAAAAAAATTTCTTCTTCAAATCATCACTAAAAACCTTCAGTTCTGATTGCAAAGTTCCATGTCTGTCCTGATAGCCTCTCACATTCATACTTTCAGTCTTCCATTCATATGTGATCTTGACAGTTCTCTATGAAAGTACAGGCAAAAGAAGGTAAAGTTGAAGAAGAGGGCTCCTGTAGTTAGAAAGATTGGGCTTTGAATTCCAATTCTGCTATTAGCATTTTTTGGCTAAACACTTTACATATTCCATTTTAAACCAAAAAATACATGGGCTTCTGCTGGGTGCAGTGGCACATTCCTGTAATCCCAGTTGTAATCCCAGGAGGCTGAGGCAGGAGGAACTCGAGTTCAAAGCCAGCCTCAGAAACTTAATGAGGCCTTAAGTAATTCAGCTAGCCCTGTCTCTAAATAAAATATAAAAATGTCTGGGGATGTGGCTCAGTGGTGGAACCCCTGTGTTCAATACTCAGTAACCCCCCTCCAAAATACCCTGCCTTTTTTATGCATATTTGTCGAAAAGAAGGTGCATAACCAAATATCTAACAGAGAAAAGATTTGATAGACAAATAATTATTTCAAGATTAAACCTTTTAAAATAACAACATCAGTATCCTTAAAGTGTTTGCACATTCACATAATACCTGCACTTTACGAAAACTCCTTTGTAGATGCAGGAGATTTTTGAACTTAGCATCTAATAAGTGCTATTTTCATTTATATAGGATAAAATTAAAGCTCAGAAAGGTGGAGATGTTTTCCCAAGGTCATACACCTAACTCTAAAATATAAGACAATGTAACTCATAGAAGGTTAGTAACTTTTCTTCTATAATAATAGTAATAAAATGTTTCATATTTCCCTGACTCTTGATAGTCTGCAAACCTCTAGAGGTGGTGCAATAGTAAGGTTTCTAAATACTTTGCCTTATTAAAAATCAACATTCTCCTGTTGAAAGAGTTGCCTGGCTGGATAAAACACTTTTTCTTGCTTCTTAATGGAAATGCAAGCCTCCTGATTAAAACAGAGTAATAGTTTCAAAAACTTCCTCTTGACAAAGCATTTGCTTTCTCATTTCCTAATGAATTACTCCCCAACAAAATTCATTACATTTCAAGGTACAAGGCTCCCCAGAGACTTCCCCACCTCCACCATTCACTTCCGAAAATGGTCATCATTTAGAAATCCATAAGCCTTGCCAAATTCACCGAGTTGATCCCTCCACTCTTTTGCTTGCCAATCTCTTGATTGAAAGAAATGCATTCTACTGTCATGTAGGACTAATTAAAACACATTAAAAAAATTTTTTTTAAAAAGAGAGAAATGTTGCCCTTAGATAAACAGAAAAGGAAGCCTTCTCTTACTTACAGATAAGGAATATTGTGCTGAGACGATAGGAAGACATGATAATTATTACTACTATGATGTTTTGTTATTATTACTTTTGTATTAGTTTGGAATCATTCCTCATTGAAGTGCAAACACAAAAGTTTTATTTTTTCTGGTAAGAACAACAATGATCAATGATCTCTCTCTTCCCCACCGGGGAGCAGATACCTTTCATGATCACTATTTATACAACATTCTATTCTCTTTAGGTTATTAAAATTGCTTTAATTAATTAATTAAAAATGTTTTTGTAGTGGTATATGGACAACATGGCTTCATTTTATTTGTTTATTTTTATGTGGTGCTAAGGATCAAATCCATTGCCTCACACATGTGAGGCAAGCATTCTGGCACTGAGCTACAACCCTAGCCCAAATTTCTTTATTTAGCTCCTAAAGTTCAGACCTTTTAATTGTAAAGCCCCAGACCCCTGTTTGAAAGAAACCTCTCCTTTTTCTTCCATAACCATGAAAGCTCCCTGACATTCTGTTGCACCCACATAGCATAGCTAAAGCTGGAGGAATGAGGTAATTCTTTGTCACTATGGTAACGTGATGGGTACCCAGTGAGAAGAGAGGCCCAGAGAACATGTAAGTTCTTTTCTTCTTTCTTCCTTTTCTGGGACTGCGTGGTCTGCTTTCCTACCTTGTGAGTATGGGCTTGATAAGAATTGGTGCTGTCTTAAAATGTTTCATACTCATGGAGATTCAAGTCCAGGCAGCCACATTGGACCCTGGATTTGTGAGGCTCAGCCCCTAAGTCCTATTGACGATGTCACACCATCTTTTTTGGTTGTGTGAATCTTCCTGCTTCATACTCCTTGTTATGGCTTAGATAATAGGTATCCCCCCAAAGCTCATGTGTGAGACAATGAAAGAAAGTTAACAGGTGAAATAATTGAGTATGGGTCCCTTTACCTAATCAGTACATTAATCCTCTGATAAGGATTAACTGGGTGGTAACTGTAGGCAGGTAGGGTGTGGCTGGAGGAGATCCTTACCTGGGGACATGCCTTTGGGGTTTATATTTTGCTGTTTTTGAGTGGAGCTCTCTCTGATTCCTGGTACCATATTTCCAGATGCTTTCTTCTGCCACATATTTCTGCCATGATGTTCCGCCTCATCTCAGACCCTGAGGAATGGAGCTGCCCATCTAAGACCTGAGACCTCTGAAACTGTGAGCCTCCAAATAATTGTTCTTGTTACTCTGGCAAAAACAAAAACAAAAACTGATTAAAACACTCATCTAAAACCAGAGTCTAATCTCACATATCTCTTACCCTCGCCTCTGATAACTTTCCCTTCTACCATGTAATTCCTCCTCCAGGGCTTTTCTTTGCTCTGTAAGCACTGAGTAGGTTACCTGGACTAATAGCCTCCAGTGATAGAAATGCCACTCTCTCTTTGTAGGAGTTTCCTAAGGCTACCCTAACAAATGGCCATGAATAGAGTGGCTTACAACAACCAATTCATTCTCCTATGCTCTCAAGGCTGGAAGTCCAAGATCAAAGTCATGGCAGGACAATAGGGTCATACACTGTCTAAGACCCAGTATCCCCCTTCCCTGCCTGAACTTAGCTTTTGGTGGTGGCTGTTGATCCCTGGCATTCCTTGGCTTGCAGTCACATCACTCTAATCCCTGTCTTGGTGTCACATGGCCTTCCCCCTGTGTCTCTCCACTGTCTTCTTATAAGGATTTGTTAGATTTAGAGCCCACCCTACATGATCTCATCTAATGCAACTGCTATAAGTACATTTGCAATGACTCCTATTTCTAAATAAAATCAAATTCTGAGATATTAGAATTTAGGTGTTAGGACTTCAACATATCTTCAAGGGGGACACAATTCAACCATTACAACTTTTCTTCCTGGCATTTCTGTATTTGACAAGTGAGCCTATTGTTCTGTTGGCTTTGAGAAGCAGAACTAATTTGCAGGATGACCCTCTCCCTCAAATGGAATATGTAGAGAAAAAGTAGAATGTCTTCTTGCATATTGGGTTATTCAGAAAGATAACATTTTACCCTTTCCCAGTAAGTTTTTTTTTTAACTTTTTTTAAACCCAGGGGCCCTTAACCACTGAGTCACATCCCCAGTTCTTCTTTTTTCCTTTTTTTTTTTTTTTTTTTTGAGATAGGGTCTCACTAAATTGCTGAGATTGGCCTTGAACTTGCGATCCTCCTGCCTTAGCCTCACAAGTGGCTGGGATTCCAGGCATGAGCCACCAGTACTTTCATTTTTAAACATACTCTGGGTAAGGAATGTTGCCAGCTATATCTGTTAAAATCCTGTTTCTTTGCAAGAGATAAACCAATATGGTTGGCCCAAGTGCTTCCAGGTCTGATTTTCTGATGCTTTATTCTTATCATGTTTGTCCTTTGCTATGGGTTTTAGTTGTTTAAATAAATAAACAAAAATTCAATTCAAAATCCTACAGCATCATATTACAATAATATTGATAAAATGATGACAAATATGGGTAATAATTATGTTCAACATCCTCATGTATAACATCACTGCCCTTAAAGTTTTAATATATTGTTATATTTGACATTTTTAACCAAGATATTTGCTTCTTCATTTTTTACATTTCAAAATAATTTTAGCCTTACAAAAAACTGTTACCAAAATAGAGAGGTTCCATCTGCCCCTCATCTCACTTCCCTTAATATTCATATCTTAGAGAGGAGGAGTTTCCTCCTACAGTGCTGGGCTCTGCCAGGTTGGTTTTGGGGTCACCTTACCTTGGAACATCCACTCTGAAGTTCAGCATTTCCTGCCAGGGAAAAAGGGTAGGAAGGAGAGCAGAAACTTCTAGAGAAAACCCAGCTGCTATACTAATGGCGACATGAGATAGGCTGGCCTAACCTGGGTAACCTGGGGAGCAAGGGGTAGTAAGTGGTGCCTTGAGATAACTTTGTAGCAACAGTGGCTGGTGGAGGCTGCTCAGGGCATGTGAGCTCTAGGATCCTGGGGTGATTGAAGTCACCCAAGCCAAGGCACTCCAGTGCCTTATTTTTTAACCTCTGACTGGGCAATTCTGAAACCACCTCCATCCAAGAGACCAGACAGTCTGCTAGGGTACCCCCAACCCTGGTCTCAATAACAGAAGAAGCTTTCTCAAGTGCCTTTCCCCATTGAGAGGAAAGCCATAGGGGAGCTGAGCATGGATGAGGAACTGATCAAGAACTTGAAGCCCATTGGTCTCCTGCAGTTCCCGGGAGAGGAAGAGATGGTGCAGGTAAAGTGGCTTAGAACAGGGCCAGAAGTAAAGCTGAGCAGGCCGGACTTCCATCCCAAGGAGCATCCATTCCTGCCTGTCTTGTCCCTCTCACCTCTCCCTGCATGTGTCATACAGACCACACTAGGCATCTCAAGCAGTACACAGGGCTAGAGGAGAGGTGTCTCATTTTTCTTTTAGTCATTTTACCTCCACTGCACATAATCTGCTTAGAATGGCACCTTGAGCCAAGGTCCTCAGTGCAGACAAGGGAAAGCCCCTCTTATCCAAGAGCGTGAAAGGTAGAAGTCCTGGGGGCTTTACTAGTGGCTTCTTGACTAAGGACCTGCTTGAGTAGGGGATGGAAAAACTCTGCTAATGCTTGACCATGAAAGAAGCAGAAGGGATTCTTTGCATTCCCAGAGCCAGGCCAGGATTGAATGTCACCTGCATGGGATTTACTAAACAAAGTAACAAATATTTCTTACCTTTCCCCAAAGAAGTTTGCTCCAGAAGGTTGAAAATCTACCCTAAGTATTTACATATTATATGTACTTTACAATAACTAGCTAAAGAAATTAATCATCCAATCAATCGAGCTACCCATGGGTTTCTAATGATTGTTGAAATAATCCTATATGTGGTCATCAGAAAATAAGCCCTTCCTCACACTAATGTCAAATTAGCACCTTGACTTCTATAGGGTAGGGCCTTATCCTCTTGTGCATTTTAGAATCTTCCACGAGATTCTGGGCAAATATTTTTTTCTACTACATGTTTCTATATTTTAATGTTTATTATAGTACCAGAGAGCAAACCCAGGGGTGTCATGTACACTAGGTAAGTGCCCTAACACTGAGCTACACCCCAGGCCTCTTTAAATTTAATTAATTAATTATCATTATTATTAATTTGGGAATTAAACTGGGAATTGAACTTGGGGCAGTTTACCATTAAGCTACATTCCCTGTCCATTTTATTTGTTAGTTTGAGAAAGAAACACTAAGTTGCTGAGGTTGGCCTAAAATTTGGTTATCCTCCTGCCTCAGCCTCCAGCATTGGTTGCTGGGATTATAGGCATGTTTACCATAGTGCCTGGCTTTTATTTTTTATTTTGAAACACAGTCCGTAAATTGCCAAGGCTGGCCTTGAACTTGGGTCCATAAATTGCCAAGGCTGACCTTGAACTTGGGATCCTCTTACCACAGCCTCCTGAGTTGCTGGCATTACAGGCATGAGCTTCTGCAGGTAACTTTGAATCTTCCCTTTAGTAACATAGTAAAAAGGGAGACCCTAGGGGAGAGGAACAGACAATTGGTCACATTTCTGTGATTGTGTCGAACAAGTTTGGTTTTGTTTTTAATTGCACATTACTCCTCATATTGATCTGAAAAAAAAAATTATTATGCTTGTACTCAAAATGAGGATTTTGAGCAAAATGTTAGGGCCAACTAACTGCAACATGACTCAGAAATCAGATACAGTGATGACTGCACGCGCCAGAACATGAAGAAGGGGCATTTTACTGCCACAAAACAGGAAGGCAGCAGAGCAATCAAGATGTATTTGGTGACTGAATGAATGAATTAGTGTCCCATTCTTGAGCATTCACTTGTTCTTCCGATAATTGGTACCTCAGTGGTCTAGGCTGGGGATATGGATGGGAACTATGTTTTTATTTGAGATAGTGTCTTGCCCTCTTGCTACCTAGAGTTATTTAATGCATGCATGCTGATGACTTCCAGATTTCCTCCTTGTGATCTCAACTTCAAATGCAGCCACCCCAGCATGACCCCCACAGAGTGCATGTCATCTCACACTGCTGCACTATGCACAGAGCTCTGCATTTGTGTGTCTGTTGGAGGGCCACTACAACTTGCTGAAACTCAGTGCCGATCAAGACTTGTGTTGCAAGCAAGTTGTTGTGGTTTGGATGTGAAGTATCCCCCAAAAGATCACATGTGAGACAATTCAGGAAGGTTCAGAGGAGAAATGATTGGGTTTTAAGAGTCTTAAACCAATCAGTGAATCAATCCCTGATGGGATTAATATAAGTGGTGGCCTGTGGCTGCAAAGGTGGGAACTAGGGCATGGCTAGGGGGTACATATTTTGTATCTGAAGAGTGGAGTATCTGCTTCCAGATCATCATGATGTAAGCTGCTTCCCTCTGTCACCCTCTCCTGCCATGAGGCTCAGCCTCTCTTTGAGCCCCGAGGAATGGAGCTGGCCTTCTATGGACTGAGATCTCTGAACCATAAGCCCTCAAATTAACGTTTCCTACTCTACAGTTTTGCTGGTTGGGTCCTATAGTTATAGCAGCAAAAAAGCTGACTAAAACACAAGTTTTATGGGGGAGCAAGTGAAGGATAGGTAGCCACCCACCCACTGAGAGTAACTTCTAATCTTTTTTTTTGGGGGGGGGTTAGAAGGCTCTTTGAAAATATTAAATAATTTGGAGACCCTCAGGGCCTTCATGGGTCCCTGATTTTAAACCCCATCCCAGGTACTTTAAAGTCTGTTGTTAAATCAAGCCACACCTCTAGAGGTGATGCTTAGATCTCCTCAATTAGGCATTCTAAAATTGCTTTTTCTAATTGTATTTTGTCATGAAACTCTACTGATACTCGAGGGTATTTTGAGTCTCAGCTGCCACCGTTCATGTGTCATGTGTACTGATCTCACCCCTGCTTTATTTTATTGTTTTTCTGGCATCATTTTACTTCTGTCTTAATTTTCTGTATCTATTTGATTTTAACTTAAGAGTCTTTTTTTTTTTTGGAACCACTTTAAATCTTTTCTAGAACAAGAAAATTATAAATAAAATAAATGTTGGCTGCCAAAGAATATTCATATCTTTTTACAACTTGAGTAAAATGACCAATATCAGGAAATTAACTTTGTGTAACACTATTAACTAAATTAAAAATGTCTTTGTATTTTACTTGTTTTCCACTGAGATCCATTTTCCAGTCCACAGCCTTCTCTAGGATCCCACATTACATTTGGTTGTTATTTCTTTTTAGTTCCCTTTACTCTGTAATTGACAATTGTGAATAAAATTTCTATGTGGACATCAGTTTTCAGTTCATTTAGATATATACATAGGAGTATGAGTTTTTACTCATAAGTCTATCTTTGGCTTTGGAGAAAGCTGCCAAACCTGTCTTCCAAAGCGGCTGTACTATTTTGTGTTCTTCCAGCCGTGAATGGAAGTTCCTGTTGCTTCACATTCTTGCCAGCATTCGATGTTGTCAATGTATTTCTGACTCAGTGTTTGTCCTCACATTTCCAAATGTTTGAGAATTTTTGATTCATTTTAAGTGTAGTGTTATAGTTTTTGTAGCTTCAAAATTTGGGTGGGGGCACAGGAAGGAAAGAAAGAAATTTCACTAATGTGGTTTTATTTGTATTTTCTATTGTTATGTCTGTAGTTTTTGTGAATAGGGTCAGACTCCTTTGCCATTTCCATTCAGTTTTTTTTTCCCCCATAGCTTTATTGAGGTAAAATTGAAGTACAATAAAATGCACATATTTGAAATATGCAAGTTGATCAATTTTGACAAGTTTTGACATGCGTGTAGCCAAATACAATTAGTATAAAAAGCATGTCCGTTACATTTTTAAACATTAAAATCATGCTGACTGTGTTTCTTGCATGATTTATTATGCCGCAGTCCGGCTACAGCAAAATAACCGGCGGGGGGGGGGGGGGGGGACGAACAATTTGTGTAGATTGATACAGCAGGAGTGGAAGCCATTTATTGCAGGACAGGAGCAGTATTTATACATTCCACAGAGCTTATCTAATTAGCATAAACTAGATACATCAGTCAACCAATAAGGAATCTCCACACTTAATGGCTCGCTTTTGTTACTTCTCAAACCACTCCCTCTGGCATTTTGCCAGGCACCATCCAGACTTGTTTACGAACTCTAACATTCCCCTGGCAAAATGCCAGGCGCCATCCTGACTTGTTTACAGACTCTAACATTATTACATTAGAAACCAATCACCTTAAGATATATAGAACCCTACCACCATATCTCAAGTACTTCAAAATTAAATGGCACACTTATAAATATCTCACAGGTTAAAGAAGAAAGCACAAGAAAAGTGAATAAAAAGTTCTTTGAACTAAGCTTAAAATGTCAGAATTTCTGGGATGAAACAGTACTCATATGAACATTTATAACCCAAAGTACTTGCATCAGAAAGAAATTAGATTAAGAATCAAATTATTTTCAAATTAGGTAGTAGGAAGGAAAAATTAAGAGTAGGAGCAAAAATACATGGAATAGAAAATAAATAATACAGCTAAAAGTTGATAAAAATTAAACAATTCTAATCAAGATAAAAATGAAGAACACAAAAGCAATCAATGTCAATGGGAAGGCAGCTAGCAAAACAATCCTACAGATGCTAAAAATACATTAAGGTGATATTACAAATGTATGCCAACATATGTGATAGCTTGCATACATGGTCTATATTAAAGGAGAATCTGTGTGATGCTGAGAAGAAAATATGTTCAGTCATTGATGGATATAATATTCTATGTCTATTAAGTCTAAATTATCAATTGTGTTTTTTAGTTCTATAGCTTCTTTATTTAGTTTTTGGTTGAAGGATCTATCCAGTGGTGACAGAAGAATGTTAAAGTCATGCAGTATTATTGTGTTGTGATCTATTTGATTCTTGAAATTGAGAAAGGTTTGTTTGATGTACATAGATGCTCCATTGTCTGGGGCATAAATATTTATGATTGTTATGTCTTGTTGATGTATAGTTCCCTTAAGCAGTATGAAATGTCCTTCTTTATTCCTTCTGATTAACTTTGGCTTGAAGTCCACTTTATCTGATATAAGGATAGAAACCCCTGCTTGTTTACATGATCCAAGCTAGTGATATGTTTTTTCCCATCCTTTTACAGTCAGTCTGTGGATTCTTTATCTAAGAGGTGAGTCTCTTGAAGACAGCTTATTTTTAAATCCAATCTCCAGTCTATGTCTCTTGATAGATGCATTTAGGCCATTTACATTAAATATTATTATTGAGAAATGACATTTGTTTCCTGTCATTTCTTTTGAATTAGTTTCTCCTTTGACTATTCTTCTAGTGTAGTTCCTCTCTTTGCTGTTTTTCAATTTTACTTTTCATTTCTTCTTCATGAAATATTTTATTGAGAATAGTTTGTAATGCAGGCTTTCTCAGTATGAATTCTTTTAACTTTAATTTATCATGGAATGTTTTACATCATCGTCAATTCTGAAGCTTAATTTTGCTGGGTACAGTATTCTCAGCTGACATTCATTTTCTTTCAGAGCTCGGTATACATTATTCCAAGAACTCCCAGCTCTGAGGGTCTGGATTGAGAAACTGGCTGAGATCTGGATTGATTTCCTTCTCTAGCAGCCTTTAAAAAAATTTCATCTATATTCTCTGAGCTAGGCATTTTCATAATAATTTGCCTTGGTGTGGGTCTGTTGTAATTTTGTATATTTGGGGTCCTATAAGCTTTCTTTATTTAATTTTCCATTTCATTCTTTAGCTTTGAAAAATTTTCTGATATTATTTCATTGAAAAGATTGTGTATTTCTTTGGTTTGTATCTGCTAGCCTTCATTTATCCCAATAAATCTTCAATTTGGTCTTTTCAGGTTATTCCATATTTCTTGAAAGTTCTGTTCATGATGTCTTAACATCTTTTCTACATGGACAACCTAGTTTTCAAGATTATATATTTTGTTTTCATTTCCTGAAACTTTGTCTTTCAAGCAATCTAGTGTGTAGATGATGATTTCTATTGAATTCTTAATTTAAACCAGAATCTCTATTTCTTTAATGAAGTAATATTTCACTTAATAATATTTTTATTCTGATTTTATTCCTTACATCGTCCTTTACTTCATAGATCAGTTTGACTATGTGAATTCTAAATTCCTTCTCTGACATTTTTTTTCCACCGTCATGTCCTTAGATTCTGTTACTGGAGTATCTTGGTTTATTTGGGGTGATTTTTCCCTTGCTTTTTCATATTATTTGTATGTCTACATCTAGCAGGATGGATCTGAGGGAGTAGAATGTCTACCCTATAGACTTATAGTGTCCCTGAAGGTTTCCAGTACCTCACAGCTTAGGGGGAGACAAATAATAACAACAACTTGCTGAAAAACTGTCTGTCTGCTTTCTTGGTTTTACATCATGGAGCAGCCTGAAAAGTGACCTTCTCTATTCCGCCATCTTGAAACCCTCTCCATTCAGTCTTAGTTCAGGAACTCCTTATCCCCTCATTTGTGCCCTCTCTTGTGGTCAGTTTCTTTTATGGTTGTTGATGGTGGTAGTGTGGATTTGAGGAGCCTCATTTCTCTTTTGGTTCTATATAAGATCCTCAGTTTCACCTACCTTTTTCCTTTGACCATTGCTGTGTTGGATTTTCACGAAACTTTGCTTTTTCTCATTCTTTCTCTCTTCATGAAGTTCCCTTAACCTATTCCATTCTCCATGTATATGATCTTGAAGCAATGAGTAGAGACCCTGTTGGGATTTCTAAATCAACTACAGTTAACTTTAAAGTGGTGCCTTTTTATTATTGTTATTCTAGTTGGTCAGGACATATTCTTTTTGTTTAGGTTACAGATTGTTTTGGTGAGGTGAGGGGAGTAGATTATACCATTATAACAAATTGCATAAACCAGGTGGATTAAGCAACAGAAATTTATTTTAGAATTTTCACAAGCTGTCCATGGGCTGTGTGTGGACTGTTGCACATAGTAGCCTCATGAGGGGATAAGTCTGGCACTGGGAACTTCCTGTGGCACCCCGGCCCCCCACAGAGATTAACCAGCTGATACAGGTGAACTTCCCCCTCGAGCTCTGCCAAAGATCCCACACAGCAGCTGAGATGGATGTGACTTGCCAAGATGTCAATCAATCTGCTGACTAAAAGGCATCATAAAGCAAGACTCTGCCCTTGAAACCTTATCCCTGCCTTTAATGTACCTCCTTAAATAAACCACCGGGGCCATCTTTTCTTTGTCTAGTTTCAGAACCCATGTGGACTAGATCTATCAGTAACTTCGCCTATTGTAAATATATTTCTGAGTATTTATGTTTTGTTATTCACTAATTATTTGAGATGTTTAGTTTTAGGGTGGCTTATACTTGATATACTTGTTTGGGATATTGTGTTTCCAACAACAAATTGGCTTTTTGGCTAAAAATTATTAAGATTTCATAGACTACAACCCCCAATGAGATGCTGGCCATGGACCCCCAAAAAACGGCCTGGAAAGTCCATGCCATTGGCATTTCTGATGTCCATTGAGAAACTGCTTCCTGGATTGCATATGGCTGTTCTCATAACTCCAATGGTGGTTCCATCCTGCATGAACTAATTACTCCCTAGGGCACCCAGCTACCGAGGCTATCACATTAGGAGTTAGAATTTCAACATAGTGATTTTAGAAGGGCATATCCATTCAGCTTATCACACTAGCCAAAAGGTTTAAAAAAATAGCAGACAGTTAATAAGTAAATAATTTCTTAGGGAAAACAACATTTTGTGTGCATTCATCTCATTGTACAAATGACAAGTGTTCAACAAGGTGGAAGAGGTGATATGACCTGTATCTCAGTTGTAAAGGAAACTTACACCAAGTCTGAAAGTTTCTGAGACACTGACTTGGTAGAATGAGTGATGATCAGGGCATGAAAGAGAGAGAGAGAGGGATAAATTAGGGAAAAGGAATCTCATTCAGCCTGTATTCCCTCTACTTGGCATATAGAAGTTTTCTGTGGGTACAAAGGACATTGTATAAGGAGACAGAGCTTAAAATATACTGAAAGCCACTTAAATGAGCAGATGGGTATACCAGAGCTAACAAAATTAGACAGAAAATGAGGTGGCCTATTCCTTGTAATTTGCAGAGACAGATGAACCATTTCTTCCTGATCATCTTGCTGTAGAAGTACTCAGAGAGAAGATGTCATGGACTCCCAATGAACCAAATATACATCCAAGTTTATAGCAGCATTTTAGAGGGGTCATCAGATAATTAATGCCAGATGAGAAACTGGCAGGAGATGGGGGTGTGGGGGATGAGGACAGAGAATCAATAAGTTTGTCAGTGAGCCCGGGTAGTCACCCTCAAAGCTGACATTGTCCAGCAAGGTAGAGCATTTCCTGTATTGCTACCTCCCTTACACACACACACACACACACACACACACACACACATACACACATACACTCTTATTCTGGAAAGTCTTCCTACACGTCTGGCAGTAGATGATTTGGGACGGAGTACAGAAGATAGTAATGATATTTAGAGCTGACTAAATAACTAACCAAAATGACACTACTTCACGTGAGAAGAGAAAGGTTTGGAAGTGAGGTTTATCAGAAAGACTGACATACAATTAATTGCTTTCTCTCTCTACTCTCTGCCCAGGTAATTTGCAGAAAGTAGAAATAAAACAATAATAAGTTTGTATTATGAATAAACAAATAAATCAAATCTGCCATTGATATTGTATTCCACAGTTCTCTGTTCCATTTCTTATTACAAAGACTAAAACTCTGTCACTAGAGGGTCATTCCCTTTAGATTATAAAAGTGACTAAAACTTGGGCTGGGCATGTGGCTTAAGCAGTAACGCAATCACCTGGCATGCATGGGGCGCTGGGTTCGATCCTCAGCACCACATAAAAAAAAAAAGATGTTGTGTCCATCGAAAACTAAAAAATAAATATTAAAAAATTCTCTCTCTCTCTTTAAAAAAAAGTGACTAAAACTTGTTCATCTGTCCTTACATATTTGTTGAAAAAAATTATCATTGTAAGGTGTAAAATAATCATACTGCTATAAAATAATAATGGAGATGATGAAAACTTGTATGTAATTACCATTGTAAGTTGTAAAATAACTGTACTGCTGCCAAATAATGGTAATGATCATAAGATAAATTATACTCTCAATTAAAGTCTGAGTTAAGAGAGGTCCTTTAGAGAATTCTATAAAAGACTAAACTTTCTGTTTTAGTCCATTTATTCCTAGCCACTTTGTGGACCAATGGGAGACTCAAAAGCCAAAAGTTGAGGAGAAAAAATAATTTGATTAATAATGAATGAAAATAAAATGAGTATTTCAAACAATTTTTGGTGGATAAGCAAAGAATAGCTCCTCAGCAGTTTGTAAAACAAAGCAAACACAATCAATCAATAAACTGATCTTTTTCTCTTTCATTTGGTCCAGCAAGAAATAACTCTTTCATTACCTGGCTGCCTAGAGTTCTGACACATGCTGAACAGAGCTGTCCTCCTGTATCAGAAAATTTTGATGGCCTTTAACCCTCTTCTTTACGACTATGCGTGCCTGTGTTTTGAGTGCTTAATATGTGATACTCGCTGTCTTAGGGAACTTCTATGTGTTGTGTTATTTTAATACCCACTAGGAACCTATGAAGTAGTCACAAATGTTTTTTTTCTAACTGTATGCAAGGGAAACTGAGATGCAAAGGGATTAAATAAATTGATAGTCATACAGTTGTAAATTAAAGAGGTAAGGTTCAAACTCAGCAAGTCTGAACCCAGGCCACAGTCTTGATTATTAACTTAAACTGTAACTTTTGTGGTTTACTCTCCTGTTTTTAAGCATAGATATTTGTAAACTTTCCAATTTAAGTGATAGTCTGATTGCTTCTGAAATGAAAATGTATTCCTGCTCTTGCTTATCTGTTTAAATTTGCACACACACACACACACACACACACAATTTCTTTTAACTTTGGAAAAATTGCCTAATGAACTAACCGTCTTTTTCCCCTGGATTCGTTTTATCTTTAAAAATGGCCTAGTTTAAGGACTCAGATTGCCATTCATTTAAGAGCACTGGAGTAAGAATTATTCTATCCAAGGCCACCGTTTATTAGCTCTGCATGTCCTTGGGTGAGTCTAAAACTTTCTGAGCTTTAATTTCCTTTTCCTTAAGGAAAAGTAATTCTACTCACCTTGCAGGTGGTTTTGGAGATTATGCTGCTTGTGAATACTGAAGACTTTTGTAAATGAATGGTGCTACTGATAGCTAATTTGTCTTCTATCTTCTATATCATCTTTTCTTTTCTCCTTGAAAAATGAGATTTCCCTTGGCCTTCCATTCCCTGCTCCTACTCTAGAGTTTAAGTAAATAACCTAAGTTTCTCACATGGCAACTTCACCAAAGTAGTAAGAAATATGTATTTGGAAATATAGAAAAATGAGGCCAAAGAGCCATGGAGCAGAACTGGACCCAGGAGCAGTTCTAACACATGGTCTAAATTCATTTTCTTTAGATTATAGTGGATCCTTTTTCCTGCCTCTGTGATTTTTCTTTCATTTTCTCACTATAATATTTTCACCTCTACTTAGGGCTAAAGAAGAAAAAGATGAAACAAAAATTAATTCAACGCTCAATTCAACAAGGTCTTTTTCATCAGTTTTCGGGTTCTTAGTTCTGTGTTTACATTTAAAGGATATAAATTGGTAAGAACTGAAACTTCTGTGGTCTTTATTGTTTTAGAACATTCATAGCAAAAACTATTCAATATGATTTAAGATAGATCAAATAGATGGAATCGTTTCTATTTAAAAGATAAGAAAACAGAAGCTCAGAGGAACTGGAGAGAACAAACTATTGGCTTAAGGTTCACAGCTAGTCAGAGGAAGAGATAGAGTGAAAGGAAAAAGATCTTAAAAGATAAAACAGAATGCAATTCCCTTTTCATCTTAAATGTTACTATATACCACTTGATCAGAGCTATTCAATTAAGAGTTTCCAAACTTGGACCAGAACTTGATAACACATGAAACCCTCTTGTTTCTTCATTGCAATGGAAAACATAGAGCTCAAAAACCCATCATATTCAACCCTGGCTGGCTAGGACTTTAAGAACAGTTTCAAATAATATTGTATTTGGTAAATGATCGTTGTGAGCTCCAGGCACTTGCTGGAAATGTCCTGGGGAGAGGAAACATTTGTAGAAAGAAAGCAATTTTCAGTATATGATAGGTAATCATCTCACATATATTTGAATATCTGAGTACTATTGGATAATTGGTATATATGATTGTTTTCTTCCATTAGTAATGAGTATGCTGTTTGTTCTGCTTCTCTGCTTCATACCACTACCAAATGTATTGCTGGAGTCCATTGAGCCCTGCAGAGCTATGCCTGAGGTTTGGAGTCTCCCTTAAAGAGTTCACTGTACAGTAGAAGTGATTTCAGAATTTCAAAATCATCTCCAATGGCGAAAACACATTCATTTTTTTAATATCTGGAGAGATGATAAATCATGGTGATTGTAGTACATGGTAATGGAAAAGAGGGTTTCTGATTAATGATGATACCTTGTTAGGCTTACATAGTCCTAAGAAGCATTATCATTTTGCATGGCAGCAGATAACCAACATGTACTCTTTTGTTGGTATATATAAAAAATGCTCTAGTCTAAATTTATGATGGCCACAAAATAAAGTGGCATGCCATATCGGCTAGAGTCAGTCACAAACAAGCAAATAAAACCCCCAAAACTCCGTGTAGATGACGCATCTTAAATGACTCTATAAGAAGGAAAAGGTAGAGGTTGAGATGTTGGGGTATATCCAGGAAAAGTTGCCTGGTTGACCTTCAAGAAATCTAGTGGGCTGATATTATTTTAGAAGTAGTAGTCTTACAAAAGTCCTACTAGAGACCCTCAGTTTTGCAAATCCACAATCTTGTCAATGCATCTGAGTTTGGGTTGGTTCAGAAAGACTGATCCACGATGAATAAGCTCACAAGAGACTAAAATATGTGTACAAAAATGAAAGCAATTTGTTAATTTTTTTGATAATGAAAACTTTATGCATCTCCTTGTTGGAAAATAATAATCAAATATTAGCTTGTTTAATATATATTTACAATTAAAATTAGTTATAAAACCTGAAAAAATTAAGAGTATACGTCCCTCGAGGAGTAGGGTATTAGTTAATTTATTTAGAACTCTTTATTTTGATTAGAATTTAATTTCATATGTTTAAAATGTGGCTAAGAAAAAATTCTAACCCTGTTACTTAATATATGTTCAGATTCTTTATTTTTATTCAGCATCAAACTTTGGCTTGATTTGGTATTTTATTTTTTCATTTAATGTATTACATGTGATGCATCTTGGGTTGATTTTGTAGTTAATCCTTGATAGGTTATACTATTTTTTGTTTATAAACATTATAAAAACATATGTTTGTTTCCATGCAAAATCTAGGGATCTTTCAGAATAGTTGGAATCAATAGAAGCAGTTGGAAAATTTGGGAGCATTTCCAGATTTTCCTAATCAGGCTAATAGTAAATCTAATGGCATGAGTGAGAGTAAAAGGTAGTAATGAGTGGTGTGGGTGAAGAGTTGAAGAAGTCAGGGTTGACCTGAACGAGCAAAAATATTGTTAAGTTATGAAGATGAATTGGATGGGTACCAGAGAAAGATGGGTTGGAGGTATGGAGTTACAGAGATTCTAGAGTGGAATACCAAGGTTTGATAAAATCTGGACAGCAGAACTTTTGCAAGCCCTTACATAGGAAAGAATGACGGAACATCCATTGATTGAGTACCAGTTTGTTTCTAGCCCCTTTGGGCTCTGGGGACACAGAACTGGTTGACAAAAGGAAGATTCCTGTCGCAGAATCTAGAGGAGAAGACAGACATTAAAACAATATAAAAATTCATTTAATAGTCATAGTATGAAAATGCTATAAAATAGAACTTTAGGATTCCATAGGAGTGCCTCACCATGGGAAGAAACAGAATCTATGAGGGGTTGTATTCAGAAGAAACTTACCGTAATAATAGATTCACTTGTTTGTAAGTAGGAACCTTCAATTATTAGCAGGGGAAATTAGAATGCCTAAAAAGTGAAGTAAGATATGAGTTGCTTATTGTGAGCACAGAGGGTTTGACAATCTTTTAGTTTTATTTTTAAAATACCAAAAGCAGAAGCTGATGTCCTTGGGCAAACATTTCAGATTCTCAGTGAATGTTCAGACGTGTCTGGGTGATAACTTTTCTCCCTGGGATTCTATACTTTATCCAGCTTGAGTGCATTTACTCAATGACCCTATTCATATTACATATTCCAAATGTCAATTTTGAGAAGTTCCTACCTTTAAAAATATGGGGAATGTGTCGGAGACAGGAGCAAGGAGACAAAGCACTAATGAACTGTACTTGGAAACAAAAACTGAGGTAGGACCACACATAAAGTTCTTGGTCCTCATTCATACATTCTGAAATTATCATTCACTTCAAAATATGAAGCCAAGATGGTAGTGAGATTCAAGGAGAGTAGTGTTAGCAAATCATTTCCTCTCTCTTCTCCTAAAGGTTGAAATGTCACCAGAACCCTGATGTGAGATAGAGGATTTTGATGTACATTCAGGTGTATGATTCTTTCTATTATCATTTTGATTATTATTAGCATTATTCACATCCTATTAGCTTTTCACCTTGAGCTAATGTGACATTTCAGTACTATGGAAAATCAATGAGGCAAAAGTTTCTCATGCTACCACAAACAATTACTGTTGATTTAAGTACAAAGACTAAATACCACATGGACAATATGGATAAAGAGATTAAAATGCACACACATACATTATATCCATTATTGAGAATCTTTTAAGTGGTTTTCAAAATTAGTGTTTTCTGCTGGGAAGAAAAGATTCCCTTATTGAATGACCATAACCTGAACTGAAACTTGCTTTCTGCATAATTAGCCATGTCCTCACTTCTGATAACGATACCAAACTTTGGATTTAATTAGACTCTAATTGCTGTTTTAAATTGTCTCCTGCCTCTCTGACTTTGCTTTCTTTGCCATCTCATTCTTCTTTTTTTTAAAATTTTCTATTTTCATTCTGGTATTGAGACCACAAAACCAAAAAAGTTAGTCCGAAAACTTTTTAGCAGTGTTGTCCTAACAGAACCCATTTTCCAAGATACACCTTTTGATGCTGATTTTATGAAATAGATAAGGGCTATAGTTTCAGCTTCTCTTGGGAAACAGCTCTCCCATGATTCCTTGCACTTAGGTGTGGCCATGTGACTAAGTTCTAGCCAATGGAAGAGAAGCAGTCCTGGTCCATGAAGCCTTTCACAGGATTGTCCATTGTATTTCTTCCCTGATCTGCTGACTGAACGTTGATGTCCAACATATCTTAAAAGTTGTGAATAGTGTCTAAGCTTCTGTTAAGTTCTGTTTATTCCTCACACATCTAACTAATGATTTTCATTATATGAATGTGAAACAATCTTCTAATGGGTTAAGCTATAAAGATTTGAGGTCCATCTGTTATAGCAGTAGGGTTTACCATACCTTAAACATTTAGCAATGTCTCCATGACCATGCACAAATGTTTTGATATATTGCTGTATCAGGCAAAAATCTCAAGAAGAGAACTATATCACACTGGTTTGTGTTTGTGTGAGTATGTAAAATTTATTTAATGGAGACTTACAAAGAAGGTGCTGCTGTAGTCATGAGGTAGAAGAGTTCTTTTTCCTCAGGGAAACCTGAGTTTTGCTCTAAAGGCCTTCCAACTGATTGTATGAGGAATCATACACATAACTGAATGGATCTCCTTTACTTAAAGTCAACTGACTGCAAGTTTTAATTCACATATAGGAAACACATTCACAGTAACATCCAGATTAGTGTTTGAATAACAAGGTACTATTGCCTAGTCAGCATGATACATTAATGTAATCATCGTTCCCTGAAAGCTCTCTTTACTTAAATCCAGAAACTTAAACTCTTTCTAATTATAGAAGAGCTTCTTGTTAATTTAACTGAAATACCTAAACCTAAAGCTTTTCTGGAAGATCTCATTTTTCTATTAGAGAAACCTATACACATATACACTAGGTGTCATAACATAAGATCTACAGTAGCCATCCAGACGAAATACATATGTGGATAAACTGAGCTGAGGAATTGGAATGAGGGTACTACAAAAAAAACTGGAGGAGATAGTCAAATTCACAGGTTTTAATATATTGTGTAGGGGAAACATTTAAATTATCTGTGGGTTGGCTGCAGCTACTCTGTAATATCAAAATAGTGACATATCTTGTTTTTCTCTATGAATACTGATATTATTGTAATCTAAATATCCCACTTAGATTGGTGACTCAGGTGATCCACTGTAGCATTTGATGTGGAAACTTGGACAATTGAGAGAAATAGGAGAGAGCCAGAGTTAATTCTCCACTAAGCATTGTAATTTGAGTTGACACAAAATGCAATGTGAAATGATGGTAAGTAGGAGTATGTCCATGATTTTTATGAACTTTAGAAGGCAATTATTTCAAATCCAGCATGCAAATAAAGTCATGGAATTAGAGTAAGACAAGATTATCATCAAATACCTTCCTTGTCCCTTATTTGCTATGTGAATATGAACAAATCACAAAATATTTTGGACTTGTTTCCTTATCTGCCAGCTAAGTGGATTCGATTGCAGGGTTTTTAAGTAGGGACCATCACATGCTTTAATAATTGTGTTTGATATTTGTTAAGTCTATGATATATCTCCTCCAAACAGAGGTACTTGTTCCTACTTCCTGGCTATAGAAAAGTATTTAAAAGTCCTTTAGAACTTATCATCCTTTAAAAATACATATCTGAAATAGTAGCATCTGCTATTATTTGCTGAGTGCAGCCTTAAGTGCCCCAATAAAGTTTAGGAGACCAAATCTAAGACGCAATGTGTATCATTAATTTTTGATGTCATACAATTAAAAAGTGGCAGTGGCAGCATTCACAACCAGGTATCACTACACCCGGGTCCTTATGCTGTCCCAGGTGGTCTTTACCTTGGGAATTCCATGCAGCATTGCCCCCTCCAGTTTTATCTACACATCACAGCTCTGTCTACAGTGGTGTCCACAACTATCTTCTTTTTCCCTCCTTGTATACCCTAAACGGTCCCTTCTGTCTTTGCCACCTATTAATGACAGCAGGGATGCTTCCCACTTGCAAACCGCTTTTCACTTTGACCATTTCCCAGCAGTTGGTGTGAAGTTTACAGTTTGTAAAAGCAGCAAAGGGGCAGCACATAGACAGAAACCATTTTCCCCTTTTCCTGAGACTTTGTAGTTGGTGAGGCAATTTAGAGAAAAAGAGAAGAGTTGAAATGAAACACAGTAAAACAGAAAAGCAGAGAGATTACTTCTGAAAGGTGGTTAAATTGCCTGGATCAGTGTCCTCTATGGAAAAGCTAATGGCATCTTTCCTGAGAAAGCCTGTTCCCCTTCTTGCAATAAAAAAAAGAAGAAGAAGGAAAAAAAAAACTCTTTCAGGATCATAAACAGCCCTCTTCTAACCCAGTAGAGTCATCCCGTCCCGTGTCCTCCCTTCATTTATTGTTAGGTGCCTGCCCTACCAGGGCTCATGCACCCATGGTGCTATGAAGTGGGAGGGATGCCTTCATTCGTATCCTTTTAGGAAATGTTTACACAAATTACCTCTTTTGATGGGTTTCTTATTATTGGTCTGGTGCTTGACACATGGCAAATGTGTCTGAAAGGTTCTCTGTGATTCCAGGTATACGAGATTCCCGATAAGACTCAAATATATGGATTGCAAAAGTTGGCATGATGATTCTTCTTTCCTCTAATGCACTAGTCAAAACTCAATTGACTGTGGTACATTAGATTTCTTCATCAAGTTTCCATCTGTAAATACCTCTAAAAGTTCTGGGGAGTACCTTCATATTGCAAAAATTCAGTCTGATTGTAACTATCCACCTCAGCCCTGTTGCTCCTCCTTGGGACTTTTGCATTATTATTCCTGCAGTTTGGAATGTAGGCTGCTCTTACCTGTGTAATAGCTTTCTATTGCTGCCATAATAAATTACTATGGGCTTTGTGACTTAGAGGAGCCCCATATTTATTATCTTCCAGTTCTGTAGGGTCAGAAGTCAAGTGCAGGTTGTTAGTAAGGCTGGATTCCTTTCTAGAGTCTAGAGAGGAGAGCTCATTACTATTGTTGGTAGATTTCAGTTCTTTGCTGTTATAAAATAGATATCCTCATTTTCTTGTTGTATTTTATCTTAAATTTATTCTCAGATTCTAGGGACCACTGCAATTCTTATCTTTCTGTCCCTTTCCCCCACTATCAAAGCCCGTATTTGTGGGTCCAGTTCTTCTCTCATGGCATCTGTCTCACCTACTCTTCTAATTTCCTCTTTCACTTTCAAGGACTAGAATAAACTGGGTCCACATGAATCATCCAGGATCATCACCCATCTTGAGGATCTTAACCTGAATTACACTTGCGAATTCCATTTTGCCATGAATCGCAACATATTTAAAGTTTTTGGGGCTGAGACTGTGAACATCTTTTTTTTTTTTTTGAGTTGTTATTCTGCCTTCCACAGTATTGCAGTCTCCTTCATGTTATTCAGATATCAGTTCAAAAGTTATTCTCTCAGAGAGGACTTCCTTGATCATATAATGTATTGTGTGCACAGCAAGGATAGTTATCTGCATTTATTTTGCTTATTTATTATATTTACTTGTTTTATGTCCATATTTACAGTGAGAATAAAAACTGCTTAAGAGAAGCTCTTACTCACCGCTATATTTCAAATACCTTAATAGTAACTGGTACCTAATAGCTACTCAATAAATGTTTATGGAATACAAAAAGATGGTATAAATGGAAGTGTTCTTGAAACTAACTGGTAGAGAGGACTACAGTTGAAGTTCCCACACTAGCTAATTATTTCCCAACTCATTTTATCCAGAGAACATGACTTTGTCCAGAATATTAGACTGTTGTATTACAAGTGAGAGATATTTAGGTTTAGGGTTTTTTGGTCTGGAAAAATAAAATGAAACATGTGTCAGTAGAACATACAGATTGGGCCTCCTTATTCTCTACCAGGTTTCTGTGGATCATGATGTGAGGATGTGCCTCTTAGTACTTAGCATGAGCAAATGTCTGCCCTCAGTGTTCAGTGTGTAACAACTAGCCTCTGCATGTCTCCCAAGAACTTACATTTTTTTTTTTTTTTTTTTTGCGGGGGGACAGAAATGTTTAACCCATATCTTGTACAGCAAAATAAAAAATTAAGCAATTACAAAAATCAAGACGAAAAGCAAATTAAGTTTATGCAGCGATAGAACTATTCAAGGTGTTACAAACAGAGTGACTTGACTCTACATCTGGCAAGAAAAAATAGTTACAGAAGAACACAAAACAAATTTTAAAAATGGCTTAAATTGGAAGGAAAAAAATATTCATTTTCATGGACCAATTGAGCACACTGTGCCCTTCACAATCTTCGTATTTTAAAGTTATTTTATACATAATTTACAGAGATAAGAATAACAACAAAAAAGAATAACAGATTAGTGCAGAATAACATTGTTAGAATTTTTAACAAGCAAGCCACTTTGTATTAAGTATATTTTTGGCACATAAACATCATGAAAGATATGAGAATGCAGTCACATGGCCTTTGAACGAGAACGGATCTTGTTGAAATATTACCATGCTGAATAAGAATGACTGTCATCCTTTTATATCTTTAGAAATATATTTCTTACTGATTCTTGAGTTTGAAAGATTTATCTAGAATATTGTCATATGAAGGCTTATAGTCCAAAATTTCTCTTATGCTATCAACTTTATTATTTTAATTAGACTTCATAGTGCTGCTGTTTCTTTGCATTCATCTGATTTACCTAGTATCTGTGATACATTTTCCCATATAAATTTTCTTTACTGTTACTGGAAAAAAAAATAAAATATTATCAGCTGTGTTTATTGAAAGCTAAAAATACACTTTTAAAAACTGTGGTCTTTTTAAATGTCTTGAAGGATGGGCTGTCATTAAGATAGATGAAAGATGATCAGTATCAAGGAATTATTCATTATTGCATCTCCTTGCCAGTCAATTTCAACAAGAATTTGACCTTTCATCACATAATTAAGAAAAATTGATGATCAAGGTGAATAATGATGAAATAATTACTAAAATGATAAAATAGCAAAATCTAATAAGACACAGGAAAAATAGCATCACTAGGATCTAACAATATATCTGAGAATTACAAAGGAGTTCAATGGATCTACCTAGTAGTTTTAAGAAAAGTGAGTTATATTTTATTTTTTTTAAAGTAAATTTATTCTCTCTTTCTCCCTAATAGGTTATTTCAAGGAAGGAATGAATGAATTCAAGAATTCATGAATGAATTTTTGGATGAACAACTAACATTATTGTGTCTTCATTACTTCATTGAAGACCTATTTTACCCTGTTGTTTACAGTTGATATACTTTATAATGGAGAGATTTGACAAAGTGAAAACTAAGAGGAACATTTTATTGGCTCTCAATGTCCAACAAAGAGCTTTTTCTTAGACTGGCATCTATCCTCAAATCCAAATGACTTCATGGGAAGCAATTCAGAGCTCTAATATTAAACATTCTGTTTGAAATACTCTGATTAGTTTCCTTTTAAGAAATTCAACCTTCACCCTTATTAATATGGTAGATGAGGAACTCAGAGTTCTCTTTATTCTCATTCAACCACTGAGGTGGTACAGCGTGCATTTAGCAGCGACAGACTCAACTATGTGGGATTAATTAAGGAAAAACATTTATTTTTTTCTTCATTATAAAAGCACATGTGAATGTGAATAACCTCCTTGAAGACTGAACAGGTTCTAGGAATTTCTTTTTTAATAAGAAGAGGTAGGGTTTAATTTCTTAGAGCAGCTCTTCTAGATTGGTTTTGTGGTTAATGGAATGAACTGATTGACTACAAGTGAAGAACTGAATATCTCTAGCCCAATAGTCATTATGGACATATTGCAGTAGAGACCTTTGTAAATTAGATATCAAGCTAACAGCAAACTTAAAATGAACTCTAATCCCCTTCAACATAGAAAGGACACCTTTGTTGGGCCAGGAACTGATGGAGAGCAAACCATGAAACAACAAAAACCAGCAACAACAACAACAACAACAACAAAACTCTTTCCTTTAAGAGATGATTTCTCAGTGGGGGGAAAAGATCCATAAAAACAAAATTGATGTGATGTGACAATGATTGATGTGCAAAAAAAATTCTATGGCATTCCAAACATGGGTGAATTGGCTTAAACAATATGAATTCACTGTTGCTTCTAAGATGGAGTCATATATATATATATATATCTTCCAGATCTAGGTTGGCCTGATTTCTCTGCCTAAAGGAGTATAGTACAGGTAACATTTTCATAGTTCTGATTGTAGATCTCAATATGCATTATCACTTCTGCTCCCATTTTATTGGAACTCAGAGCAGAAGCCAAGCCTACCTTCATTGAAGAGGAGTGACCAATGGAGAGGGGCAGTGTGGGAATCAGACCATCCTAGACTATCCAGCCTCAGCCCAGCCCCAGCTGGGTGTTAACCGCTTCAATAACTCTGGGGAGGACCAGCTAAAACACTGCCCAGCTGTATCCAACCCAGATTGAGGATCTACTGATGCACAAGTAAATAAACTGGTTGTTTTAAGCTGTACAATCTTAGATGCAGTTTTTTACATAGCAATATATAACTTGTCATTATTATTCACTGCTGTACTTCTAGAGTCTAGTTAATTGCCTGATACATAATTAGTCCTTGTCAATGTTTTATTTATGGACTGGAAATTTTGCTTCCTTATTTTTAAAAAGTTTTTATTAGTGCATTATAATTGCATATAATAGTGGGTTTGATGGTAACTTATTCATATATGCATATAACATCATTTGCTCTATTTTATTCCCCAATACTTTCTCTTTCCCTCCCCTCCTCCCTACCCCTGATCCCCCTCCTTTGCTCCAATGGTCTCCCTTCTATTAATTTGTTTATTTTCAATTGGAACATTATAAATAAAGTAGGATTCTTTATGATTTTACATGGACTTAGCATAATTCAGTTTCATAGTTAGTTTCATTCCATCGTCCCTCCTTCTTCCTGTTTTCCCCTTCCCCTACTCTACTGTTCTCCTTTCTATTTTTTGTGAGAACCCTCATTTTTTATTCCTTATTTTTCTCTAGATTCTGCACATGAGAAAATATCAAATCTTGACTTTCTAAGTCTGATTCATTTCACTTAGGATGATGTTCTTCGGTTTGATCCATTCACCAGCAAATGATATAATTTCATACTTAATGGTTGAGTAGAACTCCATTGTGTATATAGACCACATTTGCTTTATCCATTCATCTATTGACTGACATCTGGGCTGGCAATAACTTGATTACTGTGAATTGTGCTGCTATAGACATTGGAATGTAGATATTGCTATAGTTTGCTGATTTCAGTTCTTTTGGATAAATACCAAGGAATGAAATAGCTGGGTAATATGGTAGTTAAATTCCCAGTCTTTTGAGAAAGTTCTATACTGATTTCCATAGTGATTGTATTAATTTGCAGTCCCACCAATAATGTGTAAGTGAATCTTTCTCCACATATCATCACCAGCATTTATTATTGTTTATATTCTTGATGATTGACATTCTAACTGGGTGAGATAAAATCTCAGTGTAGTTTGCATTTACCTGATTTCTAGGGATGTTGAACATTTTTTCATATATTTTTGTCTATTTGTATTTCTTCGTTTTTAAAATATCTGTTTAGTTCATTGGCCCACTTATCAATTGGATGATTTTTTTTTTTTTTTTGGTGTTAAGTTTTTTAAGTTCTGTATATTTTCTGGGTATTAATTCTCAGTCAGAAGAGTAACTGGCAAACATTTCCTCCAATCTTTATGTTCTCTTTTGATGCTCTTGTTTTAGAAATTGTGCTTATTATCAGAATTATACAAAGTAAATATTATTTCCTCCTTTCTTTTAAATAAGACATAAGTTTTGAGCAAGTAACTTGGTGTATATTAGAATGCCCACAGAAAGCATGACACATGGAAATCAGGTTAAATTAAGGAGAATTTAGCACAAGGGCTATTTCTAAAGACACGAAGAAGGAGTTAAATTATCTAGGGGCTGTCACATAAGATCCTGTTCTTTTTACCACTAAGCCTGAAGAGCCGAGAGAAACAGCAGCTCTTTCTCTACTCTGATGTCTTACTGATGCTTCTTGGTTGACAACCTGTACCAAAGTAGAGATTTGAAGAACCTTTTGAGGAATCCATGTGAGCAGCCTCCTAGGCAGGGAATGGGATAGAGAAGTACAGAAAGCAGATTTGGAGAGGAAAGTGGCAGATATGTAGCATCTTGTCCAAGTTCATTGTCTACTGGAACTCTGGATCTGGTGATTCTGAAGACCATGCAGCATGCATTTGTCTGTTTGAGGTTAATTTTCAGATTCCTACAATATAATAACTGATCTGAACATCTCTTTCCTAAATGTTTGGTAAGAATAATTACCTGAAACCTGTCTGTTTGGAGAAGAGGTAGTTCCTTGTTTATTATCAATTTAAATAGTCCCCAGAGTTGGACAGGAGGGTAGATATGCTCCTCAAGATGAGAAAGCCATCCTATTCAGACACACATTTTTTAAATGATATTTGTACATGGGGTGTCCTGAGTTAGACTCTTCCTCATGCTTGGAGAATGTTTTTCTTGATAATTTGATCTTAATTGGAGTATGGCAAATGATCTTTTATTCATTCTTTTTTTTAGTGACTACCTAGATAAATATAAATTTTAATTTCTTTTTTGTTTTCAAATTTTTATTCATTCTTGTGAAAGAAGAAAAGGTAGTTGCTGCATGATTACAGAGAAAGACTAGGGGAAAAATTAATTCTGTTACTGTTTACTTCCTTTTTGATCGTCAATTTTATTTCATATAATGAAAATGGAAATGGAGTGAATTCCAATCAAGAAAAACACATGGTCATACAACCATACAGAGAAATTCCAAATTTCTTATTGTCAATGTCTGCAGTATGGTACAGTAAAATATGCTGCCTTTGGGGGATCTAGTCCTACCCTCCCTCCTGAGAGACATGTTGACATGATCCAATATTTAACCTCCCTGAGGTTCCTTTTTTCCATCTATCAAAATATCAAAATTATGCCAGACCATTTTTCCTCATCAGGTAGGGGATTATAACCTCCATACAATAACATTTGTATGTATATAACACTTGAAGAATATGGAACTCTTTGTTTGTTTGTAAGGTATTTTCCTCCTCCACAAATGCAAATATTTTGCAGTGCCCCTGGAAAACATGAAAGGAACAAACATGTGGCTTTGTTTCTTTGAACAAATCCAGTTACCCTTGACAGCCTCCCCTCTGAACTACTTCTTTGAAGCAGTACTTTGTGGGGAAAGGCGACAGGTTGGTCACAAAGAGCCTTCACCTTCTGTGGCATTCCTTTGTGTTTGCTGCTTGGAAAGCAAAGGGCTTAGCCACGGGTAGCCCTCAGGGATCCCACTGAGAGCAAGTGATGTTTGATTCATAGAGCTCCTGGGCTGGGATAATCAGAAGGGCCAAGAAGAGCCTGGCCAGGGTTACAAGAATTATGAAATATAAAATCACCAGTGGCCTCTGTCTCTTCTTTCCATTTCAGTTACAGTTTAAGAGCTCAGGTTGGAGGAAATAGAAAGGAGAGAGAGGGGGGTGGGGGGAGAGGCAGAGCACAGTAGGCAAGGCCTGCAGTGATTCATCCTTCTTTTGGTCTGAATCCAGATGGTTATTTGTCCACAGCCCAGTGTTTGCCTCTAGAAAAGGAACCATATGGGAGTAGGGAGAAGCAAAGGAGGAACAATCAGTGGAGTGAGGACCACACAACGGGGATGTCTCCAAAAGGTATTTTGTAGGAAAGAAAGTGACTCTGTTCTCACCGTTCCCTCTTTTAGAGCTTTTGTACCACTCAGATAAATGGAAAGAAGAAGAACTGCCCTAGTTCCAGGATAGAGGGTCAAATGTTTAGAGAGGTTTGATATCAAGTATACTAAAGAAATCTTTTACTTTGGTTTATTTTGGTTAAATGTGCTGCCAAAACTGATTACAAGCCCTAAACAAGCCAGAGGAACACAAGGGCAGAAATTATTCATATTCTGGTCACATTTTCTGTACTTCTATCATTTGTTCTTCACTTACATTTTTCTTATGTCCTGTCCCATCCTAATTCTAAATACTGCAGATGGATGTGTGTGCATGTGTGTGTGTGTGTGTGTGTATTGGTGTTGTTTCCTGGCACTTGGAAGCCAGCTACCTCATAGGAATATGAAATTGTCTCATCTTCCCATCTTTGGCTACTTTATAGCCTCAGAGTAGCTTTTTCCCTTTGGCTCCAGTTCTGCAGATGCCAGTCTCTAACCATGGCACAATTCAATAGCCTGGCACATACAATAGCCTGGCACAATTCTGATTCCACTCAGGCAAAATATAAGACAGATTCAACTTTTGAAACTATGATGAATTAATTCTTTATGGATGGTTTTATATTTGTTTACCTTATCTGGAAAACCCACTAGAGTGGCGGCTGTAACAAAACACCATGGACAAGGTGGCTCAAGCAATATTTCTCACAGTTCAGGAGTCTGAAGTTTGAGATCAGGTGCCAGCGGATCTGGTGCCTGGTGAAGGCCTGCTTCTGGGTTTGCAGATGACCCTCATAACCTAGTTTCCTTTTATGGATACCACCTCCTAATACTGTCACAATGGGCTGGTCTGTGTAGGGGTGGGAAGGGAGACAAGGGGGAGAGAGAGAGAGAGAGAGAGAGAGAGAGAGAGAGAGAGAGAGAGAGGATTTGATAAATGCATTTCGGAGGGACTCAAACATTCAGTTCATAACAATACACAACCTCAACTTGCATGAGAAAAAAAATTAGCTGTGATATACTTGTTTGGGATATTGTGTTTCCAACAACAAATTGGCTTTTTGGCTAAAAATTATTAAGATTTCATAGACTACAACTTTGGGATGATGTTTCTTGTTACTTCTGTGAAGGGATTTTAGAAGATTTACAAAAAAGCAATAGCAACTACTGGGTTGCTGCACATATTGGGTATGCTAGGCACTGTGTGTGTGTGTGTGTATGTGTGTGTGTAATTCTCCCAAATAGTAACTAGAAGCCAATTTTATAGAACATAGAAAAAAAATGATGCTAATAAGAGGGATATGAATCATGTATAATTGTCTTCACACTCAAAGGCAAAAGAAGGCTTATAAAAACTTCAGGTATAAAATGTACATGATGTGTCTCTGGGTGTAATGGTGGCTTGTAGGTGAACAAGGCTTTGTACCATTTCCTTTACTATGTTTTATGCTCTCCCTGGTTGGCCTTAGCTACCAGAAAGGCTGATTTTCTCTTTTTTTTTTTTTCACTATCATCAACTGAATGTTAGCTCAAATAATAAAGAGCCAAGAAGGTTTCATGTACCATTCTCCACCCATGACAGAGTGGTTCTTTTGTATTTAGTCAATTAAAAAATATTTGCTGATTGCTCTTTAAGTGTCAAGACTGGACAAGATAAAGACATGAGAGTGAAAAACGTGTAGGAAAACACAATTAAATTAAATGCCAATAATGTTGAACTTCCTAAACGTAGCTCTTCACCCTAGCCACCAACATGGGATATCTGCTTATTTTGTTCTCATCAAAGTGTTTACATTCCTGTTATCTTATGACAAATGTCTACCAAAAACTTAGTTTTGAGCAATAATGTTAATTACAGATACAGATGAAGATGAGGTTGAGGAGGAGAGAGGAAAGAAAGAAGCAAGGAAAGCAAGAGGAAGGAAAGAAAGAGGGATGTAGAGAGGAAAAGACTGAAGAAGAAAGGAAAAGGGAAAGAAGGAAAAAAAGAGAATAAAATCCTCTCTAATTTTTTGAATTCAGATAATACATTATTTCCTTCATTTGCATTCTATCATTTTTCAAATGACTCCAAATTATCTTAAACTCTTGTTAAATTGACATTTTGGCAGAATGATTTAATATTGCCCTTCCTATTATTTTGTGGATATTTGCAGTCAAAGACATATATGCATCATATCTATATTTTTGTAAACTATGTCCCATATGAAACACAGCAATTAAAATTTAGTATTTGGGGCTGGGAATATAGCATGAGTCTAGCATGTATGAGGCCCCAGCTTTGATCACCTGCACCACAAAAATGTGAGTAAATAAAATTTAGTATTTGAAATCTCATTTTTCTTCCCCTGAAACTGACAAAATTGTGCTTTATTACACAGTTAATTTTCTAATTGGGAAACTCTGATGTACAATTGATGCAGTCTTCATGTTTGAACAGTATTTATATTTATTTTATTCTTTCCAGGAGTTTTATTTTTATGTTCTCAATTTTTTAAACAGTCTATTGAACCCAGGGACACTTTACCACTGAGATATAACCTCTGTCCTTCTTATTTATTTTTCAGAGACAGGGTCTTGTCAGTTGCTGAGGGTCTTACTATAGTCACTGAGGCTGAGCTTAGATTTGCAATCCTCCTGCCTCAGTTTCTGGATTCACTGGGACTTTAGACAGGCACCTCCATGCTCAGTTAAACTGTAACTTATATGTTCTGGGTTATGAGACACGTGATTATTTCTGTAAAGATGAGATGAATAGATGAGAGGTAAATGTGTAGTCTGGTAGGTAGATACCAGATTACTGTCATCAATAATCCATTCAGTTTGCAAATAGCAAATGGAGGCTATTTTTTCCATATTTAAATAAGAAAATTTTAATACATTACACATCAACACCATAATCACTTACCAAAAATGTAACTAGAAAAGTAAATTACCTCAATTTAAGCCCCAAACTATCTTGTAGAATATAAAATACTTAAAATAATATCACTTTCCAAAATTCCTTTTTATGCATCATCTTTTCTTCTACAGAAATTGTTTTTTATCTTTCACTTGACACTTCCTCTACATTTTTTTTTGTGTGTTGAGGGGGAGTCATTAAACAAAACTAGGCAAAAACAAATGCTTAACATAAAATGTATGATGGAAATTTATTCCAGAAAAGTTTGTGATGGCAGAAAATGGCCTGCATTTTATATGATACTCAGATGCCTCTCTGAGCACCAGCATATTGAGAAACACATCCTCTTTGTTGATAGAGTGCTTTTCAAAAGATCTACCCAGGATTCTGAGTGTCAGTCAATTAAATTTGGAATGTAACTCATAACTGTTACCATGCATTATATTTGCTACATATTGTTTTTTTCAAATGTTTAGAAATGGAACTGTAGATATGATTTTTTTCCCAGGAATATTGGCTGAAAATAATATTGTGCATTCAATAATAAGTGCATTCACTAAAGTTGAGCAGTAAAAACTAATAAGTGTTCAACAAGAAAAAAAAATTCTGCAGGGAGTTTTACATACTGTTCCACTCTAACAAAATACAGTTCTCTTGAGTTACTGTGAAGATTGTTATAATAGAATGTTCCATGGGTAGGACAGAGAAAAAGTATATGAAAATTGTTTAGTTTTGGTTAACTCAACTGGAGCAAAACAGAAGATGGAGGAAGAAGAAATGTCAGAAGCAAGATGAAAAGTCTTTTAGAGTCACCTTATATCATTGTAGTGAGTAGACGTTATTAAACTCTTGATGTGTTATAGACAACTTTTTGTATTAAACATATTTTTATTGCTGCACATGGCTTATATAGAATGGTGGGTTTCATTTTGGCATATTCATAGTATGCATAAATACTTTATGGCATCCCTATGTTTATGGCATGTGCTTGTCATTTTCCATTTATTATAATATTGAATTTTCTTTTTAATATAAATTTATGTAAATTAAGTATGATAATCTAATGACATAAAAATACGACAAAAAATATGAAGATTTTTTTTCATATTTAAAACTTCTTTATAGAATATATATCACAAGCAAGGGTAAAACTTATCCAGGAAGAAATTCTTTTTTCTTTTTTTTTAAATTGATTTTTAGAGACAGGGTCTTGTCAGTTGCTGAGGAACTACATTCCATTAACAGCAGTGGAATGTATTACAATTCTTATTACACATATAGAGCACAAGTTTTCATATCTCTGTATATAAAGTATGTTCACACCAACTTATGCCTTTATACATTCACTTTGGTTTGTTTTTTGCATTACAATTCTTTTTTTAAATTTTTTAATATTTATTTTTTAGTTTTCGGCAGACACAACATCTTTATTTGTATGCGGTGCTGAGGATCGAACCCAGCCCAGCGCGCATGCCAGGCGAATGCACTACTGCTTGAACCACATCTCCAGCCCCGCATTACAATTCTTAATACACATATATACCACAATTTTTTCATATCTCTGTTTGTATATAAAGTATGTTGACACCCAATTCAAGTCTTCATACATGTACTTTGTATAATGATGTCCATCACATTCCACCATCAGGAGGAAATTCTTATGCAAAATTATACAATACAAAACAGACCCAAAATAAGCATATGAAACTTTTGTTTTGTAATCTTTTCCTTTTATTTGCTTTGTTATAATTGGTTTTACATGACAGTAGAATGCATTTTGACACATCATACATAAATGAAATATAACTTCTCATTCTTCTGGTTGTATACAATCTAGAATCACACCAGTCTTGTAGTCATATGTGCATTAGGGTAATAATGCTCGATTCATTCTACTATTCTTCCTAGCCCTACATGTTATCATAGGCACAGGTGAACTCTGAGGTGGGGCAAGAGGATGAGGCAATGCAACAGCAAAGACTGCTATAGTGTTTCAAACTCTCCCAACTTCTCATATCCCAAAGTGAGTTCACATTTCACCAAAGTTTCAATGTGGTGGCTGGACACAAAATGTAAAATGTTTTCCAATATGGATGTTACAGTAGAAGTAACTATTTAAATGTTACTATTTAAATTATTTAAAATAATTTACATCTATCAACAGTTCTATCGCCACCTCTTCTATATTCCCCTAACCTATGGTCATTGCTTCCACTTGTTCTGTTTTTACTTTCCTCATGGAAAAGTCTAAATTTCACATTTCAGCCTTTGATCACTGCTTGTGATGTTTTTATCAGACTGCAGTTGCTATAATTCTATTTAAAGCTATCATAAAACATGGAATTCCAATAATGTTTCTCCATACTTTTGTAATGTACCAGCGAAACTGGTCATGAAAATGAAGTTTGATTATCTTTCACAAGTATGATATTTTCTATGGTTTCTGTTCTGTTCACACTAGGAGTCTAAAGCAACTAGAAAACAGTAAATTTGTGAAATCATAATTTATCTCCCAATGAAGGTATTCCCAATGGAGATAAACACCTTTAATCCAGTGAAGACTCCCTTTGTTAGTGTATTGGTTTCGTAGGCTATCATAACAAAGTGCCAAATCCTGGGTAATTTATCTGAACAGGAATTTATTCTGTCACAGAGTAATGAAGGCTTGAAGTCTGAAATCAAGACTTTGGGAAGGGCCATGATCTCTCAAAGGGTCTAGAAGAGAATCTGTCCCATGCCTTTTCCTCAGCACCTGGTATTGTGGCACTCCTTGGTATTTCTTGGCTTATAGCTGCCAAGCACCCATAGCAGTCTCCCAGCTCATGGGACATTCTCATCTTCTGTGTTTGTCTTCTGCTATTTTTGTAAGGGTGCTGGTCATATTGGATTAGAGCTCATTTTAGTGACTTCATCTTGAATGGATTACATCTGCAAAGACTCTATCTTCAATGTTATGATTTGGATGTTAGGTGGCCCTCAAAAAACTCATGTGTGACATAATTCAAGAACGTTTGGAGGAGAAATGATCAGGTTATAGCCATAAACTAATCATCGAATAATCCCTGATAGGATTAACTAAATGGCAACTGGAGGAAGGTGAGATATGGCTGGAAGGAGTGGCTCATTGGGGGTACCATATGTATTTTGTATCTGAAGAGTGATGTCCCTCTATGCTTTCTGATCACCATATGAGCTGCTTCCCTCTGCCACATGATGTCCTTCCTTCTTCTGCCATGATGTCCTGCCTCACCTTGAGCTCCAAGGAATGGATCTGGCTGTCTGTGGACTGAGACCTCTAAAACTGTGAGCCCCAAAACCAATTTTTTTCGACATATAATTGTGCTGGTTGGGTCCTTTAGTCACAACAGCAAAAAAGCTAGCTAAAACATCCAAATAAGGAAATATTCACAGGATCTGGGGTAAGTATTTCAGTATATTTTGGAGAAAGACAATTTAACCTGTGAGAAAGACAAGATATCTCTGAGTTGTTTACTAAGAATAACAATAAAAAAGACAAATACTAATTTTACTTTTAAAAGTAGGTCTAAAATATTTACCTTTAGGTTAGTTATGTTGTTAGTCTAAAGAATATGGTGTATTTTAGAGGATAGTGCTACAATCATATTAGCCTCAAGGTGGCCCCTTAGCCCAGATCTTTAAGAGACCATTCCAAAGTTCAGTCAGGATATTTTTGAGTTAAGCTGCAAACCCCAGGATCTATTAATTCCATGGGCACATGCCCATTATTGGACCTTCTTAAACATGGAATTGCTCTTTATGTCTGAGGCAATGTTAGGTGGTATTTTATGTCAGTACCCAATGATGATGAATAATGATACTGGCCTAGGAAATGTTGGGCTTGGAAGGAAAGATTATGTCCAGAATAAATAACAAAACTTGTAGGAATGAATGACTATAACGCCAAGATCAATGGTACTCAAATTAATTTTTTCCAAGTAACTGGTTGGTTTCCTCAAGGAATGTTATCTTACAATAGACCAGTGTACATTTTTGCTATGGATATATGAATAGTGACAATTTCCAGATACGCATCACTGGGAGGAAGTTCATGCAAATGTGCCCAAAAATAGTCTCCATTTTTGACACCAAGGGTACTTTGTTTATGGGCTCATTGTGCAAGCATGTGGGTGTTCATGGAAGGAGATTGGATAACCACCCCTGGATGAGTCATTTTTTCCATGTCTTGTTTAATACTTCATTGGAGGTAGATGCTTTCTGATGTGCTTTGAAACAAGACAATCATGACCTGAACTATCTGTGCTCAGTTTTGAAAGCCCATCTGTGTACCACTTCCCCCAAACTTATCTCTCAGCTTCTTGTCTTGCTTTCTCCTGCTCCTCTCTACCATTTGAGCCACTCTCCATTACCCAATGGTGCATGTATTCCCAAAACTTAGATGAATTCTTCCTCTAATTGGAAATCAGTTTAGATTATATATATTTTAGACCATATAACTTTTGTTGCAACTACTCAATTTTCTCATTGTATTGTGAAAGCCGTTATAGATAGCATGGAAACACATGATTGTGGCTCTTTTCCAATACTTACAAGTTTGATTAGTTGATTATTTGATTATTTGATTAGTTGATTATTTTGGCTTGTGGGCCATTGTTTGCTGACCCCTTCTCTGTATGGGGAAATTGACCATACCTTTCAATAATCTGCCTATTTGGAGGATTGTCCTCCATCAGTGGCTACAGAGTGACTGCAGCTCTATTTTTGGAAGTACTACCAGGAATGGGAAGAGTAAATTCTTCATTCTCGCAAAGAGATTTGGCCTCTTCTTTAAGGTGTTCACTTTAGTAACTTAGAAAACATACTATGATGTTCTCCAGGCCATCAGGGGAATCTGAGTTCCTTTGGAAATCACTCTAAGAGAGACCTGAAAATTAACAACCACATTGTAAGAGAGTGAATGTAAAATGCTGATATTTCCATGTGAATGAAAGCTGTTTTTGATCCTCTTTCTGTTAGAGATTGAAAATAACACATTTGACAGATCCATGACCCCATACTTAGTGATAAAGCTTATGATATTCTTAAAATATCGTATCCAGCAGAGTAGATGTAATTGGGGCTTCCATTCAGTTTTTTAAAATTATGGTGGTCTTAATCTACCATGATTTATTTACTTCTTGCACAGTTTATTCCAATGAATGAATTAGAGATACACTGGCAATTTCCAACTCCTTTGCAAATGTTTACGGGTAACAGTTGGAGATCCATTTTGCTTCCAATTTACTCACTTGGCCAGTAAGACAGTTTCAGAGGCTTTCATGGGGCTCTTCCTGTCAATATTTGCACCAAGGTATTGGATACAAAAACACAAGGAAATTCTATGTGTCCATTGGGTTCACCCTGAGATAAACTAGAGATGGGATTTTACAAGTCACCGGATTATGTTCATCTTTATTCTAACAGGGAGTCAAGGTAGCATTGCAGATTTTCTGGTTGTCATTTGTCAGAACAACCCCTGTTGATAATGATAAAATGATTTTTAAAAACTCCCCCTCAGGTAGACTTATCCTGAAAAAAATGGCCATTGGACATGATTTAAAATAATATTTTATAAACATGACTTTATTGTCATTGTAAAAGTCTTTCCTCAAGAAAAATCACCTTTCATTTAATACATAGTCTCCCTATTTAAAAATGGAACAGATCTGGAAACGGGTGAGATATCATAATTTTTTACTGCTGTGACTTATATCAAACTTGTATATACAAACTCTTTATGTAAGTCCAGCAGTCCTTTGTTAGCTGCCCATCTATTTTCTTCACTAGGAATACCAAAGCTTACTACCTATTGCAACAATTCCCTGAGGTTTAAGGTCCTCTTGTTTCAACTCCCTCTTACTGCCTATCACAGTAATTACATCCACTTTGCCTTGGAAGGTCATCCGTGCCTCTGTTCTCCCAGACACATACCACCCTCACTGTTTTTAGTGACTTCTGATTCATAGCACCGTATTATATTATTAATTGTGCTTTATAGAGGAAAGACACCATTGCACTTCTTGTGTGTGTGTGTGTGTGTGTGTGTGTGTGTGTTTGTGTGTATGTATGTGTGGCAGAGACTGAGTCCAAGGAGGTTCTTAACCACCAAGCCATATCCCCAGTCCTTTTTTAATATTTTGAGACAGGGTCTTACTAAGTGAAGCCTCACTAAGTAGCTCAGCCTGGCTTTGAACTTGTGATCCTTCTGCCTCAGCCTCCAACCTTCTGGGATTACAGGTATGGGCCACAATGCCTGGCCAATTGCACTTTTCAATGATGCCATTATGCCTCTCCCTTACTAGTGTACTCTTATTGTTTTAATAAATGAAGTTTACTCTGGACTCTCCTAGAGAACATAATCAGCTGGTATATCTTTTGATTCACAAAATAAATCTATTTGCTTGTTAAATTTTATTTTTGATTCACACATAATATCTGTACATATATATATAAAGCATGGGATAATGTTTTGATTCATGTATATGTTAGTTAGTGATCAACTCAGGCTAATTAACATATCCACTACCTAAAAGCACATTAAAATTATTCTTTCTAGCTGCTTTCAGATACACAATGCATTATTGCTAATTATATTCACCCTGTTGTGCCTTAGAATGCCAAAACTTATTTTTTGGATCAAACTGTATCATTGCACCTATTGACTGACATACGTAATAAATGTATTCTAGTCATCACATCTCTGACCCCTTCCTAAACTTCATACCAAGTCATCTCTGGAACCTAAACCTCATTTACTACAGGTCATTGTACTCTCAAAACTATCAGAATCATTGCATTTCAGTGTTTAGATAAGCTCCAAGTGTCCTTCCAGATACTGAATCATGAACCTGGGGCACTGCCCTATCAATGACCGGCGGCTGTCAGCTCCCAAGTTCTGATAAACATCATGATAAACATTATGAAGATCCACTCCTACAAAAGCCTCACTAGTTATTTTTCACACATTATCCAAATCCTATATATCATTAAGTCATTTTCTACCAAAACCAGGCCTCAATTCTGTTTGTGTTATTCTGGGACCTGATTTCAGTTTTTAGTCTAAAGGCAATGAGGGGAAACATGAATGGATATTGAGAAAGTCAAGCATTATTTAGTGAGACACAAATCTCATTTAAGGCTATTATGTGTTTCTTGTGTTACACTTTACTGTAGAACGGTGGCTAATTTATTGTTTTCTTTTTATCTGTACTTCTCTTATGATTAAATCCTTGACCTGACACTCCAGTGACAGGAAATGTGGGTCTGTTGCATTCTGCTTTTTGCAAAGTAACAGAAGTTAATAGTAGATGATCTATCTTTCCTCTGTTCCATCACTGATCAGAAAGGGCCCTCCATTGAAATAATTTGATTAATATCTGTATGATGTACACTTGAAAGAAATGTTAGCTAAGAGAAGTCTTTAACTTCCATTATACCCACTTGTATAGTTCTCAACAGGATACTGTCCCTAAAACTATTCTACTCCTCTTAGATGCCTGATTTTAGACTTTTTTTTTTTTCCAATCATCTCTTTGGCTCTTCTCCCTGAGGAGTAAGACCTATCTACCAGAATATAGTTGATGGAAGACTTTATTATTTACCACTACTGGACAGTGAGGATTATTCTTCCCTTGAGGCAAGCTGAAGCTTAAAAATGGACTTCTGCTCAGGAAGATTTCTGCTCTCTGCTCCCATTGCTTTTTAGTCATTAAACAGTGGTTGCTCTCTTTAGCAAATCTTCCCATTTTCACATACCCTAATGTACCTTTATTAGTTTAAGCAAGTGCTGCTTTATTATGCCAAGTTTTATGATACACCAAAAGCATTTCTTTTTAATGACCCAGCTCTATTAGCAGCTACTGCATTAAGGAAGCTTTCTGTTCAATATATGCAGTTATTTTTAGATATAAACTCTTACCAAGCTCTATGAACAATTTCTATCTTCTGCCTATATTTCATTTTGCTACCTCTCTTAACCTTTTGTGCTTCATTGTTCTGGGAAAATATCCAGATTCACCGAAGGAAAACAAATCAGGACACGTTGTATTTTCATGCCACCCACATGCATGCCAAACATTGTAGAAAATAATTACAAACCCAATGGGAAAATTGTTAGCACAGACATATTAATTTTTTACAAGAGCATAAAACTTGGATAAAGTACGTCTCTTTGGGGTATCAAGAAATAGGAAAGCTAAGTGGGCTAAGAACAATCAGCCCCTGAAGGTTTTGATTTTTTATTTATTTGGTTTTTTTATTTATGTTTATATGTGTGTTTCCTTACAAATTTAGATATTATATTTCACCCTGAGATATTTAATTAATCCTGTTGTAGATGAATTCTGAATCACTATCATGATTCTCATTGAAACATAAATAAAAGGCTAAATAAAGATTTATGAAATTTTGAAACCCACTGCAGTGCTGCATGCCTTCAATCCCAGGAGCTAGGGAGGCTGAAGCAGGAGGCAGAGTTCAAAGCCAACCTCAGCAAAAGCAAGGTGCTAAGCAGGTCAGTGAGACCCTGTCTCTAAATAAAATACAAAATAGGGCTGGGGGTGTAGCTCAGTGGTCAAATGACCCTGTATTCAGTCCCCAATATCCCCCCCATGGAAAAAAATATTTTTAGAAGTTTACTGTAAATGGATTGTTATAAATTCATCTTCACATTTTGAAAGAACATAAAACAGATTTTCAGAGACTTTAAGCAATCTATGAAATGTCACATTGTGATAAAGCCAGGGCTAAATGTATATGTTTAATTTTCAGTCAAGGCTTTGTTTTGCTACCTATATTATATGTAAAGTGAGATAGAAATTCCTAAACCTTGGATTTTATGACCCCTCTCAAATATATATGAGGAACAGAAAATTTGGGGACAAACTTTCCTGGCACAATAAATTCCTCAACCTGGAGTTTCTAAAGGTGGTACTACTTTACCTTAGTGTTGTCTCAGGAGTCTTATATAATGGTGAAAATTATATTCCATGATTATGTCTAATCTTCCCAATGTAAATAGAATATTAACAAATGCTGTATTGGTCAAGCTTGTATCTCCATAGAAAACTATCTGTGATAATAGACTTATAGAGAAAAAAGTTTTATTTGGGCTCATGGTTCTGAAATTTCCAGTTGATGATCCATTGGATCCATACCTTTGGGCCTCCATTGAGGCAGCCCATCATGGTGAAAGTCTGTGGCAGAACAAACCTCTCATCTTACCAGCAAGAAGTAAAGAGAATGAAAGTGGCTATGGTCCTGCAGTCCCCTTCAAAGGCACACCCCCAATCACCTGAAGACCTCCCATGTGACTCTGCCTTCTAAAGGTCCTACTGCTTTTGTACACTGCCCCCCCTCCCCCGGGGACCAGGTCTTTAACACAGGGGCCTTTCAGGGAACCTCAGCAAACCTCTAGCCTAGGAGGATCTGTGTTAAAATATTAACACAGGATACTTTCTCTTGAGCTATTTTTCAGGAAGTTAACATCGCACTATCTGACATCTACCACTTAAGAAAACTTGAGATGTGTATTACTGAGGGTTGAATAATGAATAATGTGTGTTCAGTCCATCCCAGAAGAAGCCAACTGTGCACCTTAAAGACACTTTTTCTCTTTATTTTATCATCTAGAAATCAATTAATATATTTTACTCAACAAATGTTCATTGAACCACCTCTATATCCTTGTATTGTTCTAGGTATTGGAAATATCTATCAGAGCTGAGTGTTGTCCTGTTAAGAAAAAGCTGAGACAAACTTCAATCAAAAGAAGGTACAAAAAATTTCATACATAATAATTACATACAGAATTATTAAATCACAAATCTTTGGAAGGATGAGAATGATGTGTAACATTTGTATCAAAAAGGAGGTGCTTGTTTGACATATCAGGAGGGACTCTTCTGAAAAAGTAGTACTTGATTTGAGAACTAAAGTGAAAAGGTAGAGAAAGAGAAAGATTATCAAACGGTGAAAATCTCATAAGAAGAGCTATTCAAAAATAGGTCCATATATGTAAATTCCTGTGGTGAGAGGGAGTGGGTTTAAAAAAATTAATATTTTTTTTCATAAAAAGATCAGTGTAGACAGAGAGAGCTGACAGAGTGGTCATAGTGTGCAATGAAACTGAAACAGCATTTAGTGGTCCCACCATGTGAGTCATATTAATTATTTTAACAGTACAGTAAGAACAAAAAGCAAAGAGAATCAATTGAAACTGAAGAATTTTAAGCAGATGTGATATACCACCAGATGTGCAGGGAAGAGAATGAATTAAAGGTGGCTGAGTGGAAATGAAAAATCATGAAAGGGGGGATGTTATGAAAACAAGAGAGATGTGAGGTTATTTAGACCAGGCTGGATGGTGGTGATGGAAATAGTGATGGGTGTATTCAAGGTATGTTTTGAAGACATGGCATTCAGAATTTATTAGTGCAGATAGAAAAGGAGAAGGAGTTGTCAAAGATGACTTCCAGGCAATATGGCATGCAGTGAAGGATTAAGAGCAGTGTCATTCATTGAAAAGATGGAAAATAGAAAAAGAAAATTAAATTGTGTCATGGTCAACAACTTCAGTTTTTGGATGCATTCAATCAGAGCTATTTGTAATGTGTGAACAGAGTAGCTGGAGGTATTCTTTTCAGAGCCTCGGAGAATTAGCAGTCATCAGTATAGACATGGAGATTGAAGCTATGGGTATAAATAAGATGAGATAGGCTTAGGAGTATTTAGATGAAGTTGATGAAAGTACAATATTGAAGATGAGATAAAAAACATAGAAGAATAAGTTTATTTCCTAATAAGTCAGAAGAGAGTAAGAAATGGAGCCTAGGAGAGCCTTATATAGTAAGGGTGTTTCTGTCATGGTAAATGGGGGATGTGAAAGAGCTTGGGGAAAGAAGGAAGTAGGCTTGTGAGAGGCTGAAGGTGACTCCATCCTAGGTTTACATATTCCTTTTGTATTAGACATGAAAATTGTGGTAAGGAGCCTCCTAGTTAGAGTTTTGAAGGGGACACAGGAATTTAAAATAATTGTTATAAAAAGTGGGCAAGATTAATTGACCAGGGAAATGTCTGAGAGTTAGCAAGTTTTGGGTTTCACTTAATATGAAGAATGGGAAAAAAAAAAAAAAAACTATAGCATTAATCTGCTTTTTTTAAATGTAGCTTTCACGCAGTATTCAGCTACTAGGATGAAAGTAGAAGAAAAGAGAATAATTGGTTTTATTCAAGGTTGCTATTTTTCAAAATGGGTTTAATGAAACACAGATGGGGAAGGAAGTTTTTGGCAAAAGTGTTTTTGAAATAATGAACCAAAGAACCTAAACTGATAATGAGGGAATTAGTGAAAGGGAGGAGACTATTGAATTTGGAAACATAAAGGTGCAAAGAGGACAAAGTAGTATAATAAAAAGGGATTCACAAACAAAGTTGGAATAATAGAGGATTGTGAGCATGGGCATGAGATTCAAGGAGCTAAGAGTAGATTGTAAACTCTGAACAAGGAAAGAGAATTGGTAGCAAGCAAATAAAAACAAATTACTTGAACTCTAGTCACTGAGTGGGGGTGTTGGAGCACAGAGAAGTGGGGTTGGTGGTTTTCGAAATGGGTTATTTCTGGTGATGACAGGTTCTAGTATTTGACTTAAAATGGCTGAGGTATTATGGTGGAGAAGATTCTTGGAGTTGAAAAGATTCATACAGTTGACACCAATGAGCTGGATGGTTTACCATATAAATGCCAATGAAGGCAGAAAGGAAGAGTTCTCAAAGTACCAAAGTCTTTAATGCAATAGAGCAATGTGCTGGACTATGGAGAAAGAGTGTTAGAAGAGGGGCCATATTAGAGGGAAACGACAGAAGTTTAGAAGGGCAGACTTTTTAAGACAGTGGGAAAGTTTTGGAGATTGACTCACAAATCTCTTCTTTTTCTTGGTCATACAGAAAACTAACAATTCTCATTCTCCCTTGCTCTGTGACTGGTTGGGCCCCATGACTGAGTTCTGGCCACTGGTGTATTAAAAAAGTGATACCATCAGCCTTAGTAGCCAGAGTTCTTCCCTCTTCTTTTTTCCCTGCATCTACCTCGGTTGGTGATTTTCAGACTGAATTTAAATCTGTGAAATATAATGACCATAAGATGAAACAGATCAATCTTTGAGTTGCTTCTCAGAGATGAAATGCTCAAAATACTTTTTATTGGACTAGGCAGTGATGTGAGTGAGAATAAAGAATCGTCCAAACTGAAGAGTTCAGGGCCAAAGGAGACTTATAGACAAGTGATGTCTTCCAGAAAGCTGGACTCATAAACTCTAGGGTGGGAACTTTCACTGTTCTTCCCCAGAAATATGTCCGAATTTTTTAAATCGGTGACTGTGGTGATTTTTTTATTCTTTACCCTTCCAAATGGGAGTATATTTTTATGCCAGTATCCAGTCCCTGTTTCACTACTGTATGTGGTATGGGCATCTGTGAGGGTGATAAGAAAAATAACTTATCATTTTATTCTAGATAATCAAAATTTGAAGATAATAGTGATGGCTGGTTAACATCTACTGATTCCAGAAATCTAGCTACAGATAACAGAAGGAACATTAAAACAGGTCGTTTTTGACTTGAAGATTTAGGACAATTAGAAGATAGAATTTCTGAACCTCCTTTTACTAATTACATAGGAGTCATTTCATTAATTACAGACAAGTAAAATTGGGTTAAAATGATATCAGCTATTATCAGGCTTGAATTTTCAGATCAATTAAAAACTCCTTACCTTCTCATCTCTCTTCTTGGTTTCATGGTTGGTGGGGGAAAAAAAAAAGAAAAAAACCCACAAGTGATGTAGGGATGTGACAGAAGAAAACAGGACACATGAGTCACCATATGGAGGAGAATGACCAGTAAACTACTGGACCTTTCACAACTGATTACAAAGTGAGAGAGAAATAAGCTCATTGTGTTAGGTTGCTGAAATTTTGAGTATTTAGTCAGCAGTTGGCAGATTCACTTTAAGCAGATGTGAATTGATATAAAATTTGTTTTTTCTGCAAATCCATGACACTTGCTTAGTAGTAGGAAAGCAAGCAGGGAAGACACGATGTTGGAAGACTGTCATAAGGAAACTCATCTTATGTTGAGGTAAAACATTTGGAAAATGTCACCTCTGTTACACTTGGATGCAAATGATTTAATGAAACTGGCAAGTCTAGTGGAAGACTTTTGAAAATATCATATACCATTAGTAATTATTGGTGATTATCCACTGCATTTGGCAAAGAATTTATAAAAAGAAATGAAATAATCAAAAATCTGCTGGCTCTCTAGCAGAAATGAAAGGGAGTGGATGAAGTTCAGAATTCTGGGTCGTTTTGTGTCACAATAGCCTAGGCCCTGCACAGTTAAAAATAAGATTAAAATTTGTTTCACAAGTACAAATTCTCATTCGGGTTTTCATTTCACACAGGTGGGTCAGGGTGGAGATGAGCTAAGCGTGTGTGGTCTGTGTGTTTATTTCAATAATACATCAATGTCATAGACATTAAGCATAGGGAAAGTCACAGTTCAAGAATTATATTTAGAAAGAACTTAGGATGGGTTACTTGGACATGAACTGGCTAGAGAAAGAAAGCATAAGTCTACTTTTTGTGCGGGGGGGGGGAAGATTACCAGGGAAACCTCAAGGTAGGACTAAAAATATCTTACCCTGTTTTAGATATTAAGCACCTTCTTCCCCTAGTTTTTCACACACTTGAGAGGTATCTTTAAGGCTACATTATCTCAAATTCACCTGCATTTTAGATGTAGGCAGGTAGGATAATGGGCAAGAGAACAATTTCTAAAAGAAAGAGCTAGAAGTCATCGAGTATCCTTCCAAAGAGCAGAACCAATTTGTGGAAACTCTGCTACTTCTAAGGCTGGGAGAACGCCCAGTTCCATTGGATTTCAAAACCACGTCTCCTATGACGGTTTTGTGCCCCTGATAATCTATTTATGCCTTTGTTTTTCAACAAGAGTGTCTGATGTTAAGATCATATTCATAACCCAACAATGAATGTTGAAATCGCACATATATTTTACCTCTGTAACAAAGAGCCACATATAAACTTGATATAGAGGATTGGAAGTCACCTGCAAAATGCGACCTTGACCTAGAAGTAGCAACCAGACAGTAATTTGCACTGTCCCACTTAAAGAGAGAAAATGTATCCTCTGTGTGGGAGAAAGGGTGAATGGTTATGTGTTTCTGAGAACATTAAGTTTGACTGAGGTGAGAAAATATATAGTGGGTTTTCCTCTCAATTATTTTTTTCCTGTCTTTTGTTGGCTGGTGGACACCAAGGTGACTTTAATACCAAAAGATGATAGAACTGGTCTCAGGAAGGTCTCCTGACTTTCTCATCAGACTGCTGTATGAATAAGACATAGGTTTTGTGTTACACTGTACAGTTTCAGAATTTCTTTATTACCGTGGCTGTTTCTAGCTTATCCTGAATGATATGGGGGCTTCGTGCTCTGCAAATGTCAGAGCTTAATGAAAAGAAAAAGAACTCTTTCTTCAAACCTATAAGACATGTACACGGAAGACAACCACCATGGAAACTTCATCTGTGGAAGAGAGTGATGTTTTCATTGAAGGAGCAAAATTAGAAGAAAAAAAAAGCCAATAAAAATGCTGAAGATAAAAATGAACTTATGATAGAACAGGGTTTCAAGACAGAAGGGTAAAAAGTTTGGAAAGGCAAGCATAGTATAAGACTAGTTAGAATCAAGGAAATTCAGCGCATCTCCATGACAGCAACTCTTAGGATAGAGAGCCATGGGTTTCAGAGACTTAAAAAACACAGATGAATAACCTGGTGCATCCAAGCTTTCCAGTTGATCTAATTAAACAATGTGGGCACTGGGCCTAATTGCTGGAGGATTTGTGCTACTTCATCTGGGGTGGATGACTGCCAGGTACTTATTTCTCAAACCCCTGAAGCCCTGGGTGGTGGCAGTCCCAGCAGCAGTCATGCTTGGGCAGCAGTTGATGACAGTGACAATCATTTTGATGCTTGTATTTTGTTTTCCTTAATTCTTAAATCCATTGCTTCTAACCCTTCTCCCGAGGCTGTTCAAAGGTCAACTTGTCATTGAGATGGTCACTGGTTTCTTGAAGCATCTTCGGGCCAATTGCAGACATCCTTATGATGGCATTAGAAATTCCTGGTTCTGACAACTGTTTCCTGAAGACATTGCTTCTGATATTCTGAACCTGGAGAATAGTGTCCAAAGGACACATGATTCTTTCAGGCTTCTTTTGCTCTGAAAACCTTAATTTTTATTTCCCTTTAGCCAAACAAGTTTTCTTTTTCTCTAGGAGGTTTGAGAACAGCCTTGTCTATCACACTTCATACTTTTCTCCTTTCGAAGCTCTGCTGCAGAAAGTCTCTCTGATCTTGCTATGAGTAAAACTTCTTTTCTTGGGTAACTGGATTGTGACTTTGCTACCATTGATAATGTAAATCATGTTACATTCACCTCATGGTGTTGTTGGCTAGAGAGCTTTAGTGTGGAACACTGGGTCATCTCTTGCATGAGAAATAATTTTGGTATTAATTTCACTTTAGAGCCACATATTTTTTTAAAAAAATATTTTCTATTATCTAGAGTTCTTCAACTTTTTTTTTCTTTTTGGTACTAGGGATTGAGCCCAGGGGTACTTATTCACTGAGCAACATCAACAGCCCTTTATTAATGTGTTTTTGTTTTTGTTTTTGTTGTTGTTTCTTTTTTTGAGGCAGGAACTTAATAAGTTGCTTAGGGCCTTGTTAAGTTGCTGAGGCTGGTTTTGAACTTGCAATCCTCCTGCCTCAGCCTCCCAAGTCACTGGGATTATAGGTGGATGCTAACACTCCTGGCTAGATTTCTCCAGTTCAGTTTATTTTTTAAATGTTCCTTGGATATCTTAAAATAAACTTGAAGATTTTTAAGTTGTTTATGGTTTTTGAAAGAATAGAAGAGACAGAGAAAGAGAGAAAAGAAAGGAATTAAGAAAGGAAGGAACTTACTGTCACTTCAGATCAGACTATTTGATTTCAATGGCCTTGGCTGACTTCCCCACTACTTGCTCGCCTTGTGAACATGTCTTTATCAGTGATCTAGTGTCTTCACCCCTTGATTGAGACAATTTATGCATCACTTCCTATTTTGTATCACTTTCCAATTTATGCACTAGGTTGAGTTCTGTGTTATTGAGCTGCTTTTTCTTCTATGTATCACTTCTTCCTTTCCTGACTGTGCTTTTCACTTCCCAAAGATGTCCTTGCAGAGAAAACCCATGTGTTGGAATTTCTTCTAGGGAATTTCTAACTATTAGAGAGTAAGAGAAAGAAGGAGGCAAGAAAAGAGAGAAGTGAAGGGAGAGAGAAAGAGGAGGACAAAGAGGAAGAGAAGGAGCAGAGGGACACAGGAAAAAATGCACATTATATCAATAACATAGACTCGTTCTTGCTATTTGGAGCTTTATTCTTCTCCGGTGGGGCTTTTTCAAACTAATTTTTTACAATTAATTGTGTATTTCAAAATAGCTAGTAGAGATAATCTTGAACATTCCCAACACTTTGAGAAATGATAAATGATGATATGCATACAATGTTAATTTTCCTGATCTGATTATCATACATTATATTTAAGTATTGAATTGCCATACACTGTATCATACACACACACACACACACACACATGCACAAATACACATGCACACATACACATATGTATATAAAATAATTGTGCATCAATTCAAAATAAAAATGCATTTAAACTTCTTGTCTGATTCTGAATTCTTGTTTAATCATTCTTTTTCATATTCTCATCAGAACTTTCAGAAAGGATTTGACTGGATACCAGATCCTTCTTTGTGCTTTCTGGCAAGTTATGGGTCCGGTTTTGCCATTCACCAAAAAGCTATTCATACTTAGTTTTTTCTTGGGACATTTTCAATTGGAGTCATATGTTTCAACATTGGAGAAATTCTAGGTAACAAGAAGTCTTAATTGATAACATCTACTTTTTAAAGTTCAGTACAAAAAAACCCAGCTAATTTAAATGTTTGTTACACATTTATTCTAAAAAAAAGCACTGATACCTGAGGATGCATAGTCAACTTAAAACCAATTTAAGAAAACTGACACATCACATAGATTTATTCTTTTATTTATTTTCCAATTAACATGGCATTGATTGGATATCAGACACGATATAACCACTAAAAGTGCATTGCATATGCTGACCTAAAAACCCAGCAAAGGAACATAATTCCAGAAGTGAGGTTGTATAAAATACAAGTACAGGAAACAACATGTGTGGAATCTCACACATGTTTTTAGAGCTAAAAAAAAAAAGCCAGACACAAAATAATGCATTCTTTTTTTTTCTCCCATTTTTATGATGTTCATAAACAGGCTATGATATTACAAATCAGGACTGCACATTTTTAGAAGGGGGTAGTAACTGCAAAGAAACAAGAATTAGCTTTTCATGTTCTGCTAACTTATTTCTTTCTCCCTTCTTTCCTCCCTGCCTTCCTTTCTTTCTTCAGTGCTAGAGATCAAACCCAGGGTCTCATGCACACTAGATAAGCACTCAATCACTGAACTTTGCTCTGAGCCCTAATTTCTTTATTTTTTGGAATGGTTGCTAGGTGCATAAGTGTATTGGCCTTTTGGATATATACTTATCAGGATGTTTAGTTGGGATTTATGCAGTTTTCTCTATATGTGATCTTGAGAAATTTCTATATTTATATATACAAACCATAAATGTCCTATATTTCTGGATTATTTTCCATGATTCAAAGTGTCTAGACCATAAAGGATCCCTGTGCGTAGAACCAGCCAGAACCATGCTTCTCATTGTTCTTCCACCTGGACTGTTTTAGTCTCCACATGCATGAAAACCCTCACTCATCCATCTGAGCTGATCCTAAAAATGTGTTCTTCACTTCCAGGTGGAAGAGTGATTCTCTTTCATCTTTAATTCTAGAAACTTTTACCTCTAGTATATTGAACATTTTTTTCATATATTTGTTGATGTATTTCTTCTTCTGTGAGGTGTCTGTTCAGTTCCTTAGGTTTCACTTTTAAGAGAAGAACAGACTTCTCCTTGCATTATATCTATCATTAGGATCCTAACAAGCAGCAGGCATCATGATGTACACTCTTCGTGTTCCAAATGCAAATTAGGTTGAGAGCTTTTAACACCAGAGCTGTGGTCCAATTAAGGTCCGATATTTGTGGGTTGCAGGTAACTTCATATTTCTGCATTAAGAGATTGACCTGGACTATTCTTGGAAGGGTTTTATTGCTGTCACCCCAGGCAAACTGATGAACTCACCAATAGTGATGAGAAAAACACCATTTGTGTCACCTCTCCTGGGCACTCACAGTTTGCACTTTGTATTTACAAGCATCACCCCCTTGACCCCTTAAAATATTCCCGTGAATTTTGTATAATTAAGGCTGTTTTTCTGGGGAAATCGTACTGCAACACCATGTAGGAGCTTCTTTAACACAACTGTAGAAGTGCAAACTGAATTCTGGCACTAATTGTTGACAGATGTTGGACTGAGTTGTGACCAAACACAATCGCCCTGAAGTGAATCCTGCTCTGCTTCTCCTTCTTTTTCTCAAGATTCTCCCCACGATGACCAGGTTTAGAGATTTGTTGGTAAACAGTATACATTGCCCTCCATACATGAGAGATTTACAAAGGGTTATTTCTATTGCTATGGTTGTGTTTACTATCCTTTAAATTTTCCCTTAATCCCTTATAGCATGGTAAGTGAAGGTATGACCAGGCAGCATCATACTTATTTTCTTTTTCTTCACTTTGGCCCTTTAGCATCTCAATCACATTTTTGACCTTGATTCCCAGATCAGATTAGCTTTTCCCATCATCTACAGTCTTGCACTGAACCCCCGAAGAACTTGCTGACCGCTTAAGGTCAACCTGCTCCAAAAAAGCCTTTTAATTTCATTTTTTCACAAATTTCCAATCATTCAACTAGTAACCACAGGTTCAGTTTTGGCTCCTTGTTTCCATGCAAACCAGCTGTCAAGAAATAGTGAGTTGTATCTTTCCAATGTACTTCCTGACCTCCCTCCTCCAGGATTTCTTTACCCCAACCTGTTCTATATCTCTCTCAGTATGGTTCTGATCACATTAGCTCTGCTGAAAAACATTGGCATTCAACAAGAAGTACTGAAACTACTCAACCTCCTGTTGGAAGCCTCCCATTTCCCCCAGATCAGAACCATATTGAGAGAAATACAGAACAGGTTGGGATAATGGGACCCTTGATTGGACAGAGGGGAGTGAAGGAAGGAGGGGAGGCGGATGAGGGTAGGAAGGATAGTAGAATGACTTGATCTTTATCACCCTATGGACATATAAGATAACATAACTGGTATGATTCTACATCATGTACAACCAGAAGAATGAGAAGTTATATACCATTTATATAGGATGTGTCAAAATGCATTCTACTATCATATATAATGAATTAAAACAAATTAAAAAAGGAAATATAAGCATTCAAAAAAAGTGAAATGTACAACATGAACATTAATACCACACATCTGATGATCTCATGACAAAGCATTCACTGCAAACACTAGTCATATTTTCATTTTATTAGAAATGTTATAGCAATATTATTTTGTTCTATTCTTAAGTCATTGAAATGAGTTTCATATACTCAGTCTTAAAATTTCTCTGTGTTACAACATGTAAATAAACAGTGTAATACTCAATTCTAATTTCCACATTCATCCAGTTAAGCTGAAATGATGGCAACAAGGACACTATTTGGTCTTGTGGAGTACCCTCGCATCTCCTGTTACTCCCTGTAGCATTATCTTAACTATTGCTGGAGGCATCATTGCTCTGCTTCTGGGCTTTTACTATTTTTGCATGGGTGTTCTGTAACTTAACCAATAAAGATTAGATAGACACCTAGACACATGGGTCGATAGGTGGACAGACTGAGAAATATATGTATGAGATATATAATATAAATTATGCACAATTATTTTTTACTTTCTAATTCTTAAAACAAGAATACATAAAATCTACTCATAGATATATTAATTTTATATAGAATTGCATTTGTAAAACAAGGACAATTTATAACCTCCTTTATTGTCCTATAGATTCTGTGAGGTTTATGGGACACATATCATTATTTGATTTTGACAGATGAAAAGTTGCAGTTTATAGATTTAAAATTTTTTTTTAGTTGTAGATGAACACAATGTCTTTATTTATTTTTATGTGTTGTTGAAGATCAGACCCAGTTCCTCACACGTTTGAGGCAAGTGCTCTACCACTGAGCTACCGCTCCATCCCCAGTTTATAGATTCTTAATGACTAGCTGAAGGTTGCTTAATAACAAAGAGATAATCCTTGTATTAATTATGGTATTTTTGTTGCATGCAAAATAAAACTATCTGAAGTGAATGAATGAATTTGAATTTGTTAGAGACACTTGGAGGTACTTGAAGAAATGATAAGAAAGCCGAAGAATCAAGCTCACGAAATCACTTAGAATGTCTCAGCATCCCAACCACTCTTGCACTGAAGAGCATGTTTGGAACAAATGATTTCTTACTGTTTTAAGTCTGCTCTGTTTATCCCTCAAGATTCAAAAATCTATGAAGAAGAGCCTTGTTGGAAGACGTGTTTGCTTTTTCTACAGAGGTGTGCTCAACATGTTGATTAACAGTCCCACTGGATTATCAACTGGAGGAAGAGAATCCCTACATACAAAGAGGGAGAGTAGAGGCTGCATAGTCACAAAGTCACAAATATCCCTATAGGCCTGTATCCTAGATTTTCTGTTCTCAATTCAAATACCGTTTCTGTGATGGGAATAGATTTTTTTCTCTTTCCATTAGCAGCTGTGAGATTTGCAGATATATTGATGGTTTGCTTAAATAATCTGGGATGTAAGCCATAGAGTTACCACCTTAGAATTATGTTGGGATGTCTGTATCCTATTTCCTAGCTGTCTTCCTCACCAGTTACAAATTACTCTTTCATGTTTGTAAGGATCAATCAGATTGCTTAGGGTGGTTCCATTAAGGATGGAATACAATACAAGATAATTGGCAAAAGTAATAACACCATGGTCAGAGGTAGGGTAACTTTTAGAGGATAGACTGTGTTGCAATAAGGTAATAAATTATCTAGATTTAATCAGCTTAGAATATGAGCTATAACCTCATGTTGAGGGAGGGGATCAATTTGCAGGAGGGGAAAAGAATTCTGAAATTTTTCAACACAAAGAGGTATTACAGTTTCCTATGGCTAAAGCTAATTTTCTAAATATAAGAGTCATGGTTACCACTTTTGACTTCTGTAATAAGAGGACAAAGCAAATTGGAAGAGGAAACAAGATAGAGGAAAGAAAAGGATAGGGAAATATGGGAGAATTAATAAAATTTAACTTTATGGTAGTGATCTTCATAGCCTACCATTTATTCTATGGTAGGTAGCAATCAACAGGATAGATGTATGGTCAATGCACATATGGCTCTAAAGCTAACTGGATTATTTTACTCATTCAATTTATAAAACAACACGTTTCTTTGATCCTAGGATTGGTGGTCAGCCAAAATATAGTAGAATTCATTGAGCACCCACTCATTTGCCTAGACCCATGGAAATTACATTGGGTAATTTCCATATGTGAATTGACCATACATCTATCCTGTTGATTTTTTAAGTATTAAAGACCAAATATTATTGCGTTCCTATTTGGTCTTTAATACTTAAAAAAATAGGAAATTTTATTAACCTCTGAGCTTTAATTAAATCCTCTGTAAAAATTGTGTTAACACTTGACTCCTAGTCATATTGAAGAATGAAACAAATATGTAAAATTTCTTATATATATTGGGTAATTGGAAGCATTCATTCAAATTTGCTCAAAATGCTATAGGGAAAACAAAATATTTTAAGACCATGACTGTAATTTAATTTCCAACCAGACAGTAAAATAACACGAAGACTCAATCAAACCAGACTTGCAAAAATTAAAATCTTATCTAATGTAAAGTTTTACTAATAAAGAACAGAAGTGGTCATACGGCACAGATGAAATCAGAAAATCCCTGGGACCATAAATATGGTTTCCAAGATTCTTGTATTTCCCTTCAGAGGCTCTGCAACCCAGTTACCAAGAGTTTCTCAAGCAGTATGAGTGATTAGCACCACTCACTCAAAGGAGAGTTACCTCATACATGAAACACAATCATGTCATAATCAGGGAACGGTTATGTAATATTTTCCAAGGAGACAATTCCCATATCCTGTAGATTCCAGATTCATTTACCATGAGTAATGCTAGATGAACTAGATACACCCAGCCAAAAACATCCACAGGCAAGGATTTCTTAGCCAGAAAATGCTGTTAATGTGTTTTCTAGAAGGATTCTTAGTAGAGACTAGACACAGTCAACAAAACCTGCTTTACTTTTTTCAAAGAAAGGTGACAACAGATGTGCTTCTTGACCCTTTATTTCCCCTAAAGACATAAGAAAATAAAACATAAGCTAATTTAAATTAGTATAAATGTATGTGTGTATGTATAGTGTATACGCCTGTACATTTTAGATTATCCCCTGCAACTTTATTCTCAAGCCCATTATAATAACAGTGGACACAAGATGCTCTTAGAACACATGGAGCCACTCATCTTTGTATCATCCTTTCTAGAATGGTGCTTGATACTTGATGGATGCTGCATTAGTGAATTATTATCATGTCCAGTACTTTTAGATCTTTGAAGAGAATAGATCATGCTTTCCATCTAAAACATTTAGCAGTATCCAATACATAGCATGTGTTCAATGAAAGTTTGTTGGAGAAAATTAAGAGACTGAATATATCACGGGCAATGACTTCATGTGGACATTGGGAAATGCAAAAAGGTCGATTTTGCATGCTTGCATTGAAATCTAGGTACATTTTATAAACATCAGAGTATACTAATTAAAACAAATTACCTACTCAGAAGTGAATTTGAGACTTCTGTGAATGCTGATATTTGGAAATTTGGGTCATCAGCAACATTACCAATTCTTATTTATGTACTTAACTTACATATAAACATAAAAATCTTCAATGAAAGCCATTTGCCTAAAAAAAAAAAATAAAGGTTTGTATTAATTTCCTAGGGCTTCTGTAAGCAAGTACCAGAAACAGGGTGCTTTGAAATAACAGAAATTACTCTTCATAGTTCTGGATACTAAATATCCAAAATAAGCACGTTGACAGGACCATGCTCCCCCAACGACTGTAGGGGATCACCCTCCTGTGCCTCTTCTAGCTTTTAGTACTACCAGATGATCCTTATATTGCAGTAAACATACTCCAGTCTCTGTGGATTTGTCATCACATGACTGCCTTTTTTCTGTTCCCTGTATCATCTTTTTTTTTTTTTTTTCCCTGAATGTTTTTCTCTGGGTCCAACTTTCCCCTTCTCATGAGGACATAGTCATATTGGATATGAACTCTTTACAACTTAATTATAACTCTAAAGACCCTACTTCTAAATAAGGTGATCATATTTGCAGGTGCTGGAAGTTAGGACTGTGACCAAACCTTTTTTCAATGCAAACTATGACACGGATCATTTATGTGTGTTTTTATTTCAACTCCACTTTGGACCTTCTGTCCTATCGCAACTTGAATTTTTCTAAGACATTTCTTGTTGAGTTATGTTGTCCCTTTTTTGTTCTATTTCTCACTATGTATTGGGTTCTAAATCAATGTATACCATCACCTGACTAGAATAAATGACTTTATATTAACCTCAGATTTCTTTTAACCCAACAATAGTCACTCTTCACTTTCTTCCTTCTTTTTCCTCCCTCCCTCCCTTCTTTCCTTCCTTTCTCCCTTCATTCCTTCCTTCCTTTATTCATTAATTTGTTCTTTTAGTGCCTTTTATTTTTCTATAAACAATGGAAGTCATTTAATAGATGGAGAAACCAGTAGATTCAGTGTCTGGGTCATGGTAATTTTTACCAATGAAAACACACATTGACTTCAGTGCCAATCAAAGACTTACCTGAATAATAAGGACGATAAAACCTGAGCTAATAGTGAAGCCACATGTGTGTTTTGAAAGTGGACTCAGACTAGTTTTAAATGTTTATTGAAACTCTAATGTAACCACTGAAAATTCTAAAAAGACTTACTAACAGAAAAGATTTTTTTATATAAAATGCTCAATTAAAACCAAGCGAGGAAGAAAAATAAGCGAAGGAAAAGAAAATCACAAACCTTGTGCAGAGGACAGAAAAGTGTTGCATATACAGTAGACATTAATTTAACAATATAAATAATCTCTTCAAGTGTAAATGGTCTAAACCAACCCGTGGAAAGATATAAATAGTGAATTATAAAAACACCACCATATACTCTACAAGAGACCAACTTTAAACGCAAGTATACTCACATTAACAATAAAAAATACATTAACACAACCTCAAAGAAATCAGTAGTGGCTATATTATTTCATATAACAAAGATTTCTGAGCAAAGAAAATTATCAGAAATCATCAGGGCATTTCATTATGATAGGGCCAAACCTCTAAGAAAATATAACAACACATGGCATATGTGTGCCTTTCCACAGGGCATCAAAAATTGTAGGGCAAGGGCTGGGGATGTGGCTCAAGTGGTAGCGCGCTCACCTGATATGTGTGTGGCCCGGGATCGATCCTCAACACCACATACAAACAAAGATGTTGTGTCCGCCGAAAACTAAAAAATAAATATTAAAAAATTCTCTCTCTCTCTCCTTAAAAAAATAAAAAATAAATAAAAATTGTAGGGCAGCTTTATATGGTGACCTGTGCTTGTCATCCTAGTTCCTGGGGAGGTTGAGGCATGAAGATCACTTAAGCCCAGAAGTTGGGACCAACCTGACTAGAACAGCAAATAACTTGCAAGGAAAAAACTGATATAACAACAAGGAGAATAGATAATAAATCCACTATTAGAGCTGATGACTTCAACATCCCTCCTTCCATAATTGACACATCAAACACACAGAAAATCATTAAAGACACAGATGGTCTGAAGAGCACTAACCAACTAGATCCTACTGACATTTATAGAACACTATGTTCAATAGCAGAATACAGTCTTTTCAACCTCACACGGAATATTCACCAAGATATCTCATATATGGGCCCTAAAACACAACTTAAGATAATGTTTAGGGAAGGAGAATGAGTTAGAGTAAGGGAGTGGTGTAAGAGGGTAGAGGGGAGGGTCATTACAATCAAAGCATGCTATATGCACATATGGAAATGTCACAATGGAAACATTAATTGGTGCAAGCAATGTGTGCTAAATATTAAATATTCAAAAAATTTTAAAAACACCTTAGTGGAAATTTTACAAAGAAAATTCATGCAAAATAAATATGTTCTCAGATTACCATAATATGAAAGTAGAAGTGAATGATAGATGAATATTAGAAAATCCAAACATATTTGGAGGTTAAACGACAAACTTCTTAATAATACATAGGCAAAACATGTTCAAAAGAAATACAGGAACATTTAAACTCAATGAAAGGCAAATGCAACTTATCAAAAATCATGGGATTCAGTAAAAACAGTGCTTAGGGTAAAAGTTATAGCCCCATGGATATACGTTTTTGTAAGAAAAAAGATCTAAAATCAATAATCAAAATATCCACTTGTCTATGGTATTTTGGTATTACATGGTATTATTATGGTATTACATCCTAAACTGAATAATAAAATGTATATATGCAAGGCTGTTTCAATATTTGAAAAATTAATTAGTGTAATATAACATATTAATGGGCTATCATCATATTAGTTGAAACAGAAAAATATATTTGACAAAATACTACACCCATTCATCAAAAATATATCAGAAAATGCCGAATACAGAGGGCACTTTCTCAACTTGATAAGAACATCTAGAAAACTATCAACAGCTAATATACTTAAGAGCAAGTCAGAGTAATGCTTTCCTTCTATGATCAGGAAGAAGCAAGGATGTGCCCTCCCATAACCCATTTACCTCACTGTAATGGAGTGTTAATTAGTAAAAGTTAATAAAAAGAAATTAAATGTATATAGATTAAAATGGGAGAAATAAAATTATATTTATTTGTGGATGAATGATCATCTATATAGAAATTCCAAATAAACTGACCAAAATATGTTTAGCAATATTGTGTGATAAAACAATGTTATAGGATACAAAGTTAGTATATTACATTCAACTGATTCTTTACCAACTAGGAAAAATTTCAGAGAACAATGAAAATAATTCCATTTACAATGGTACTGAAATAGCAAAGTACTTTGGTATAAATCTATAAAAATATATATAGGATCTATTTGAGGAAAAATATAAAGTTCTTATGAAAGAGATCAAAGATTATATAATTAAAAGAAAAAGCATTCTACATTCTTGGATTGAAATATTCAATGTTAAGTTTTCAAACCTTATGTCTTTTTATTTATTTATTTATTTTATTGGTTGTTCAAAACATTATAAAGCTATTGACGTATCATATTTCATACAATAGATTCAAGTTGGTTATGAACTCCCAATTTTACCCCAAATACAGATTGCAGAATCACATCGGTTACACATCCACATTTTTACATAATGCCCTATTAGTAACTGTTGTATTCTGCTACCTTTACTATCCTCTACTATCCCCCCTCCCTCCCCTCCCATCTTCTCTCACTACCCCATCCACTGTAATTCATTTCTCTCCTTGTTTATTTTCCCATTCCCCTCACAACCTCTTATATGTAATTTTGTATAACAATGAGGGTCTCCCTCCATTACCATGCAATTTCCCTTTCTCTCCCTTTCCATCCCACCTCATGTATCTGTTTAATGTTAATCTTTTCTTCCTGCTCTTCCTCCCTGCTCTGTTCTTAGTTGCTCTCATTATATCAAAGAAGACATTTGGTATTTGTTTTTTAGGGATTGGCTAGCTTCACTAAGCATGATCTGCTTTAGTGCCATCCATTTCCCTGCAAATTCTATGATTTTGTCATTTTTTAGTGCTGCGTAGTACTCCGTGGTGTATAAATGCCACATTTTTTAATCCATTCATCTATTGAAGGGCATCTGGGTTGGTTCCACAGTCTAGCAATTGTGAATTGTGCTGCTATGAACATCTATGTAGCAGTATCCCTGTAGTACGCTCTTTTAAGGTCTTCAGGGAATAGTCCAAGAAGAGCAATAGCTGGGTCAAATGGTGGTTCCATTCCCAGCTTTCCCAGGAATCTCCATACTGCTTTCCAAATTGGCCGCACCAGTTTGCAGTCCCGCCAGCAATGTACAAGAGTACCCTTTTCCCCACATCCTCTCCGACTTCATAATGGCTGCCAATCTTATTGGAGTGAGATGGTATCTTAGGGTGGTTTTGATTTGCATTTCTCTGACTGCTAGAGATGGTGAGCATTTTTTCATGTACTTGTTGATTGATTGTATGTCCTCCTCTGAGAAGTGTCTGTTCAGGTCTTTGGCCCATTTGTTGATTGGGTTATTTGTTTTCTTATTGTTTAATTTTTTGAGTTCTTTGTATACTCTGGATATTAGGGCTCTATCTGAAGTGTGAGGAGTAAAAATTTGTTCCCATGATGTAGGCTCCCTATTTACCTCTTTTATTGTTTCTCTTGCTGAGAGAAAACTTTTCAGTTTAAGTAAGTCCCATTTGTTGATTCTTGTTATCAACTTTTGTGCTATGGGTGTCCTATTAAGGAATTTGGAGCCCGACCCTACAATATGTAGATCGGCACCAACTTTTTCTTCTATCAGACGCAGAGTCTCTGATTTGATATCTAGGTCCTTGATCCATTTTGAGTTAACTTTTGTGCATGGCGAGAGGAGGGGATTCAGTTTCATTTTGTTGCATATGGATTTCCAGTTTTCCGAGCACCATTTGTTGAAGATGCTATCCTCCCTCCATTGCATGCTTTTAGCCCCTTTATCAAATATAAGATAGTTGTAGCTTTGTGGATTAGTCTCTGTGTACTCTATTCTGTACCATTGGTCCACCCTCCTGTTTTGGTACCAGTACCATGCTGTTTTTGTTACTATTGCTCTGTAATATAGTTTTAAGTCTGGTATCGCTATACCACCTGATTCGCACTTCCTGCTTAGAATTGCTTTTGCTATTCTGGGTCTTTTATTTTTCCATATGAATTTCATGATTGCTTTATCCATTTCTACAAGAAATGCCGTTGGGATTTTGATTGGCATTGCATTAAACCTATAGAGAACTTTTGGTAATATCGCCATTTTGATGATGTTGGTTCTGCCTATCCATGAACAGGGTACATTTTTCCACCTTCTAAGATCTTCTTCTATCTCTCTCTTTAGGGTTTTGTAGTTTTCATTGTATAAATCTTTCACCTCTTTTGTTAGGTTGATTCCCAAGTATTTTATTTTTTTTTTGAGGATATTGTGAATGGAGTGTTTTTCCTCATTTCCATTTCAGAGGTTTTGTCGCTGATATACAGAAATGCCTTTGATTTATGCGTGTTGATTTTATATCCTGCCACTTTGCTGAATTCATTTATTAGTTCTAGTAGTTTTTTTGTAGACCCTTTTGGGTCTTCTAGGTATAGAATCATGTCATCTGCAAATAGTGATAATTTAAGTTCTTCCTTTCCTATTTTTATGCCTTTAATTTCTTTCATCTGTCTAATTGCTCTGGCCAGTGTTTCGACAACTATATTGAATAGAAGTGGTGATAGAGGGCATCCCTGTCTTGTTCCAGATTTTAGAGGGAATGCCTTCAATTTTTCTCCATTGAGAATGATGCTAGCCTGAGGCTTAGCATAGATAGCTTTTACAATGTCGAGGTAAGTTCCTGTTATCCCCAGTTTTTCTAATGTTTTGAACATAAAGGGATGCTGTACTTTGTCGAATGCTTTTTCTGCGTCTATTGAGATGATCATATGGTTCTTATTTTTAAGTCTATTGATGTGGTGAATAACATTTATTGATTTCCGTATATTGAACCATCCTTGCATCCCAGGGATGAATCCTACTTGATCATGGTGCACAATTTTTTTGATGTGCCTTTGTATCCGATTCACCAGAATTTTATTGAGGATTTTTGCATCTAGGTTCATCAGAGATATTGGTCTGTAGTTTTCTTTCTTTGAGGTGTCTTTGTCTGGTTTCGGAATCAGGGTGATGTTGGCCTCATAGAATGAATTTGGCAGAGCTCCTTCTTTTTCTATTTCCTGAAATAACTTGAAAAGTATTGGTATTAATTCTTCCTTAAAGGTTTTGTAAAACTCCGCTGTATACCCATCCGGTCCTGGGCTTTTCTTGGTTGGAAGTCCAAATCTTATGTCTTGATCTGTAGTTTCAATGTAATCCCTATCAATATCTCAGCAAGCTTTTTTTTTTTTTTTTTTGTGGGTATAAACAAACTGATTCTAAGATTTCGATGGAAAAGGAAGAGATTCAGAATAGCAAATTCAGAACTAAAAGAGGAAAAAGTGGAGAACTTATCTTACCCAGATATTAGACATTAGTATAAAAGAACAATAATTGAGCAAGCATGGATTTAGCAAAAGAATAAACACACAGGTCAATGAAATGGGAGAGACATCATAGGCATCATAGATGCAGGAAACAGATCTTTGACAAATACTCCCAGCTAATTCACTGAAGAAATGAGAGCCTTTTCTACAAATGGTGCTGGAACAAATTGATATTTTCATGCAAATGGACTAATGTAGAAATGTATATTTCACAAAAGTTAACACAAAATGGGTCATAAACTTAAATATGTAATGCAGAACTATAAAAAGTCTAGAATAATACAATGTAACCAGAGACAGACTATCAAAAGTTCAATCCATAAAAGAAAAGATGATAAGTTGGAGTTCATTACAATCAGAAGCTTTTCTCTGTAGAAGACATTGGTAAAATAATGAAAAGGCAATCCAGCAATTGGGGGAAATATTTGGAAAACATATATCTTATATAGAACTTGTATGAAAAACATCAAAAAGGTAGTATTAAAATCAAGAATAAGTAAGCAACCCAAGTTTTTAAAAATGAATAATACATCTGAAAAACCACCTGGAGATGTACAGAATCAAATAAGCATATGAAAAGGTAGTCATCATCATGTGTCATTCGTGATTTTCAAATTAAAACAATAACTAAGTGCCACTGAAATCTATTAGAATGGCAAAATTGCAAAACGGGGACAGCACTAAATATTTACCATGATGCAGAGCAATAGGAATTTTCACTCACAGCTACTGGGAATGCAAAGTGGTACTGCCACTTGGGACAAAAGCTTGGTAACTTCTTACAAGGCTAAACACATGTCATATTTCTGAGAAATTATACTCCTAGGTGTTCATCCATTACAGTTGAAAACTTATTTCTAAAAAAGGAAAGAAAAGAAAACTTACCATATTTTTGAATGTTTGTAGGAACTTCATGTAAATTGCCTAGAACTGGAAGTAGTCAAGATATTTTTCAATAGGTGAATGGACATTTAAAAACTGTAGGATGACCTGAACAGCCACTTCTCAGAGGAGGACATAAAATCAATCAACAAGTACATGAAGAAATGCTCACCATCTCTAGCAGTCAGAGAAATGCAAATCAAAACCACCCTAAGATACCATCTCACTCCAGTAAGACTGGCAGCAATTATGAAGTCAAACAACAACAAGTGCTGACGAGGATGTGGGGAAAAGGGGACACTTGTAGATTGCTGGTGGGACTGCAAATTGGTGCAGCCAATTTGGAAAGCAGTATGGAGATTTCTTGGAAAGCTGGGAATGGAACCACCATTTGACCCAGCTATTCCCCTTCTTGGTCTTTTCCCTAAAGACCTAAAAAGAGCATACTACAGGGACAATGCTACATCGATGTTCATAGCAGCATAATTCACAATAGCAAGACTGTGGAACCAACCTAGATGTTCTTCAATAGACAAATGGATAAAAAAATGTGGCATTTATACACAATGGAGTATTACTCTTCATGAAAAAATGACAAAATCATAGAATTTGCAGGGAAATGGATGGCATTAGAGCAGATTATGCTAAGTGAAGCTAGCCAATCCCTAAAAAACAAATGCCAAATGTCTTCTTTGATATAAGGAGAGTAACTAAGAACAGAGTAGGGACAAAGAGCATGAGAAGAAAATTAACATTAAACAGGGATGAGAGGTGGGAGAGAAAGGGAGAGAGAAGGGAAATTGCATGGAAATGGAAGGAGACCCTCAGGGTTATACAAAATTACATACGAGAGGAAGTGATGGGAAAGGGAAAAAAACACAAGGGGGAGAAATGAATTACAGTAGATGGGGTAGAGAGAGAAGAGGGGAGGGGAGGGGAGGAAAGGGGGGATAGTAGAGGATAGGAAAGGCAGCAGAATACAACAGACACTAGTATGGCAATATGTAAATCAGTGGATGTGTAACCGATGTGATTCTGCAATCTGTATATGGGGTAAAAATGGGAGTTCATAACCCACTTGAATCAAAGTGTGAAATATGATATGTCAAGAACTATGTAATGTTTTGAACAACCAACAATAAAAATTTAAAAAAAGAAAATAAATAAATAAATAAAAACTGTAGGATGCCCATATAATGAAATGCTATTCAACAATAAAAACAAATGGTCTATCATGTCTAAAAGATTTGGAGGAACCTCAAATACACATTTCTATTGAATAAAGAAAGTTTGAAAATGCTACTTACCGTATGATTCCAGTTATATAACATCCAGGAAAAGACCAAACTATGGTGACAGTAAAAAGACCAGCAGTTGCCAGGGCTTTTGAGTTCAAGTGGAAGGATGAATAGTGAAGAACAGGAGGTTTGGAGGTGATGAAACTATTGTTCATGGTATTGAAATGTATCATACATGACCATAGTACTTTCTGAAATGCATGGATCTTTATGGAATGTGTTATATATCTATTGTGTTGATGTACACAAATTTAAAAAGTCATTTATTAGCTCAAAAAATTGAGAAAAAAATCTAAATATATGAAACAATATTAATGAAGAGACTGAGAGAAATAGGTATGAACCAAATAACTTTGGAAATGAGTGAAGCCTGTGTATTAATGAGCCAGTATTCTCTGAAGAGTATCAATAGAATATTTACCTATTTACCATATCTATCCAGAATGAGATTGATTAGAGAGTATGGCATAATAACATGACTATGGTTGCTGAGAAGTCCCATGATCTGCCATCCACAAGCTTGGAGCAGAAAAGCGTGGTAAATTCCAGTGTGAGATGGAGGACCTTAGAATGAGGAATGACATTGGTGTGAATCCCAAGCCAAGGACAGGAGTAAACAAAGGTGTCAGCACAAGGAGTTCAGGAGACAGAATTTGACATCCTTTATAATTATTGTTCTATTTGGGCCTTCAATATGTAGCTGTCCACCAGTGTAGGTGCTTCTCTACATAGGTAATAATATCCCAACAATTAGGAAAAATTTGCTTGCTATTCCACTGAGTTTCCTCTTAGTTGTATCTCAGCATAACACTAAAATATATTTAATGCCTTTGTCAGCATGACTGAAAAGTAGGAGGTACAAATGGTCATTTTTGAAGATTTTAGAAACACAGTTTTAACACTTGTCTTCCTCCTCTCTGAAATATCCCTTATCCTTCTTTTTGCTTTGTGTTCTACTACAAAAATCTTTGTGTGTGTGTGTGTGTGTGTGTGTGTGCATGCAATTTAAGAAGATCATTTTCCCCTCCAGTGAAAACACAAGGTTCTATTAGTACATGAATTTGTATTTTTGTCGATGCTACATTACCATCCTCTGGAAACATACTATCAAGGAGTAGATGCTCAGTAAATATTTGACACATGAGTGCATTACTGTATGGTCAGTATTTATCTTTAAAATTTTTCCTTCTACCTCGAGAGATAGTACCTGAAGTCATGGAAGTGACTGGGATTGTCACGCTAAAATGACTTTTGGTGTATGCAAACATTTTGGACTAAATGAAGAAGTAACATTGTCAACATGGAGAGAGAGTGTTAAGGAGATGAAGGAAAAAGCTCAGATGGTGTAGGGTCAAGGTATTTGAGGGAGGCCAAAATTTTAAAAATGAAATTCTCAGAGGGGAATTTCAACAAGGGGCAAGCTGTTACATTTGTTGACATGCATGACAATCATGAATTTTGAGACAGAACTTGAATCTACCACGTAGATCTCAAGATGTCAGTTATCAAGTGTGGCTCCAAGGAAATTGAGGCAGTGAATAAAGATTTATCTTATTTTTACTTCCTGGTTCCTTATATGTTGTAAATATTTTCTGGCACAAATAAATGTTTTTGCTCTTGCTTACATGCTATAATAATTACACTTTGAAATATATTCTCTATCAACCTTAAAAGTGAGAATCTATATATATTATATATTGTTCAAGTAAGTTTTGTGATCCTTCCCAATCTTGAGCATAATGTTGAATACATTTTGGACTTTTAATAAACATCATTCATCTAATTTGTCATGTTAATTATTCCATATTCTGATTTCCCCTTCCTTGACATTCTTGACAGTCTTTCTTCTGTACCAAAACACGGGAAAATTATTTTTTTAAATGTATGGAAATAACAATTTGTTACATCTAGCTCATCAATAGTTAGAAACAAATGTTTAATAGTTTGAGAATCAAGAACAATAACAACTCATTTGTGTCCAGTCCAATTCACAGAGTACCTTAACATTCATTGTGGGTGTTTTTTTTTTTTTTTTTTTTTGGTACCAGGGATTGAACTTAGGGGCATTCGACCACTGAGCCACATCTCGAGCACTATTTTGTATTTCAGAGACAGGGTCTCACTGAGCTGCTTAGTGCCTCACCATTGCTGAGTCTGGCTTTGAACTTGTGATCCTCCTGTCCCAGCCTCCTGAGCTGCTGGGATTATAGGCATGCACCACAGCACCTGGCTTCTTAACATTTATTGTTTTAATGAACTTCATAGCAGCTCACAAGGGAGCAAGGTATGATGTCATTATTTTATGCCATGGTAATAAAGTTCATCATTAGATTGGAGCTTAGATAGCTGTCACTGTTATTTATAATTAGTGGGTGACCTTAGTCAATTCACCTAACCAGTTCTAGCTTCAGTTTCTTCCTCTGTAAAATGAAGTTATGTCTACCCTCCTAGACTGGTTTAGACAATTAATATAGATAATCAAGTACTCAGTATCTTATCTCCCTTCATCCATGCCATGTACGAGAAGATACGGCCATGACTCCATTCTGCATTAGTTCAAAGGAAATAAGGAAACAAATTGGATATGAACCTGGCAAGTATCATAGTTGTGATTAAACTCAATATTGTTGATGCTCATAAGCCTTTTCGGTACTTTAATATAAAATGAATGCTAACATTTGCTATATTCTTTACCAATTTCACATTGTACTTCATTTTTAAGTAGTTAAATTTATTCAAGAATATTTTAATAATTATTCGGTTGAAAATGTGATGTGAAGTTTAAAACTTTCTAAAGGTAGATTTCCACTCCCTTAATAATAGCATCAAGGAATTACTCCGAAGTTCCTTTATTTTACAGACTCAGAAATTGAGATCAGATAATGAGAATGTATTTTCGGGCTTAATGTAGTAATTCCCAGTGGAGATCTTCACATTTTTTAATTATTTAATGATGTCATTTAAATATTATCTGTCCTCTATGAATATTTCATGTTCATCAAAAATTCCCTGAAAAAGTAAAAATAACCTGTACATTTGTTAAAGAAGACAGTATCAATAATAGCATCCAAAGGGTATTTCGCTGCCTTTAGCTAGTGAATAGTTTTTAATCTGATGGTTCCAGTCAATCATCTAATATTTTAAGAGTACACAAACTCAGGGCTTATTAACAAAAAGATTCTTAGACACAGGGCCAAATAATGAAATAGAACTGGAAATAAGCTCTGTCTCAAGCTCAGATGTATTTCAGGAATTTAGAGAAGAAATTCTAACAGTGAAACTTGAGCCATTTCCATTGATATGGTTATTTTGACAAGCATGTGTTATGGGTTGAATTATATTCTCTCCAAATTTATACTGAAGTCTTGGCCTCCAGTATTACTTTATTTAGAGACAGGGACTTTAAAGAGGGTAAGATTAAATGAGTCATAAAGGTGTGGGACTCTAATAGAGTAAGACTAGTGTCCTTATAAGAGGAGACATCAGAGAGAAATCAAAGAGAGAAATCAATCCTTCTGGCACCTTGGCTTTGGACTTCCAGCATTCAAAACTGTGAGAAAACACATTTCTGTTGTATAAGCTACTAAATTTTAGTTCAGTCTGAGGCCTTTTGTTATGGTTACTCTAGCAAACTAATACATGCTTCCAGTAATGATGTTCTCACCAAGCTAGTAAGTGATGGTATGTTCTCTGTTTTTAAAACTGTAATATGTTTTGTACCTTTCAAAAATGTGCATTAAGAGCATCATACTTTGTTCATTCTTTTGCAATGTTTTTTATTTTCAAATTCACATGTTTTAGAGAAATATCTAGCTTGATACCTATAATTTTACTTCTGTCCTTTTAACTCAAAGTATCCCATTGTATAATGAAATTACAATGATTTACCCATTTATCTTCAGTTAAAGGTATAGATCATTTTCACTTAATGGATGTTAAATAATGCTGCATTAACCATTATTGTATGTTTTTTACACAGATGTATGATTCCCTAGAAGAGGAATTGTTACTTGGTAATGCATGCTTAAGTGCATAAAATTAGGAGAATTATAGGGTTAGGATGTGCATTAAGTGAAATTGTATTACACACACACACACACAAACACACACACAGAGACTGAGTGTTCTCTTAGAAGGCCTAGAACATAGTGAGGATTTAATAAATTCTACCCTAAAACTATGATTATTAGTGATTTATTTTCCATTTGCATTTGCTTCTCATTCTTTTCAGTAAAACCTTCTGGATTGTTTTTCAGTTTCCACTGATATTATAGATAATTTGAGAATCACTATCTTCATAATATAATCATTTTTCTTGGAATTTATGATATATATTCAATGAATTTTAGTTCAATAAAGGTCTTTCTTGCACATAATTATTTTACATTTATTATGAGGATGGTTTTATTTTCTATTGCTGTCTGAAATCAACATATACCCAAAACTATTATAAAAAATTCACATGTATATCAAAGTTAAAAATTTTTACACATGAACAATTATACATGCCACCTAAAGTACACACTAATATTTTCTTATATTTGCTTTATCACAGATCCAAGTGTATATCCCTTTACATGTCCAACAACCCATCTTATTTTATTAATTAATATCACAGTGAACTTCAAATATTGCTACATTCCTTCCTGACATAAATTATAGACATAAATATACTATTCAATATTCATAACATTACTATTTTAACATGTTTACAAATGTGTTACTATAAAATTTATGTCCAATAAAATTCACAAATGTCAGATATATATTCACTGACTTTCAACAATTGCACATATATATGCAACTGAAGCAATAATGAGAACATGTCAGAGTATTACCATCAACCCATGAAACCCCTTTGGAATTACTGAACCCGTAATAGCAGAGAACTGAGCACCAGACATAGGATAGCTGACTGCCTTGTCACACCCAGGCCTTCACATATAGCCAGCCACTCTTCTGACTTTTCTCCAATATAGACAGTTTTCCATGTTGAAAAATAGCTGTCCAATAGAGCTATTTATGATGATGGAAATAATCTCTATTTCCTTCAATATAGTAACCACCAGCCATAAATGGCTATTAAACTCAAATACAGCTGGTAGTTGTGAGTCACTAAATTTCAAATTTTATTTCCTTTAGATTAATTTCAATTAAAATTTAATTAGCACATGGGACTGGTCGCTCCTTTCAAAATCTGTGAATACCCCAAGATTTTTACTTTACTGGTAAGCTAACAATTTAGTCTGTCAGAGTTTCAGGTATTCTGTTTAGAGAACTAGGACTCTTGGGATACACACAAAGGACCTTATTATTCAATGAACAACAAATATCAGGAACATCTTCAGTTGTTCATATATCTCCAAATATGCAGAATTCAGGAGAGCAATGAATAATAGGCTTTCAACAGTGACCACATTACACAACACAGGTTTTAGAACTTCATGCAAATGAAGAGTAGTCTTTAGCATTAGGCTTCTTCCATTCAATATACTATTAGGAGACAGAGCCATGATTTTTTTGTATATCATCAATTCATAATGACCCCTCTTCACTTTGTATTGCTTAGTATTATTTCATTGAATGAATTTACTAATCTTTTCTTTCTTAATACCTTTGACTCTTTCCAATTTTAGTTTATCATGGCTAAATATGCTTCAAACACTCTTGTACAAGTCTTTTATAAGCATATAGTTTCATTTATCTTGAGTTAAAGCACATGTGTGGAATGGCTGGGACATAAGTTGATAAAATATAGTTTCATAAGAAGTCACTACAGAACTTTTTCCCAAGTAGTTTCATCAGTTTGCACTTGTACCAATGACGTATAAGACTTCTAGCTGTTCCATATTCTTGCAGACTTTGTTTTTATCAATCATTTGCAATTTTTTTTCAATTCTAGTAGGGGTGTTTAGTTGGAATTGAGTGATTTGGGGAAATTTTTCATTTGGTTGTTTCTGCTTTTCTTGTGAAGTGCTTATTTGAATATATTGTTTATTTCTTACTGAACCACTCTTATTTTTATTTTGAATTGTGGGAGGACTTCATCCCAGATAGCAGATTTTGTCACATATATATCTTGCAAATATTTTCTCTCAGTATGTGGTTTGTCTCTTCATTTTCTTAATGATGCTTTAGATAGGAAACATTTAATTTTGATGAACTCTTGATTTATCAATTTGTTATTTTATGGTTATTGCTTGAAGTGATCTATTTTGTCTTACTTTCAAGTTGTAAATACATTCTTTTATGTTTTATTCCTAAAGCTTTATATTATTTCTTTTATAGGTAGATATTTTATCGTTCATGAATTAATTTGTGTATATTATGTGAGATAGGAATCAAAATCATTTTTTAATACAAATATTCAGTTATCCCCACATCTTATGTTGCTTTAGTTCCTTGATTTCAATAAACAGATGTTTAAATGGAGGAGTATGGCTGGTATTTCTTTTCAGTCACAGGGATTTATATACTTATTCTTTTTGCAATTTCCATATATTGTGATAATTTTATAGTAAAGGCTTCAGGTTATGTCATATAACTTCTTAAACTTTATCTTTTACTGTATTGCTTAGGGTATGCTTTGCCATTTGCATGTCCATATAACTTTTAGATTGCACTTGTTAATTTCTAGAAAAAAAGACAACAAGTTTAGTAAAATCTACAAATGATTTGTGAATAGTTGACATATAATAATAGAGTCTCTTCCCATTTGTGAACATTATATATAGCTCAATTGTTTTGACATTTTTATTTACCTTTAGCAAAATTTTGTAGTTTTCAGTATAGTTTTCTTCAAATTTTTGTGAAAAATTAGTCTTTTTTGAGATTATTGTATATGGAATTATTTTCATGTTTCTCTCGCTAATTGTATGAAAATTTGGCATAGTGTATGACAATTCTGCACATTAACTTTGTGTTCTGCAAATTTTCTAAATTAACCTATTCTATTATTGTTGTGAGTTCTCTGGGATTTTCTACATAAAAAATTGTGCTACCTTCAATTAAAGACATCTTTAATTGTTTTTTCAATATTTGACCTTGTATTTCTGTTTATTGTCATATTACAAAGCCTAGAGCATTCAGTATAATATTGAATGGAAATGCCTTATTCTTGATATCAGCTTTTTTTTAAAAAAAAAAAAAACTCATTCTCAAGTTGATACTAGATTTGTCATCAATGAACTTTATCAGATAGATAAATATCCCTTAACTTTTTAAAAATATACCTAGGGATATTGCATTCATGGTTATAAGGGTTATTATTCTATCATGCTTTTTATAATATAGTTTGGTATTAATTTTATGTGACTTCATAATGAGTTGAGAAATATTCTCTTCTTTGTATTTTATGAAAGACTATTTAATTTTGTACTGTTTTTACTTCAATCAGCAAAATAATTGAGATGATATTTTTCTTATTGGAAAATTTTTGAAATGAAATTCACATACTAAGGTCTGTTCAAATTTTCTGTTTTTCCTTGACTGATTTCAGTTTTGCCAGTGGTATGTCTCATAAAATTCAGCAAAGTCATGCAAATTATAAAATTTTTCACATAGAGGGGCACATAATATTTTCTTATCATCTTTTTAATGTCTGTACTAACAGCTTCCTTCTCATGCCTGATATTGATATTTTGTCTCTCTTTCTTGGTCTATCTTTTTAGAGGTTAATCAATTTTGTTGATCTCTGTAAATAACCAACTTGTGACTGTTAATTTTCCCTATGGGTTAACACTTTTTATTTCATTGATCCTGCTTTTCTGCTTATTTCTGTAGTATTTTTTGTTTCTTTTTTTAATATTAGAGTAAAATTTAGTCTACTGATTTTTTCTTTTCTAATGTAAGCATCTGAAGAATTTCCATCTATATTTTTGCTTATCCTACAAACTCCAATACACTTTCATCTTAATTCAAAATATCACTTGATTTTCTTTTCAAGATTTTCTTTGATCCATTAATTACTAAATTTTAAGAACTTCCAAATATTTTCCTAGACAAATTTTACCTAGGGTGTTCTGCCTGATGTAATTAAGATCTCTGAACATAGATAGACTTTAATGAGTACAAAAAAGAAGAGAATTAAGATAATATCAATCTGTGTTGTGTATACACATATGTTTATAGTTTGTGCAGCAAACCTAATAAAATTAATTTGCATATCAGATGCATTCATTCCTGGGTTTCAATTTCAGTTGAGCCCTAGGCAAATTACTTAATTACTCCAGGCCTGTTTCCTCATATAACTGTACTTGTATGAAAGGTTTGCCGAGAGCACAAAATCAGTTAATATTTGGAAAGCATGTAAACAATTATCTGAGAAATAGTAAGTCCACATTGTTATTTGTTATATAGAGTAGAAGCAAAACTGCTTTATTTACCCTTCTTTCCCCAGAATCTACTACAGAATGGGTGCTCATTACCTAATTAAAAAAAAAATGTATGGGAACAGCTTTGTTTTTAAGGATAGGATTACTCATGCTAAAAACAATAAGCATAGAAAACTTGAATGATTCCTTTTGTTGTTGTTAAAAATGCTAAATGCTTCACAGTAGAACAAGAAAGTAGAATCCTCAATTGCATAATCTGTGTCCTCTCTGTCCATCTGTCTTTCTTTGACTGTAGTTTTGGCTCTATCTTCTTTCTTTCTTTCTTTTTCCCTTCTTCTCTTCCTCCCTCCTTCAATCCTTTCTTCTTTCCTTCCTTCCCTCTTTCTTTCCTTCCCTCCTTTCATTCTTTTCCTCTGTTACTTTCTGTTTCTCCATTTCATTCGTGCTCCCTCTCTTGTCTTTAATACTGCAATTGTTCCTGTTCACACATTTTCTATGCTGAGGGAATACAGCATCCTACAATAAATAACTTTCTCTAGTTTACTTCAACATGAGAGAAAAAGAGGAAGAATGGATTTTCTTGTTCATTTTTGACTATTTATTGAGGATATCTTGGTGTCAGCTCAACCTACAACTGACTTTGCCTGTTTCTAATCACATTCAATTAATATTTTACCTAAGAAACAAAATCATAAGCTTTAAATGAAAGTGACCTATTTTTTAAAAAATATTTTTTAGTATCCGATTCGCCAGAATTTTATTGAGGATTTTTGCATCTAGGTTCATTAGAGATATTGGTCTGTAGTTTTCTTTCTTTGAAGTGTCTTTGTCTGGTTTAGGTATCAGGGTGATGTTGGCCTCATAGAATGAATTTGGAAGTTCTCCCTCTTTTTCTATTTCCTGAAGTAGCTTGAAAAGTATTGGTATTAGTTCTTCTTTAAAGGTTTTGTAAAATTCTGATGTATACCCATCTGGTCCTGGGCTTTTCTTAGTTGGTAGTCTTTTTATGGTTTCTTCTATTTCCTCAATTGATATTGGTCTGTTTAGGATGTCTATATCCTCCTGACTCAATCTGGGCAGATCATATGACTTAAGAAATTTATCTATGCCTTCACTATCTTCTAATTTATTGGAGTATAAGGATTCAAAATAGTTTTTGATTATCTTCTGTATTTCTGAAGTGTCTGTTGTGATATTGCCTTTTTCATCCCGTATGCTAGTAATTTGAGTTCTCTCTCTTCTTCTCTTCGCTAGCATCCCTAAGGGTCTGGTTCAATATACGGAAATCAATAAATGTTATTCACCACATCAATAGACTTAAAAATAAGAACCATATGATCATCTCGATAGATGCGGAAAAAGCATTCGACAAAGTACAGCATCCCTTTATGTTCAAAACTCTAGAAAAACTAGGGATAACAGGAACATACCTCAATATTGTAAAAGCAATCTATGCTAAGCCTCAGGCTAGCATCATTCTGAATGGAGAAAAACTGAAGGCATTCCCTCTAAAATCTGGAACAAGACAGGGATGCCCTCTCTCTCCACTTCTGTTCAACATAGTTCTCTAAACACTGGCCAGAGCAATTAGACAGACGAAAGAAATTAAAGGCATAAAAATAGGAAAAGAAGAACTTAAATTATCACTATTTGCAGATGATATGATTCTATACCTAGCAGACCCAAAAGGCTCTACAAAGAAACTATTAGAGCTAATAAATGAATTCAGCAAAGTGGCAGGATATAAAATCAACATGCATAAATCAAAGGCATTCCTGTATATCAGCGACAAATCCTCTGAAATGGAAATGAGGACAACCACTCCATTCACAATATCTTCAAAAAAAATAAAATACTTGGGAATCAACCTAACAAAAGAGGTAAAAGACTTATACAATGAAAACTACAGAACCCTAAAGAGAGAAATAGAAGAAGATCTTAGAAGATGGAAAAATACCCTGTTCATGGATAGGCAGAACTAACATCATCAAAATGGCGATATTACCAAAAGTTCTCTATAGGTTTAATGCAATGCCAATCAAAATCCCAACGGCATTTCTTGTAGAAATAGAGAAAGCAATCATGAAATTCATATGGAAAAATAAAAGACCCAGAATAGCAAAAACAATGCTAAGCAGGAAGTGTGAATCAGGCGGTATAGCGATACCAGACTTCAAACTATACTACAGAGCAATAGTAACAAAAACAGCATGGTACTGGTACCAAAACAGGAGGGTGGACCAATGGTACAGAATAGAGGACACAGAAACCAATCCACAAAACTACAACTATCTTATATTTGATAAAGGGGCTAAAAGCATGCAATGGAGGAAGGATAGCATCTTCAACAAATGGTGCTCGGAAAACTGGAAATCCATATGCAACAAAATGAAACTGAATCCCTTTCTCTCGCCATGCACAAAAGTGAATTCAAAATGGATCAAGGAGCTTGATATCAAATCAGAGACACACCGTCTGATAGAAGAAAAAGTTGGCTATGATCTACATTCGGTGGGGTCGGGCTCCAAATTCCTCAATAGGACACCCATAGCACAAAAGTTAATAACTAGAATCAACAAATGGGACTTACTCAAACTAAAAAGTTTTTTCTCAGCAAAAGAAACAATAAGAGAGGTAAATAGGGAGCCTACACCCTGGGAACAAATCTTTACTCCTCACACTTCAGATAGAGCCCTAATATCCAGAGTATACAAAGAACTCAAAAAATTAGACAATAAGAGAACAAACAACCCAATCAACAAATGGGCCATGGACCTGAACAGACACTTCTCAGAGGAGGACATACAGTCAATCAACAAGTACATGAAAAAATGCTCACCATCTCTAGCTGTCAGAGAAATGCAAATCAAAACCACCCTAAGATACCATCTCACTCCAGTAAGATTGGCAGCCATTATGAAGTCAAACAACAACAAGTGCTGGCGAGGATGTGGGGAAAAGGGGACACTTGTACATTGCTGGTGGGACTGCAGATTGATGCAGCCAATTTGGAAAGCAGTATGGAGATTTCTTGGAAAGCTGGGAATGGAACCACCATTTGACCCAGCTAGTCCCCTTCTTGGTCTATTCCCTAAAGACCTAAAAAGAGCATGCTACAGGGACACTGCTACATCGATGTTCATAGCAGCACAATTCACAATAGCAAGACTGTGGAACCAACCTAGATTCCCTTCAATAGACGAATGGATAAAAAAAATGTGGCATTTATACACAATGGAGTATTACTCTGCATTAAAAAATGACAAAATCATAGAATTTGCAGGGAAATGGATGGCATTAGAGCAGATTATGCTAAGTGAAGCTAGCCAATCCCTAAAAAACAAATGCCAAATGTCTTCTTTAATATAAGGAGAGTAACTAAGATCAGAGTAGGGACGAAGAGCAGGAGAAGAAGATTAACATTTAACAGGGATGAGAGGTGGGAGGGAAAGGGAGAGAGAAGGGAAATTGCATGGAAATGGAAGGAGACCCTCAGGGTTATACAGTGGAGGGGGTAGAGAGAGAGGAGGGCAGGGGAGGGGAGAGGTGGGGAGGGGGGAGGGTGGAGGATGGGAAAGGCAGCGGAGCACAACAGACACTAGTATGGCAATATGTAAATCAATGGATGTGTAACTGATGTGATTCTGCAATCTGTGTATGGGGTGAAGGTGGGAGTTCATAACCCACTTGAATCAATGTGTGGAATATGATATGTCAAGAAATTTGTAATGTTTTGAACAACCAAAAATAAAAAATTAAAAAAAATATGGACCAGAAAAAAAAATTTTTTAGTTGTAGTTGGACACAATACCTTTATTTTATTTATTTTTATGTGGTGCTGAGGATCGAGCCAAGCACCTAATACATGCTAGGTGAGCGCTCTACTGTTGAGCCCCAACTCCATCAGGAAACTGTCCTATTTAAAAATTTTTATTTGTTTGTTTATTTATTTCTTTAGTACCAGATATTGAACTAAGTCAGAGGCACTTAAATACTGAGCCATATCCCCAGCCCTTTTTACTTTTTATTTGGACACAGGGTCTTGCTAAGTTGTTCAGGGCCTCACAAAATTTCTGAGGATGGCCTCAAACTTATGGTCCTCCTGCCTCAGACTCCTGAGCTGCTGGGATTACAGGTGTGCTTCACTATGCCTGGATATTAAAGGTTATTAAGAATGGAAAAAGATTGGGGAGCTCTGCCTTATGAACAGAAAATGAAACGATATCTAGAATGTTGGCCTTCTTTCTATTATAACTGATTTTTTCCTTCCTTTATTCACTTTTTCTCTACCCTCCTGCTCCCTCTCCTTATCCTCATTTCTCATAACAGTACACTTTGAAGACTTGAGTTTGCATCTAAAGAGTCACAGAAGAATTAGTGAAATTGAGCAATTACAGATATGCAATCTTGGCAATTTTATTGAATTTTTGTTTTTGAAATAAAGAAATTTTGATGTGAACCATTCCAGATGCATACACTCATTGATACATATCTAAGTGCTTAAGTCTAATTATGTCAAAAGGATGGGTATATGGAACATTTCTGCATCAGATGCAGAAATAATTTTATAGACAGGTTAAGTTACTTGTCAGACACCATATGGCATATTGGATAGAAGTCAGTAATCTAATCTAGAGCCTGAATTTGTTATCAGGGAGTTGTCTGAGTATTATGCAATTCATATTGTCCATTTGAGAGAGTGGAAAAGTAGCAAGCCCCTTCAGTTTGCAATAAACAAAACATTTTTCATATATTTATCTATTTTGAAATGAACCATATCTGTAAACTTCTTAAGACTGGTAATCTTAACTTCTCAACATAGGTAAATAAGTTCCTTATTAAACTCAAATATGTGAGAAATAATATGAATATTCAAATATGAGTTGTGAAAGGACATGAGAAAATTAACATCTCTTGTTAGGACTTGACTTATAATTTTTAGTCAGGTGTCTTTGTGCATTTGAGTTGCACAAATGTGCATATTCTGTTGAGGTTTGAATTGAGAAAGCTTATGACCAATGGCTGAATGTGAGCTTTGGAATAAAAGTGAGTTAAGAGAGTATAAACATATTATGTTGGACAAGTTATTTACCCATTCAAGTCTCAGGTTCTTAATTTGAAAATGGGGGAATAATAGTCCTTTCAGATTACATTCTTGTGAAATTATATAAGATGCATGCAAAAATATTCATTGATTATCAAATTATGACTCCTCACCAAAAGTCAGCTATTTTTGCTATTTTTGTTGGGCATGGTGGCATATGCCTGTAATTCCATTTGTTCAGAATGCTGAGGCAGGGGAATTGCAATTTGAGGTCAGACTTAGCAACTGAGCAAAGCCCTAAGTAACTTAGTGAGACCCTGTCTCAAAAAAAGGTGGGTGAGAGATATGGTTTAGTTATTAAGTGCCCCTCAATTCAATCCTTGTTACCAAAAAAATAAAGCCATCTATTTTTCTTCCCATAGCACATTATTGTTGCTTTTATTTATTTCATCTACAGAGAGGATAATGGATGTATTCTCATGGCAATAAAAGATTACCAAACTGGAAGTAAATGTACCTTTTTAATACTCTAAAACTAATAATGTTAGTGGTATCTTCAGATTACCAGAGATTGGTTTCCAGAAATTCAGCATTATTTAGCGAAATACATTTTAAATGTCAATTATAAGGAACTGGAAGACAATCAGAGCTCTGGCTGCATTTGTTATTGAGTTAGTGAAAAAAAAAATCTGTTGGGAGAAGAGGTTTCTCACCCATCTCAAGGCTTATGGATGAGACCCCTAAAAAAGAAAACAGATTATTAAGAAAGAAGCACAGAAGTTTATTTATTTCATATGTTTTATGTGACATCAGAGTCTTCAGAAATGAAGACCGAAAGAACAAAGTCTGTGTGTTTATGGGTAGTCATGTAGAAGTTTGATTGGAGGATGAGGGTATGGTCCACTGGTGATGAACAGGTGAGAATTAAGTGAGACCTATTTGGTCAGATTCTGCTTGGTGTCTGTTAGGGTCTGTAAACAAGTCAAGATGGCGCCTGGCATTTTGCCAGAGGGAGTGGTTTGTGAAGTAAAGCCAGCGAGCCATTAAGTGTGGAGATTCCTTATTGGTTGACTGCTGTATCTAGTTTATGTTAATTAGATAAGCTGTGTGGAATGTATATATACCCCTCCTGTCCTAAAATTAACATCTCCCACTCCTGCTGTATCAATGTACACAAGTTGCTCACCACCACCCCCATCCCCCCACCCCCCCACTGGTTAATTTGCTGCAGCCGGACTGCGGCAGGTGTCCCTGTGTACAATTCCTTTCCTGCAGGTTTTTGAATGTGCCCTCTAGTATAAGGAACTCATGTCCTACTTTAATGGAGGGTCAAAGAATTCTTTTATGGCTTGCTTCAGGAGAAGGATGGGAGAGGGTCAGGGAGAATTTCCTGCTTCTTCCCTTTCCTCAAATGTTAAAGTTCCAAATCTTGGGATAGTGTGTTTAGCTCCATCACTACATAGTAGTGTATGCAGCATTTCAAAGTGGTGTTCACTGAGGTAAGGTAATACTTCACCTGGGGATCCAATATAGTCTCTCCAAGTCTTCCTGAGATGTCTTCTTAATTTCCATCCTTGTCTGATTATACACACAACACCCAGAATATATCAATGTGCTAACACAAAGAGTGTGTTTCTTCTATCTGATTAAATAATATTTACATTTCTGATTATGGAAGTTAATTAACTCACTAATATTGGTAATATGCAGAAAAATATACAGAAAAAAATTATCCATAAGTTTTGTCATAGAAATAAGGAGACTACCTAAATGAGAAAAAAAGGCTATTTATTCAGAACTTGCTATACAAGGGAGGCAGCCACCATCACTAGAATTTAGTAGACACTCAAAGGTAGACAGATGAGTGGAAAACTTACTATTAAAAGAAGGGGTCCTCAGGTACACCCTGAGAGGAGACTTGGTATAGATAACTAGGCACCTGCTAACTGAAGAGGGGGTCTTGTGGGACTGGTTGGGGTATGCATTTCATCTTCTATGGTTCGCTCTATATTGGAAGCAGGGACAAAAGTTAGGGATGTCAGTTATTTGTGAAGTGTTGGCCATTTGGGGCTAGTTTTTATGGTCATTATTGTTTGCCTTCCTGGATTTTTTTCTAGACATGGTGCTCTGAAGCCTGAGAAGTCTGACTGGTAGAAAGCAGGCTAGCCTCCTCTTCTCTGTAGAACATGATTTGATTTTCTAGACTGTTTGATGTCAATTGTGGGTCCGATTCCAGTATTTGTATAAGATCTGGCTATCGTCTATTTATGTATTCTGTTTTTCACCGTACTTAACAGAGAGTTTTATTTCATGTCCACTTCCCTAACCTTTGCTACCAAGACATATTTATTTGTGGAGTTGACTGACAATATTTTATAGATAGAAAAGTGTATACTAACTATTTAATATCCAGTTCTTCAGAGAATAATGTCATTGTTTCATTTTCTGCTTATTTCTGGGTGCCATCAGTTGGCAATGACATGATGCCCTGTTCTAAGTAACCTAACTTGTATAAAAGTAGAAATGGTATGGGTTAAATATCCTGTTTACTTACATGTTTTCATGAATGATGTCAAGTACTTACAGCAAAAGTAATGATTTATTAATTGATGGTCTTTGACCCATGTAACTATAGAGAATCACTATGCAAATGGAGAAATATCAACATCTAAAATGTGTAATGGTCTAAGTTAGACAAGTGTTTAAAAAAATTAAGTTAATTCTGTGCTTCAAATTGAAGTAAGTAGGTTCCTGAAGAATCTTTAATTAGTATATCATTTGAATTTAGAATTAATATTGCAGATATTAAATTACTGCTCATTTCAGATAAATTTTGATAGCTAAATCAAGTGCAATTGAATGTGTATGGATGTTCTTAGTGTACTCTATTGTTCTTATTAATGAAAATTAATTTAAACTTGGATAGCATAATTTGCCTGTGTATACAATGTTAAATTTGTAATTGTTATTAAATATCAACTCAAGAATCATCACTAGTGCAAAATTTTGAATAAATTGTATTGACTCAGTCACCAAATAAAATACTCATGTATGTTAGATATGTGTAATATTTCCAGCATTTATAATATGTTGTATGTGAAGACAATTTATATTCATTTTTAGATATTGATGACATTAGTTCCTTGAGAATTGACTATTCTAACATAAAAGTATTTGAGCATTTGTCCTTGTCTATGAAATCAGTGAATCTGGAATCTGGAACTTCTTTGTTTTGTGAATTCTGTAATATTACAGTGAATTTTTCTCCCATTGGATACTATGGTCTAAGTTAAACAAGTGAAACTAAACTGTGAGTGTATATGTATGTGAGTACACTCACACATTTGGTTGCCTACGTTTAGTTTATATTTTATGATACTGTATTTTCACCACTCACAAAAGATACAGTTTAGGATGTATTAATGAAAACTATGGCTTTACTTGAATCAGGCTATTCTGCAAATTCAGACTTTGGCCATGGATTTTATTGAATTTTCTGTCTTTCACCAACTAAAGAGATGCTTAAAAAATCTTGACCCTGCTGAGGCATTAAAAATATAAAAAGAAAATTGTTGGGTGTGGTGGCATATACTTGTAATCCTAGCAGCTCAGGAAGCTGAGGAAGAAGGATTAAAAGTGCTAGGGATGTGGCTCAGTGGTAAAGTGTCTATAGAGTTTAATTCCCAGTACCAAATTCATATATTTATAACTTTATATGTTTAATTATAATTACTTTTATAATTAATTATATTTATAATTATATTTAAAATATATGTGATTATAAATTAATTATATTAATTTATATGTAATTATATTTTTAATTATATATATATATATATATATATATATATATATATATATATATATTTGTGGGAAGAACTTAAATCTGTCGAACACAACTCAGTTCATCAAAGAATTTAACTAAAAATGTATTATTACTTCTCTTAACAAACTAATGTCAATAGTCAAATAAAACCATAGTGTATTTTTTCTGTTGCCGCCAAAACATTTTTATGAGGGTAATGGGATGGATGCTATCCCCTGAAATGGCTTATGATGATGAGTTAGTCCTAGTCTTGGTCTCTTATTTTTTTCTAATCTGTGACTTGTTCTAAATCATCCTCTGATCCATCTTTTGGTGCTCCTTCAAAATCCCAAATGGAATCCATACTTACTTACATCAATGTTAATATGCAAATTTCCCATTATTCTTTATTCCCCTCAGCAATATATCAAAGATGAGATATTCTGATCCAGAAATCATTAGCTATATATTTTGGCCATTTTGCTGTTCATTTTCTTATTTGATACTGCAGTGATTCATGTAAATATTAAAATTCTCCCCAGTTGTCAACATTTGCTTTCTATAGCTTTTGCTACTGTTTGGGGATTACTCCTCTCTTTTAGCTGATACAATAAATGGCCATCATATTGCTGCTACTCTTTTCTAGAAACGAACAATTTATGATCTGAAAGCTTGTAAAATGTTTTATTACTTAGAAGTTTTATATGGATTGTTTTGTGTATTATCATATCATTGCAATCCCTAGGGTTGACATCTGGAGTTTACCTGTCTTCCAATGACCTCTGTAGAATAACAATTTCATATATATATATATATATATATATATATATATATATATATATATATATATATATATATATATTTCATGCATATTCACAAACCAGCTCATGCTAAATGGCCAATTTCTCCTGAAATAGAACAATTGTGCAATGATTTTACTGAGTTTAGTTAGAAAAGACTAAAAAGGCACTAATTATTGTTGAGTGTTCATGGTTCTTTAGCTGCTGCCTTGTTTTATATATTTCTATATATATTTTCTTGGACCAAACCTGTAAGGTAATAGTCAGCAGGCAATTTTGCAAGTGAAGAAACTCAGAGAGGTAAAAATTGAATAAAGGTCCTCAACTACTATATTATGGAGTCAAATTAATATTCCAAACCTACTGACCCCAAAGCTTGTGATTTTTCCAAAGCATTACATTCTGTCCAAAGCAGTATTATCCAGTCTTCTTATTACTGCAAATAACTTAAAGGGAATGGACACGGTAGTTTAGTAAGACAGTTTCCAAAGACATCAAGTCATAGCCTTAGAAGAGAGTTTTAGAAAGCATTTCTTTTACTTCAAGTAGGACTACGCTAAGTGGCTGAGAATGAATGTTATTTACAAATATGTCTTTGAAATGGGATTTGATGGCACCTTCTTGGCAACATATTCCATTGTTAGAAAATCCTCACTTTATCAATCCACAATTAATCTGTCAACAGGCTTCTGTTCAAGCTTACTGTATGCCAAGTTCCATAATATGCAATGCCTGTTAGAGGTAATGTTTTTCTTTAAAGATAATTTAGCATAGTTAGGGTTAGAAGGTAAATAAATAAAATCATTTAAAGGCCAAGTCTCAAATAAGTAAAGGATTTCAGAGGATGAACAAGAATCTGTGGAATAGATGAATCCCCTAGAAGGATTCTGGAAATTATAGTTTGAAATGAGATTTGAAAGAGGGAGGTGAATTCCTTTCTTCAGATTAAAAAATAATTTCTTTGAACATAAGACACACCTTGCCAAGGCATAAACTTTAGTTGCTGGTATATTAATAATTGGCTACTGTAATGTGTTTTCCAAGAGTGGAGACTTTGACATCCAGCTGAGTTCAACTCCTGACTTCACCATTACTCTCCTGGAAACGTGGGAAAATATTTAAGTGCCTCATGCTTCAATTTCTTTATCTTTAAGATGCAACCTTTATAATATCATGTTTGCATGGGTGTTGTGAAGCTGAGATGAATTATTGCATGCAAAGTGTTCACAAATGACTTGATGCCTGGTAAAATCTCAATGATAATAATTAGGAGAAAGAAGAGTGAGATAAGGAAGCAATGATAGGGTCTTTAAGAGAAGACCTAAACCCTATTAGAATGCTGTGTAGTTGGGCTTTGCTACCCTCTCCTCATGAATGGTGAGATCTATCAATACTTTAAAGGTCTCTTCTTCTATTTTCTCTTACCTGAATGGAACCCCAGAGTCTTCCAGATCAATCTCTGACACAAAGGGAGAATTATACTATAGTATCTTTACTAACCTCATTTTAGACCAAATCAGCTGCCTTTTTTCTATTGAACAATCTGGAATCTTGTTGTGAATCTGAACCCATCATCTGATCCAAGTCAGCTTCTTTACTAAAAACTCAAATACTGGTTTTGGTCATACTCACAGTAATTACTAAAAATTGAAAATTTTGATTCTTTTTCAGTACCAAGAATTACTGCTTAAAATCCTAGTCTGACACTCTACAGAGCATCTAGCATCTATTTACACTAGGCTTTTTGGAATTATTCCCTAGATGGAGTGTGGTTTTATACCATGACTTAGAGAGGGCAGGATTTTGTTTTGTTTATTACTTTTGTTTTTCCAGTGTGTGGATAAAACCCAGGGCCTTTCAGATCCTAGGCAAGTGCTCTATTGATGAAGTACTTCTCCAGCACAGATTGCAATTTTTCACTTAATTTTTATTATATGCCTGTACCCAGTGGGTGGGGTCAGCCCTGCAGTCATAGCTGGTCTTTCTCTGCCTTTACCAAAGACTCCTATGTAGTCCTTTAGCATAGGATTAGCATCATTGTCAAAATGTCTGACTTGTCCTAGAATTAATAGTTATTATTTACTCTGATAATATTTTCCTACATTCTAAATAGTTATTATTAAGCCACAAAAGTCCTTGTGTCAAACAAAATTATGTGTATGACAAACCTGTCATCTCATGAGAGGTGGAATTAGTATGTTATGGTAATGTGTTACTTCAGATGTAAAGGGTCTTGCTAGATGAGTTAAAAAAGGAAACTATTTAACAAGAATTAAGGTTAATAATTGTGATTCTTGCTTAAGCAGTAAGTACTCATCTTTTTATTTTACCTAGTTTAAGATACATATTTTCTTGGCATAAAAAAGGGAGAAGTTCTACATTTTGCATTACTTTTAGATAGGTTAAAACGTTTTGTGTGATTTCATCATAGACAGGTAAAAATACATTCTTTTCTCTTATTTACAACAAAGTTTTTATATAATTTAGGTCCCAAATATTGAAAATACTCTCCTGCATTTGAAATTCAAATATGTTAACTGCTATTGTTATAAAGAATTGTTAAAGAATTTGCAAGATGCAAATTAGGCTGTCAGTCATATAACTGATAATAAACATCTTTATCCTAGGAGGACATTCTACTGTAGGCTGCCTCCTCCCAACTATCTTGGTATCTTGGTTATGTAGTATGAAATTTGAGTGGTTATGGTGATGAAAATTGATGGATATAAGATGAGCGTTAACTAGAAAAAATAGGAGGAAATTATGATACATATATATATATATATATATATTTATATCATATGATTATATATGTACATTATGTACACATGTATGTATGTATATGTACAATTTGATATATCAAACACTTGAACTATCATACACCTTATACCTAGGATGCCAGTGCACATTATAAAACTCTTGTTATCTCACTATTAGTTCTTATCATTACTAAACTCACTATTACTTCTCTTATTGTGTGTGTTTATGATGGAGTTTTGCTTTTGCTGTATCATAGCAGTACCATAGGGAAATTTGAATATGGTTTTGGAAAATAATAGTTGAGGAATTAAATCAATGCCCTGTCTTATGCCTGTGTGTTGATAGGATTCTACTTTTTGTTCCCCCACAAATCTGATGATATCATTTGTCTGGGGATTCATTCTCTAGAAGCAGACCCTGCAATTAGGAATTGTGACAATTAAATTATTAAAGACATGCACCCAGAAGAGATCCTTAAGATACTAGGAGAAGCTGGGCAAGAAAAAAGATCTCAGAAGGTTCTAGGATACAAATTACGCTTATGAATTTGTCCTATCCAAGAAAGGCAGCTGACGTTCATAGCCAACAATTTTCAGTTTTGTTAAAGGGTCACATCAGTGGGACACAGTCCACTAACCACTTTTGGCAAATGGCTAGAGTAGCACAAGGGTGGACTTCTGTGGCAAAACATTACAGGTGTTCCCCAGTACACTGAAAACCGTACCCAGAAATCTGTCAAGGGAAGGCCAGACACACTAAAAGGAAAGTGAGGGAATCACTATAGGCTTAGCTGTTTCCCTGCGACCTGCATACAGATCCAAGGAGGGGGTCTCAGTTTCTGAGAGGGCACTAATGCACAGTAAATTAAAGTTTAAGGATAAGATTGATTCTGGTCTCTGAGCTCTTTCATTACCCATAAGGTTTGGTTTAGTAGACTGCCATTGCTAACAATAATGTTGGGAAAGAGGAACATACTTTTGTCCCAGTAGTGGAAAAGTAGTTGGAAAAGTACTTTTGGCTCAATAGTCTTCCTGCAGAAATACCTCTTAAATCAGCTTCAGATTGTGCTTCACTTTCTTTATGTCATTTCCACAAGCCTCATTTTCTGCAATAAATGAACAATTTTGTTTGCTTGCCTGTGCGAACACATTCTGTCCTCCAAGGGAACTGGGTAAAGAAAGGAAAAGTGTGCTTAAGAGAATGACTCTCTCCACTCTTCATGTATAGTTCTCATTCTCCTTTCATTGAGCAAATAGTCATTGCTTTCGACTAGTGCCAGGACTGGGTCTTGGAGCAGAAAATTCAAAAGACAAATAAGACTTGGTCTTTGGCTAAGGAAAAGCTTTTTGGAGAAAGCAGACATATCAACAAACTGTTACAATAGTTTCTGCATCTGTTTTGTGGCAATGTTACCTACTCATTTTGTTATTTAATTAGTTACCTATTTCTGTATAAAACCTCCTTTAAAACCCTTCCATAGTTTCCATGGGTCAGGCACATCAGAGATGTTTGCCTCTGCCCAATGATTTCTATGGCCTCAGCCGGAGTCTGAAAGGCTGACGAGTTAATATGATCTGAAGGCTCATTGGTGCACATGCCTGGAAGCTGACATCATTTAATTGCTGGGGGCTTGACTAGAGTATTGGATGAATTTCTCATGTTTGGCCTCTGCATGTGGCCTGGGCTTCTTGGTGGCTAGATTCCAAGAGGGAGTAATCCATCTGTCTGTGAGGATTAAATCAATTAATTATTGTAAAATGTTAAGATTATTATCTGGCACATAGTTCTTAATAAGAGCTAGTATATATATATATATATATATATATATATATATATATATATATATATATATACACACACACACACATACACACACATTTATACATAGTGTTCCTCTTTATTGAAAAGTTTTCCTCTTTATTGTATACTTTTGCAAATTCATTCCTCTCTTAACTCGGAAATCTCTTACTTAACTCTATGCAGAATTTCTCACTTCCTCTTTTGTTCTTCTATAACATTGAACACATATGGGTCTTTCAGATCACCTACCATTGTGTTATTACCTTTTCTGTGTTGTTGCTCAGGATACTGGGACTTTCTATGGAGCAGGGATTATTTTTTTTTCATTATGTTCATCTGTTTAGTTTATATGACTTGGCCTTGAACATGTTTGATAAAATGCCTAGTCAGTGGAAGTACTTGAATTTGTAAGTAGTTCTACCTGGCATGACATATGCCTCTTCCTCCATAATGTAGCCTTTTTTTCTAGAATTCTAGACTGTAATAATTGAGTTTTTATTTTTGTTTTCTACTTACCTGCAATTGTTTAACAGAGTATCTCCCAAATCAGTGGCTTCAAGCCATACTATTTTTGTTTTGTTTTGTTTATCCCTATTGTTCTAGAGAGTTAATGAATGCAGCCAAGTGGTTCTTAATCAGTTTCATGCAGTTATCAATAGATGATGGCTTGGATGGAATCTTTATGAAAACTTCTTCCCTTACCTAATTAGCAATAGATATTGGTTGTCAACTGAGACTCAGCTGTGCTAACTTTACTGGGACATGGGGTAGTCAGATATTTGGTTAAAAATATCATTCTAAGTGTGTCTGCAACTATGTCTCTGGATGAGATTAACGTTTGAATAAGTAGACCAAGTAAAGCAGATAGCCCTCCCTGATGCTGGATTTCTACCTCATCAAATGTGTTGAGGGCCTGGATAGAACAAAAAGACACAATCAGGGAGAATTTTTTCTGTTTGCCTGACAGTTTCTGAGCTAGGACAATGGTCTTCTCCTGCCTTCCAACTCAGATTGGAATGTACACCATTCATTCTCCTGGATCTCAACCATTTGGACCTAGACTGGAACACTACCATCTGCTCTTTCAAACTTTGAAAACAGAGCTGCTCTTCTGGGTGTCCAGTTTGCTATTATGTTATAACTATCATATACAAAATTTTGAAAAAGATAACCAAACATAAAAAATGGGCAAAATATCAATATGGGAATTCTTTAAAAATCCTAATGACTTAAAAACATAGGAAAAATTTTTCCAAAATCAAGAAAATGCTAAACAGCAAGTATTTCTGCCTTAAGATGTACATGAATTCAATGAAGAGCAATGATATTGCAAGCATATGATTGCAAGAAGAAAATAATTCCAATACATTGCTCATGTAAGTTCGAATTTTTTCATACATTCAAGGAAGCAAACTAGCAAGATAAATCAAATTTTATACTGCACACATGTCTCTATTTGTGCTGCTACATCAGAATAGACTGGTAATTTATAAAGAACAGCTGTGGTAGCTGGCAGGTCCAAAATCAAGATAGCAACAGGTGCAGTTGTCTGGTGAGTGCTGCTCTCTGCTTAAATATGGCGACTTTCATGCTGCATCCTCTAGAGGGAGGAGGAGCATTGCATCCTTGCATGGCAGATGGCTAAAGGGGGATCATAACCGGCCACTCTGTGAAGTCTCATTTTTATAGGACTTACTCCCATTAATAGCGAAGGGGGGTATTTTTTTTTTTTTTTTTTTTTTTTTTTTTTTGTACCAGAGATTGAACCCAAGGGCACTCAACCACTAATACCCTGGCCTTTTTTTTGAGACAATGTCTTACTAGGTACATTACTGAGGCTGCCTTTGAACTTGTGATCCTTCTGCCTCAGCCTCCTGAAATTTTGGGATCACAAGCATGAATCACTATGCCTGGCTCCAAATCACCTCTTAAGGGCCCTTTCTCTTAACACTGTCACACTAGCAAACACCTAAACTTTGGAAGAAACATATAATAATAATACACATCAAACCATAATAAAACACATCTTAACCCAGCAATCCTACTCCTGGCAAAATATGAGTAACAGGTAAATCTACAGTATATAAAAACACCTTTATCAGGATATTTATCATAACACTGTTTATAGTGGAAACAAAAAATGATAAAGTAAATGCCTATCAATAGAAGAATAAAATAATAAGAACTCTGGAAATGTTATTTAACCAATAAAAAATGAATGGAGATGTCCTGATTGTATTTGGAAGAATTTCTGCAAGATATCAGTGAGTGAGATAAACAAAATAAGAAAAAAACCCATACAAATTATGATTCTATTTTCTTGGAAAATAAATAAATAAATATATATATTTTCAATGAATTATATGTCCTATAATTCATTGAACCTATTGTAACATGGATTGTAAAAATACCATCATTTCTTATAATATAAAGAAAGAAAACATGCTGAGATTAAACTATGACAGAAGGCTTTTGATAAAAAGCCTAAGTGATAAACTTAGAAATTGAACTCTCATTTAAAGAGCCCTTTTAGGTTTAACTAAACATCAATTGTTGTCTTACATAACTTTCAATTTGATGTCATAGATATTTTGAATTTTTGTACAATGTTTTCTGAAATCTAGAGCACCGATTTTTTCTTAAAATAATACTGCAGCATTGGCTTTAAATATGTATGCACACTTGTATAATATTGCATGATCATGAAGAAAACAGTGGGTTGTTAACATGTGATATCAACAGTGGAACTGGTATATGGTATGTTAAGAGAGGAGGATGTATTAGAAAGGGATAAAATAATGCAAATGAAAGCAGAGCCACAAAATGTATGACATGATCACATTTTTGTATTATTGTTTTGCTTATATATTTATAGATAAAAAATTTTAAACTGTTCTTTAATGCAAGGGAAGTGGGGTTGGTGAAAGTTTTCATATATTTTTTTGTGCATCTTATGTACTCTACAGGGTTGTAGAAGTTCATATAACATTGGAAAGGATTAAATGAGAAAGCATGAGTCCTTACAGTAATTAAAGTTATTATATAATAATGTATGACAAGTAAGGAAATGCTACTTCTCTTTTTTCTTTGCGCCCTCCCAACCCTTTTTGGAGAATGTCAGTCATTCAATAGTCTATGGAAAAGTGGTTTCCATGAGTTTAGTACAAGGAAAACTCTAATACTGTTTTTCTTTTACTTTTTTCCCTGAAGACACACATTGCTTTGTAGAATCTGAAGTAAAGGATTTTATTGTAGTGGTCATTTTGAAAAACACTTTATGAAAGAATTTTTTTTTTTTTTTTTTTTTGGTACTGGGGATTAAACCCAGGGACACTTAACCACTGAGCCATATCCCTAGGCCTTTTAAAATATTTTATTTAGAGACAGGGTCTCAGCTGAGTTGCTTTGGTTCTCACTAAATTGCTGAGGCTGGCTTTGAACTCGCCATCCTCCTTCTTCAGCCTCCCTAGATGCTGGGATTACAGGCATGCGCCACCACGCCCAGCTGAAAAAAACTTCTTATCATGCGTATAAAACTTATTCTTAACCTCTAGAATTTGTGTTTTATCAAGAAGAGATAAAGTGGTTTAGAGAAACTGGTTTAAATTACTCACAGAAACTGGAAGGACATGGGCATATTCTTCACACATCTCTAATGCAGAAAGCTGGGATTTTTCTTATGATGTTTTAGGACAATGATTTTAGAAGAAATTGGTTAAGTATCCTTAAAGAGCAACTTTTTTTTTCTTTCTTACTATGTCTCACCTTGACATAGGGAATAGAGCAATTGAAAAATTTGGAGGCAATGATGTCAGTCATGAGGACTGCATGTACTTACATCCCAGTGATAAAGTTCTAACATTAATTTTTCTGTCAGTTTTACTATTTTAACAAGAGTCAGACTTTCCATTTGGTGATCTAAAGAAAAGTGAATGGCATTTGAGACTCTGCATGAATGACCTTCTCTAGAAACAGGCTCTTTTGTGTTTTCCAAGTCTAACCTTTTTAAAACCAATCAAGCTGTATTGGAAAAGAGAAGTAGTACAATCAGTTTCTCGGGATAAAGTATAAAAAAATGACAAGTTTCCAGAGAGAGGGTAAGGTAGAATGGAAACTGGAAAAGTTTCAGGTATCTGTTTTGGGTCCAGGGTTTTCTGCCTCACTGAAGCTTTTGAAATTGAGGGGCCAGTTGAAGAAGCCGCATCTACTATGACTCCTAGGGGTTGTAAAGGGATGGCTGTGTTTGAGATTAAAATTGTCACCTGGATATTGAGCAGACTTCCAGTACTCATTAAATGATTTAAGTCACTTTTTCTCAAATGTCCAGGAAGTCTAATCTAAAAAAAAATACCAACTTTTAGTAGCAGTAGTGTGACATGGAGAAAAACAGAAGCAATGACCCACCAGTGACTCATCTGTCTCTAGGACTCTTGCTGATGACTTCATAAGTAGAACCAATAAATTGCACAAGCTTTTGTGTGTTTGTTTTCAACAGTGGTGATAAGGAGTCTGGTTTCCTCTAAGAGAAAACTAAAAGACATGCTTTATTGGAGATGATGTTTTGAACTTTTAATAATTTAATTTTTAGCAATGAGAGATAAGACTATAATTCTACTTCATCTCTAGTGGAATAGTTCATCCTACAGTTGCTCCCATACTCATTACAGACTGAATTGACCTGGGAAAATTGTTTAAAATATATAGAGTCCCCAGGTTTTGTATTTGTTATCATCATTTGTTCTGAAGATGCTGATTTAACAGTGTGTACACTTAGGCTTCCCAGGTGATGGTGAGATACCTAATATGGGAATGAAATTTGGAAAAGACAGTTCTCTACTAATTTATCATTTTACATGGGGATGTAAAAGATACATTTTCTTTTTCATCCTAGTTGTTTTTGTCAGAGTAATAGTGATCAGGGTAAGTATTGTTCTGAAAATTTAGATGGTATCCTATTATAGCTGAAAAGAGCAATTATGATTATCATATGAAATTTTAGAATATATTCCAAGTTAAAATCATCATTGGTTTTGCAATAGAGCATAAAATTTTCCATGGAACTCGTCTATGTTGAAATAAACCCGAGGAACAAATAGCAAAGTTATTTGTTCTGTATCTTTGACATGTGGGTTGGGATTCAAGCCTAGTGAATAGAACAGGTTTGGGAGCAAGGAAGACCAAGGTTCTGGTTCTGACTCCAACACTTGCTGCTTATGTGAACATAGACAAAGCACTTCATTTCTCTGAAACAAAGTTTGCATCTTTGTAAAAAGCAGATAATAATATCTTCTAGAGGGAGTCTGGGGGTCTGAGACCACTGATCTTCTCTGTTTGGCTGCTGCTTGTATCCAGGATTCTCAAAGTATGAGCTGAATCACACCACACCACACTTCCAGGGGTGCATTAAGACATTTCAAATTGTTGAGAGAACAATGATATCTGGCTCTCTGGTCAGACACTGTATCAATCACTAACTTGAAGTAGCTCTTGTTTCCCATACTCACTTCCCATTCTTTTTTAATGGTGTCATTGCTTGGGAAGAGATACTAAGTTAGTAGTACAAATACTTCCTAAATTGTTGGAACTATTAAGTCCTGAACACTGATTCTTCAAGTATGGTTTGTGGCCTTCCTGCACCAGAATCTCTTAGAGCACTTATGGGTAAACTCCTGAAACAGAATCTCTAGAATCTACATTCTTAGTTAGTTTTCTAGTTCATTCATATATAGGATGAAATTTAAGGGGTGGGGGGAGAACACTCATCCAAATCCCCACTGGTGTCCAACATCCCAGGTTATATTTTGTTTACTTTTTATCCAAGACCCTTTACTTCTGTTTGCATCTACAGCTTAAGAATAACCATCCAGTTCTTTCACCTTTCTGTCTTTCAAGAGATAGTACCTACAGAAAAATAACAGGGGGGGGGGGTAGCTAAGATCTGGAATCCTAGCCTTCCATTTTATCATTGTTTATGGGAACAGCCAGGTAGTATTGATTGGTCACCTGGTGATGTTAATTACTAGTGAAGCATTCAGATTGTTTCTTTTTTCTCAGTTCTCAGCTTGATCCTTTAAGTTTCAGCATGGAGTCAGGAAGCATTTAATGGAAAGTTAATCAGCCAAATCCTCCCAGTTCAGGAGTTATTCCCTGGTCCTGGCCCATGCTTGGAACACCAGGGTATCTATATAAATTGGGGAAGTAATTATTTACAGAACGCTTCCCAGAGGGCCTGAAAGAGGTAATGACCCTCAACAGGGGCCTTCTGGAGTCCCCTGGAGCCACTTATACACCACAGAGAGAAAGTCCTGAGTCATTATGTTTTTAAAGATTTGTTTATTCTTGTCAATAATGATAATAATAATGAAAAGCAAATAAGCAAAGAGGTGCAGGATTCTGAGATGCCAACAAGGAGGATGGTTTAATTCTTTTTTTTAAGCACCGACAGCCTATCTGTGTTCTTAGAAAATGATGTGTATGAGAGATGCAGATAATATAGATCGGATTTGCACGTTAACTGCCCTGCTTTTAATCAATAACTGCTTAACAAAGTCTCTGGGTAAGCATTCTGAAATTGATTTTAAAAGATAATTTGCATTTGATAATTTGAAGTGTTTTGCACAACAGCTGGTATTAGGGGGAAGAAACAGAGGGAGGTATGATTGCCATATGGAAAAGACCCAAGGGACTTTGGAGTCAGTGGTCTTCATCAGAGATTGCAGTTTTCAAATGTCTGGGTCATCAAGCTATCGAGAGATGTTATCATGTTATGAAATGGGTCAGGCTTTGGGGTTTATTTGGTCTTGAGTTCCTCCTCATTTCTTAGACAAATCTTTTACCTCATTTAATCTTGAAATCTATTATTTCTAAAGTAGACAAAAGGATACCCACCACACAAGATGTGGATTCTCTCCTTAATATTAAAAAAATGCCCCAGTGGCTCAGGAGGATCACGAGTTCAAAGCCAGCCTCAGCAAAAGTGAGGTGCTAAGCAACTCAGTGAGACCCTGTCTCTAAATAAAATACGGAATATGGAACACCAGTGGCTCAGTGGTTAAGTGCCCCTGAGTTCAATTTCTGGTACCCCCCCAAAAAAAAATTATCAATGTTCCCTATCCCCAGTCACTTACCTTCTTTCTTAAAGGCCACTATTGTCCTTTACTGAGGGGTGTTTTCTACCTGGTCCTCATCCACTTCCTCTGGTTTTACCCTTCCTCGGTCCATTTTGAGAAAATTTAAAATCGAATCTGCATACTTTCCATTCCTTAAAACCTTATAATTGTTTCTTTGAACTTTAGGTCCAGTCCCAACCACCCTCCCCTCCTACAACTCCTCACTTAAACTCCATCTTACATCCACACCAGACTTCCGTGGATTCCTCAGCTGTGCCAGCCAGATGTCTCACAGGCTTCTTATTTCCCACTCTCTCCTCTGGAAAACTCATTCACTGTCTGTTATCTGGTTATCTGCTTCTTAATCTTTCAGTATTGAAATAAAATCATTTCTTTGGAAAAGTTTCCCTTATCCAGGGAGATTTTTTAAGTGTCATTTCATGTGGTTTCTCATCACCATGTACATTGAATTTCTAGAAATAATTTTTATATTGGAACTTCCTGTGCCATCCTAGAATTGTCTTTGTTATACTCCATGAAATTGCAGACCAGCTCTGTGCTATGTTTAAGAAATGGTGAATTTAATCAGTTTTGTTATCTGTTAACAGGAGATACTTCTCAAAAATTATGGTATGAATTAATAAAGTTTTTATATTAGAACTCTCTGGAATCAACATTCAACAAATGATTTCCCATCAATTCTTGCAATATGAATTGTCAGAGTATGTTTGAACATTTCATTCATTTATTAAAAATTGTGTGAAGTGTTATTTGGTAGGTACTGTTTCAGGCACTGAAGACACAGAAGCAATCAAACACACCTTTTCTTCAAAATGTTCAGATAATAGCAGGAAGTTTATGTACCAGGTTAATTTTGTCAAGTTCTATGGAATACCTTTTGTCATTAAAGAAGCTATATCTCACTGTTAAATATGGGCTTGAAATTCAAATATATACTCTAGAACAAATCCATATTATCAGAAATGTTGAATCTTCAAGGGTACATTTTGACTATGTCCTACTAAATAAAGCCTAATCTAAATCAAGCCAAGAAAACATTTGAGTGTTTTGTCAGGAGAGCCAGCCTTCCCCTAAAGGGCTCATACATAACCCTCTGCATCCCTCTGGACTCTTCTGTGTTTGTGTATGTTATGGACTGAATGTCTGTGTCTTTCACACTCCATGGGATGGTATTAGGTGGAATCTTTAAGAAGTGATCTGGTCATGAAGGTGGAGCCCACATAAATAGGAATAGCACCTTTGTAAGATAAGTCAAGAGAGAGTGCTCTTTGTCTCTGCTTTCCATCATGTGAGGACATATAGTAAGAATATACCATCAGCAAATCAGAAGGCAGACCCTCACCTGATCCTGGATCTGCCATGTCTTGATCTTGGATTTCCAGCCTCTATAACAATGAGAAACAAATTTCTGTGCTTAGGCCACCCAGTTTATGATGTTTACTAAGGCAGTGTCTTATTTCAGGTATATGAGGAAAGGGAAGAGGACAACTGAGAAGCAGTTCTATTGCTTGGTTGCACCATGACCATTTTCTTGGATCCAGATGATGATTCCCATTTGCTATACAGTGGATGTACCTGCCTCTAACAGAGAACCAATTTTGTTAGTCAGCTTTTCATTGCTGTGAGTTAAATATCCAACAAGAACAACTTCAAGGAGGAGAGATTTATTTTGACTTATGGTTTCAGTTGTTACAGTCTATGGTTGGCTGACTCCATTGTTTTGGCCAGACATAAGGCAAAACATCTTGGCAGCACCGTGTGGTACAGGAAAGCTACTCAGTTAAGGAAGGGAACAGGGACAATGTGCAGTTCTTAAGAATGCCTCCAGGGACCTACTTCCTCAACCAAGCCCTACCTACCTACAGTTTCCACCTCCATCCAGTAGTCCATTCAAATTATTAATATGTTGAGTAGATTAATCTATTGATGAGGTTCGAACCTCATAATCCAATCACTTCTCAAAAGCTCCAGCCCTGGACATTGCTGCTTTGGGAACCATGTCTTTAAAAAATGAGCTTTTTGGGAACTTTTCCAATCCAAACCATAATAACAATGCTCCCTGATTTTTCTTCCCATGAATCACATACAGGGAATGGAACTATCATTGAATCCACAGGATTGACTGACTAACTCTTGAGTACTGGTTACTGGGTTGGGGGCTCAATGTTATTGGTCAGCAAGACTATTGGGCTTTTTTTTTTTCCTTTCATAAACCTTTCAGTTCAGCAGAAGATATGATCATTTAAAAAGGTAACTTATAAAATATATTTAAGCTACTTTAATAAATGCAATATGAGAAAACTGCAGGGGTACTAAGAAAAACAATACACACACACACATGTGAAATGTCACCTGTTGTGTGGCTAGAGAAGTCTGACGTGAGTAATTCCATTTAAAAGGTGCAACCAAAAGGTTGGAAAACATCACTGCTGCATAAACAATGTTCAAAACTGGGAGAGTGGGCTGTGAAAATGTGACAAATAACAATCTAGAATTTAGAAAAAGTCTAGCAGATGTAGGAAAAAAAATAATGCCAAGGTGACATAAGGGTAAAGATAGACTAGGAAATTGGTTCAAAATGAGGACAGTAAGAAAGGCAGGGTGCAATTCATACTGAGCTAGGTCATGTTCATTTTTAGGCACAGTGCTAAGTGCTTTACAGACACTACCCAATTTAATTGTCATAGTAACCTGTATATATTAATATTTTTTGACAACCAAAGGAGCCAAATTGGGGCAGCTAAGGTAATTGGTTTGAAATCTTTCCACAAGGAAGTATGCCTGGGATTCAAATCAAAGTCTATCTGATTGCAAAAACTATTATTATTATTACTATTATTATTAAACTCTATTGTGCTGCCTTTATGCATATCATACATCAAGGATTTTCACTGTCTCACAAAACCTGGAAACAAAGAAGGAAAATTCTCCATTCATCTATCTCATAGCACATCTGCTTTCTCTTCTTTTACCTTATGTAGCTCATCAGAATAGGCTGCTCTGGAACTATTCAAAGAGAACTACCTGGTGCACCTGAGTCCAGGTGTCCAGGGATGAATAGGATGCTTCACAAGGGCAGCTGCCGCTCCCATCCCTAGAGACTGTGCCACCACCTTGAGGCTGGGAATTCATAGTTATGTCTGCCTGAAGTGAAATGGCTGTGTTTTAAGACCTCACTTGGGACAGTCCATCTACATTTCTTTTATATATTCAAGTACAGTTTTCTTCTTCAGAGCCCAAGCCTCCAGCAGAAAAAAATAATCTCATTAAAGGAAAAATTGTGCTTTATCCCCAATACCCTGAGACACAACCATCTCCCTGGTCACAGTCACTTTTTTCTTTTCTTCTTTAAGTACAGGATCCAACATTTACACAAATGAAAAAAGCTGTGTCTAGAATAATAATTTCTGTAGGCTCAGCAAGACTATTCTTCACTGCATTTGTGTTTGAAATTGCAGTCAAACTGAGTGAACTCCCCCCTCCCTTCTGACACAGCCACTGCAGATTGTGAATTATGGCTAAATACCAAAGTGTTATTTAATGCAGCCAGGAAGGAATGGCCTGAATGATAGCCCATTACCACTTTATACTCAGAGATCAGTCTCCAAGTTCAAGGCTATTCTCTTAGCCATGCCAGAAAAATTACACAGGCTGCTACTAGTTTTTATAGCCCCCTTAGGCAATGCTGGAGCAATAAACATGATGAGAATGAAATCTTGCCATGTGTGTCTAACAGCACCAAGGAGAGTGGCTAGCTCTGTGCTGACACAGCATTCGGCTTGTGTTAAAGGTTTAACACATTACCTAGTTCTCTCTTTGGGTACATCATTCTGGGCAGGAGCAGACTGTGTGTGCATGGTTACCTTTCCCCAGATATGCCCTCTTATGCAACTTAGCTCCTGCTGTCACTCTAAGGGTGATGAAAAGCTTTACACTCAGCTTAAACTGCAGCAATATGGGGCTTATTTCCATGGTTTCTGAGCTAATAGGTATCCTGGATAGGTTAGGTCTTCAATATCTGCCCTGCCAGATCCACTTTCTATGAAATTCCCATTTCTAAGTGCTCAGTAATGGTCTTTAACCATCTCTGATGCCTGATCAGTTCTATGTGACCCCATCATCCATACCTGATGGATCCAAAAATGATCACCTGCCTCAAAGGAAGTCAATCTACTGGTCCATGATGTGAACTGCAATAAAAACTCTGCCTAACAGGTCTAATGGACACAAAGTGACACTCTTTCTGGAGGAATTATGACTTGGGTATACAAAGAGCTCGGAGATTGGTAGAACAGATGTCCCAAGATACACAACACGTAGTGTAATTAGGATGACAATAGAATGGGGATTAACAGACTCTTGCTGTGAAGGTATAGAAAGAGGTCAGTACAGTAGAGGTCAATATGTATTGAATATGGATTGACCTTTCAGTTGCTCATCTAGGTTTTTATCTCCGTGACTACTATGATTTTTTCTTTCTTTCTTTCTTTCTTTCTTTCTTTTTTTTTTAGTTGTAGTTGGACACATATCTTTATACCTTCATTTTATTTATTTATTTGTATCAGGAGCTGAGGATTGAACCCAGGGCCTCCCACGTGTTAGGTGAGCACTCTACCACTGAACCACTACCCCAGCCCTTTTTGTACTTTTGAATACTAGTCTTTGCTTGAGATCTTGTAAACTTGTAGCTATCTATTCATTCTCAGAGTTTATGAGGACTGGATGCATAGCTAAGCCCCTGCTTTAATTATTTCTGCAGAATGTCTACTGCCATTTTACTGTTACATATTTGTTACCATTGAGTAAGTATCCATTGCTCAAGTAACCTGAGTAGCTCTGGAACTTTTGTAACCAAAACAATGGAATTAACCAGACAATATGTGGGAAGATATGGACAGGGAGAATTTACCTTGCACAATGGTTTCCTCAGAAGTCTTTAGTATGAAGTTTCAGTGTGACTGTTTTGTCACTCAGGACTCCATTTTGTATAAGAGGGAATAATCTCTTTCCACTATGAGACGGTAAGTGATCCTATTAGCAAATAGGTTTTCTCTGTTTTCATGTATTCCTGATGAGCTGGAGGACTCAACAAAACCTTGTATTCTGAAGGACAAACACACACTTGCAAGAATGTCATCATATATGACAGAAGATTAAAACAGTCTCTCTGTAACTGTGGAGATACATGCCAAGACCCCCTGTGGATGCCTGAAACTAGAGATAGAATCAAACTCAAAATATACTGTTTTTTTCTATATTTATGTATAAAAATATATGTGCATATCTCTGATAAACTTTAGTTTATAAACTAGGCACAGTAAAATATTAAAATATATAATATCAAAATAGAACAACTATGAAAATATGCTTCAATATCAATTATGGAAAGCTTATGAATGTCTATTTCTGGAATTTCCCATTTAGTAATTTCAGACCTTCGTGGACTTTGGGTGACTAGAATAGCAGGTGACAGAAACTGGACAAGAGGGGATGGCTGTATTGAAGAAATAATCATGCAACAAAAGGAAACTCTTAAAACAACGGGAAAAACCAGAAAATTAATAGAAAGAAAAGTAGACACCAAAGCAGAGAGAATCTATTTCAGTCTACCAGAGCACTCTCTAGAGAAAAAAGAGAATTTTCCTTAGATGGACAAAATGGTATATACTTCTTAATTTTTGATAACATTTGGAAAGGAAAATATGAGGAAAGCCTGGACTTTTGAGTCCACTAGTTGAGCAGATATAGATTTGAGCATATTCATTTGTGGAGTTTCTGCAAATGAGTCAGCAGAATAAAGTATTGTGAGTGAGAATGGAACATTTGGCTAGTTCTATTTCTTTTCTATAGATTTCCTAAGGAACTGAATTTTTTATAATGAATTTGTTGATGTTAGAAAGATTTTAGATAAGGAAGTGATTAAAAATAACAGCAACAACAAAACAGTTTTATTAGGACTTTCTTAGTAATGATTGGCATTTCCCAGGTAGGTTGATGAATTCCAAAAGTGGAGCCATCTCAAATGTGCCAGGTGCTCTCACACCCTGGCTCCTTCACCTCATGCTGCTCTTCATGCCTTCTAGTCTCTGCTCCCTACAGCTCCCAACTTGGGCTTTTCCTTACTCGCCCTGCCTGACTCAGCTTAAAAGTTGCCTCTTCAGATTGACCACCCCACCTAAGTTAGATCTTCCTTCTTCAGCTCTGCCATTTTAGTATGTCCTACTGCTTCAGAGTACTTGGAACAACTGGACCATATGCACTTAGAGATAAGACACACTATTGCTTGTGTCTATCCTCTGGTACCCTGCATGATTTATGACTCCATTCCTGGAGCATAAAAGTGTCAAGGATGGTGGGAACTGTCTGGTGCTTTGGAGCACCAGAGATTTTTCAAGGTTTTTATGCACTCAGAAGTAAGCTTCCACATTTTTGTCATCTTTCAAAATTACTTAATTTTACACTTGTTTATTATGGAAATAGAGTCAGATGTTCTGGAAGGCAGGGACTGTAAACTTTTCACCTCATAAGAGCTCTCTCCCTCAGCCCTCAGTCTGCAGATTGGCTCTATGAGCCAGATCCTGATCCCCAAGAGAGGAGTCCTTTATGGCTCTTCTTTCAAACTTCACCCCACAGTCAGATAGCCCAGAATCACCCTATCATGTAGTGGGAAGAACTTTGTTAAATCCTATCATCATGAGAAATGTTCCTTGCTCATAATAAAGACTAGATGACATTATTAAATGAAATACTTCAGGCAGGATTGTTTTTGCCTAAAGTAGTGACTGGATCTAGTTAGGGGATTTATAAATGTCTATAGAAAAGAAAATCAGATTTCAAACATATATCCCTCTTTTCAGTTTGCAAAGGACTTTCAAAATGCTTTCCTCACATGCACTTGAGATGAAGCAGGCACCAGCTCCATGCCTTTCTTTGGCTCATGAAACATTGGTTCTCTTACCCTCCTGGCACTCAAATGTGTTGTCAGATTGCTCTACTCCCATTTTCCTTCACTTCAGCTTGAGGGATGTGTGTCTTAGAATTACTCTTAGAGTTGGAATGAGCCTTAGAACTGACTGTAACTATCTCTTTTTACACAGGAGGCAAAGTGGCTTGAGGAATGATGAGTTAGTTAATGAAAAGAAAAGAAAAAAAAATAGTGTGGAATGGTTTCCCTTTGTCTTATTCTGCCTCTCCAGCATCTTCTTCTTTTCCCCATAACAACAACCTGTGAATATTTGTCAGTAAGCATTGTTGAATAAAACAATGCCTGTTAGCTAGCTGGATCTCAGATTTCAGTGACTCTCCACATCAGGCCCTTTAGCATTCCATTTCTCTATGTGCCCAATCTATTATCTTAAATGGCTAATGCCTACATCTGCTTTCTTGTACACTTCTCTCCTCTCTGGAGGGAACTTTTGAAATCTTAAAGGTTATACTCAATTAAACAAAGGGTTTCCTCATCTTGTCCGGAGAATGAGAGACATGTGTCTTAGATTCATAGTCCCTTAGAGTGGGAAGGAACCTTAGAAATTAACGCAACTCTTGCTTTTTACACAAAAGGATGGTAAGTTACTTGAAGAAAAATGAGCTAGTTAATGGAAATTTTTTTAAAAAGAGGAACTTGTAAGGAATGGTGAGGAAGGAAGAGGACACAGCCTAGCCACAGTGAGTGCAAGAATAAACTGTGACAGCCACTTTCAAACTAATGTCATCATCATATCACTTGCATTCTTCTGGTGGTGAAATAGTTAAAAATATACAAATATAAAATATACAAAAGATGCAGAAATACCTTGGAATTTAAAAAATTAAAATTCTCTTGCTTTTAAAATTATGACCTATTAAAACCCATCTGCCTGAATCACAGCTTTCTTTGCTGGAACTTTGAGCAAATTTTAGCAAAGTTTTCATACATCTAGAGAGGAATTCAAAGGACTGTTATTAAGTTTAAGATGTCTACCTAAGCATGGCTGAGGTGAAGCATATTACTGCTTCCTAAGGCAGAAGACTGGACTCAGAAACAAACAAACAAAAAATCAATTAAAAAGCTAATATTTGATCTTTCTTTGAATGTATAAATTTGGCCTATATGTCTGCAATGGAGTGAATATTTACGTTGCTCCAGATTCAAGTTGGAATTGTAACCTACCCTTAATGTGCTGCTATTTAGAGACAGGCCAGTGTGAGGTGATTTAGAGGTGCTTCACCCTTATGCTTGGAGTTAGGACACTTGATATTAAAGGAATTTCGAAAAATTCATTCAGATCTTCCCCTATGTATGAAAGTACACAGGAATGATGCCGTCTATGAATCAGGAAGTGGACTCTGCATCTGTGGGTTCCTTGACCTTGGATTTACCAAACTCCATAAATATGAGAAACACATTTCTATTGTTTATAAGCTACCCAGGTTATGATAGTTTGTTAGAGCGGCCTAAATTGACTAAGATGATGTCTCATTCTGCAAAATGAGCTAAATAACAATTATCTTAGAGAGCTGCTGTGAGGATTAAATGAGATGAATAAAAAGATTTTTGCATGAAGTTTGGAGTATAATGAATGATTAAATTCCTCACCCTCCCTCCTGCTAGTATGTTTCCTTTGCTTTCCCTTTCTCCCTTCTGTGAGTTTATCCAAATGATCCAGAAAACAGCAATGCATCTGCCTGGGGAGGATTCACAGCATGATTGCTGGGGAATAGTAAGAATCAGAATCACTAAAGGACCACACAGGGAGGCCAAAGGCAAACAGGGAGATGAAGTCCGGTTAAAGTTGCAAAGGCCGCAATTCCTCTGGAGTCAAAAAATTAGGCAATGCTCTGCAAAATTATTGTCTTCCTTTGCCCACCTTGATTTATCCATGATTTATTATTATCTAGAACACATATTCTCAGCAGGTGAACATGGATTTTCGTTCATTTCAAACACAGAAGTGAACAGATCTCCAAAACTCACTTAATATGTGAGGAAGACCAACACCAAAGAAGAAACTACCCAGATAATGAATGGGTGCTGAAACAGTTAAGTAAACAGTGGAAGACTTCACATTTAATTAAATTATTTATCTTTAGAGAGCTTCAAGGGCATATGAAATAAGAGCAGGCTTCTATGAATAAAAAATCATAGAAATATTGTAAATTAAAAATAAAGTGGTCAAACTTAGGAAGAAAATGGGAAGAGATGACTTGGAGAGAAAGTCTGGTTGCCTCTTGAGAACTATGTTCTAGTAACGTCAGGTTTAAAGAGACTCTCTCTCTATGCAGAATGCAAGTCTCTTCTGTGGTTCACTCCTAGAATAAGAAATAGGACTGAAGAGAAAAAGTTCCAATTGGAAGTGAAGCTTGCTATCACCCCAATGGGACACTCCCAACAAAACCTGCAAAAAAAAAAAAAAAAAGAAAAAGAATATGGATAGTGGGTGCTGACCAGGGACTTCATTGGTTAAGTGTCTCCAGAATGGAAATTCTAATCCACTTCAGAAAAGATTTAGGTAGGTGATTTCACTAACACAATTAATAAAAATATTGATGTCAATACATTTCAATATATTTTTAATTATCTTAAAATAATTGAGCACCAACAGAACACATATAGAGACAAATATAAATAAATTACAAAACACAATAATTCCAAAAGCCATAAACTTTCACTGAGAGTTTATGAGAAAATACCTTCCACCCCATAAAATTCTATCAATTTGGGAAACTGTTGTCATATTTATTGCTAGTGGAAGTATGAATGAGAGGGACCCTTGTTTTTAAGATTGATCAAAAAGATACCTTATGCACAGAACCAAATATACATGTAAAGGATATGCTTTACAGTATGATCCAAACTGAATAGAGCTTATTACTTATCATAGGAAATCAAAGTGGCAAGTCAGCACACACAACAGGGATGTTATTTCTATTCTCTTCTGGGTTATGGGGGAATTTCTAATTAGTTAAGCTCAGGTCAATCTGGGTCATGGAATATTCCACATTTGTTCCCTAATTTCCTTCCCCAAGGAGGAGGGGTTTCTCTTCCTCCCACACGGAAGAATTTATGATTCTCTAAAACTGCTAGAGACCTTCACATAGGTAAGGAGTTGCAAACAATTCCCAGCTCTTTTTTTTTTTTTAAAAATTTGTTCTAATTAGTTATACCTGACATATTTTAACACATTTTACACAAATGGAGCACAGCTTCTCATTCCTCTGACTGTGCATGTTGCAGTCACAATGGTCATGCAATCATACATGTACATAGGGTAATAATGTATGTCTCATTTCACAACTATTCCAACTCCCATACCCTCTCCCCTACTTTCACTTCCCTCTGCACAATCCACAGTTCCTCCATTCTTCCCAACTCCCACCCCCATTAAGGATCAGCATTCGCATATCAGAAAGAATGTTTGGTCTTTGGATTTTTTGGTTTGGCTTATTTCACTTAGCATGATACTCTCCTGTGCCATCCATTTACCTGCCAATGTCATAATGTCATTCTTCTTTAAGGCTGGGTAATAGTCCATTGTGTATATATACCACATTTTCTTTATCTATTCATCTGTTGAAAAGCATCATACTTTAGCTATTGTGAATTGAACTGCTATAAACTTTGATGTGGCTGCATCCCTGTATTATGCTGATTTTAAGTCCTTTGGGTGTAAACCAAGAAGTGGGATAGCTGCATCAAATGGTGGTTCCATTCCAAGTTTTCTGAGGAATCTCCATACTGCTTTCCATAGTGGTTGCATCAATTTGCATTCCCACTAGCAACGTACAAGTGTACCTTTTCTCCCACATCCTTGCCAACATTTATTGTTGCTTGTATTCTTGAAAATTGCCCTCTGACTGGAATGAAAGAAAATCCCCATTCTGATATCCCCAGATCCCAGCTCATTTTGTTTCTAATCATCTATGACTTTCTGCCTGGTTCTTGACTCTGTGTCTTTTGGTGTGTTTTACTCAGCTGATGAAAGGGGAGGAGAAAGGGCACCTTCAGCTCAATGCTGAAAGATCAGGAGGAAGGAAATCACACGCAAAAAATGCCCAGGTCAACATTTCAAAGTATAGCTCAGCCATGACACCAAGTACAGATGTAATACTAGAAGGGGACAATTGTCCATTTTATCTTTCAAAGGGATTCTTGGTGTCTATACAGGTCTCCCTGATGTTTGCACACGTATTTCTATAGCCAGTTTGATGACTTGCTGCTCATTGTAAGTTTCATAGATGTGAGTGTACAAACATTCCTACCTGCAAATACATCTTTATTTATTTCTTTATTTCCAATATCTCACATTTTTCTCATAACGCTTTCTCTTTCCTCAAATCTCACACAAACCTCTCACCTCCTTATTTTCAGCAGATGACCTCTCTTCCTCTACTTTGAGCAAACAGAACTTTTGACTGGCATTTGCTAATTTTATCTCCACCAAATTTACAAATACACCTATCTTTGTGTCCACACTGTCTCATTAAAACTGTAGACCTTCGCTTCTATGAAAAGTCAATACCCCCATTCGTGCGCTGGATCCTAACGTATTCTCTTTGCTTAAGGATTTCACTTCCATAGAAATTCATTTATTTATATTACCTTTTAGTTTTTTATTTTCCCTCATCTTCCTCTCTACTGAATTACCACCATCAGCAGAAGAATCAACAGATATCATCAGCTAGAATCACTCATCTTAAAAGCAAGGCAAATCTTCTTTGGGAACATATTTTGCCCTAATGGCTATGTTTATTCTGCTTTTCTCAGTAAAATTTCTTGGAATAATTGTTTTGTGTGTTGCCTCTGTATCTTCCCTCTTTTTCACTCTTCAGCTGATTCCATTCTGGTCCCCATTCCTACTGATCTATTAGAATCCTGCAGGTCATGTTCACCAGTGACCTTGATGTGATCAAATGCAACATTCAGTTTTAAATGTAATCCATCAGTGTGTTCAGCACAGTTGACATTTCTGAACAAGCTCTCACCTTTTCCTCACAATTTTTAGCTCACCACCTATAGATTGTAATCTCACCGTCTATAGCTATTCCATAAAATATTATTAATACTTAATAAATATTTTATTATCAATAGTTTTTAATTTATTAAATAAACTATTTAATGAATGTTTGTTGAATTAGTAAATACAACAAAAGGTCAATTAAAAATGCTCAACAATCTATTATCTTCTTTGTATGTGTGTGGTATTATTTAAAATATTTTTTGAATTTTAACAAATACCTTGACAATATTGAAATGTCATTAAGTTCCTCTACTTTCATTTGACCTACCGAAGACATTATGTCTTGCAAAAACATATTTCTTTTTATCAAACCACCCTTTACCCTTCACATTGTACATTTAGTTTGTACTAATATTTAATGCTTTGGTGTAATCTATTTTGAGATACCTATTTACAATTTTCATTAAGAGAGATAAGATATTATAGTCCATAATTTATGTCCTTTGTGGTTTTATTTATTTATCCATTTAATTTTTATTCACTAGGCTATTTGTTATACCTCCAGGTCAGCTCTTCTCAACAGTGTGAAAATTTTCTTTCCAGGTAACATTTGGTAAGGTACAGAGAAATTATTTTTGTTGCTAAAATTGGTGGGAGAGAGATGTTAATGCTATCAAGTGGGTTGAATCCAGAGATGCTGCTAACTATCTCAATGCAAAGGACAGGCATCCACATGAAAGAATTAGCTGGTCCTAAATTATTGCTACATTTGAGTTACAGTTGAGAAATCTTGCTCTGGAGTTAATTACATCTGCAACCTTTACTCTCTAGATCTGTGCAGGATCTTAAAGCCTGGTACACACCCTAGTTCAATCCACAGAGAGGATGCTTTCAAAGTTCTTGGCAGAAGCATCCATTGGGACAGAAAACCATAGGATAAAGCTCACCAGGCAATTTCTGGGGCATCAAATTAATGTGACTTCAACTCTAGGTCTGCGTTTGAGCTGACTGGATGAAGTTTGCTCATCCACACCTAGGACATTTATTTCTCTTTAACTCTTGGACATTTTTGTTAAAATAAAAATCCAGAGTGGTTACTACTGAAGACTATAATCTCTGCTTACTTTCCTCCCCCTGAAACCTTTTATGCTTGAATGTCTCAATTTTATCCAAGCAATACAGTACATAAAGTCCTAGTACAGTTTTAACATGTCAAACCCATTGCATTTATTTCTTTTGATTAAGTATTTATTTTATGACTAGTCTGTGTTATAATTTCTTTAAAATAATGACTAATCTAGGTATTACAAAATTTGAATTATCAAAGAATCTGAAAGACAGAAATTGTTGTTAAAAATTAAGTGTTTTTATTTTAAATTAAAAAAAAAAAATCCCTCTGAAGAGATACAAACGAAATCTCCATTTTGTGGATAACCTGAGACAAAAAAAAATTAGGCAACCTGCCTAAGATCTTACATCTAGTGGGCCACCAAGACAGTGCAGTTCATGATTTTATACTTCTTACCCATCTGTCATCTTACCTCTTATAGAAAAACTAATTAAAGTAGTAAGATAAAAGCTAAACCCAGTAACATGGATGTTTAGGCAGAGAAATTTTTGAATTATGAGTGATTTTGTCCCTGTATGCATTTTTATTATATTCAATTTCCCTTTGAGGAATAGGGTAACAGGTACTCAGTGTCTCAGGAAAATAAGCAAAATAATCAGGAGCAAAAAGTTTAAAAACTTAGAAAATCTATCCATTCAACTTAATGTTTAAATGTGAAATGTGAAAAAAAAAATATTGTCCTTTTAGCCACAAAGCATTCAGTTGCCGCACCACTGCTATAGGTAATAACAACTATAAAAATTATAATTTTATCATTTAAAGATCCTAGTATGTGCCAGCTGTTATGCCATAGATGCTATACATTTGGTCCTAGAGATGAAGAATCTTCAATGATTAGAGCTAAGTTGATTTGCTTAAGGTCATGGAGGATTTAGTCTAGGTGTCCCTCTCTCCCTACAAAGCCTTGCATGATTTTCCACAATGGTAGCATTCATTAAAATTTTGCATTCTGAACATGGTTTGTGATAGATAACTTTGCTAAGGTAAGAGTCACCCACTACCACCCATGCTGTAACTCATAACTAATTAAAAAAGATAGAGTGAAGGTTATTCTTAATTAGGGTGTTCATAAACAGTCAAAGTAACTGGAGTCAGTATTGGGTTTAGGAGGAAGACTTTCTGATGAAGGCATCTTCTCCTGGAGTGCTTGCGGGGCCTTCATTTATTTGGATATCTACTGCTGGGATTGAATGAAGCCTTACAGAATCTTAATTTATGTCACTGTTAGCATTGTTTATTAATTATTCCAGTAAAGGGAAAACAAGAACATTGCCGAGTACCCCACATATGCTAAAAAAAAGAAAGAAAGAAAGAAAAAAAGTTAGCAAAGGCTCATATCTATCTCTAATGGTACATTTTAAGTTTGCAATCCTGTTTTGATTTCAGATGTCCTGATTTCTGTTAACACTAACTGGTTTAATAAAAAAGAAAAAAAAAAGAAAAAAATGTAAGGATTCCTGAATTTAAATGCTGAATTTCTGAGACTTTGGGTCTTGCTATAAACTTAGGTAAAAAATACAAGAGAACAATCTCTTTACTTGAAATGTATATAATTTTGCTTTTTATCTTTTGTTCCCATCTATTGAAAAAATAATTCCTAGAGGTGATTGTGGAGTTGCAAATGCATGCTTAATCTGGGTCCTTGGAAATTGAGCATTGGTTGTACTGAAAGACCCAGTTCCAACAATTAATCTGAAATAGAGAAAGGAAAGATGGTGAGGAAGAAAGGTGGCTATCAAATATAAAGAACCAAGATATTTGTCAAGAACAGAGATGGAATATACAAACAGTCTGGAAGCTGGGGACAGGTGAATGGCCTGATTCTACCACTGTAAGATATAAAACTGAAGCAGGCACTCCTTAAAGACTGGGGTCTAGTTTGAGAATAAGATTTTCAAACCCCTTCCCCAATAAAGCAGAGCCATCCTTCAACTCTTCCTACCTTACCTCCCCAAAAGAGTAAAAGCAATGATCTCAATAAGCAAGCATTAGCTGTGGAAGAAAATTAATCTTGCAAATTAAAGTCAAAAACTTGTTAGATGTAGACAAATACTAATCTGCTTATAACAATATTTTCTTACATTATACACAGCTAATATAAGATGCTACTTTTGAGTTGATTAGCATGTGCTCCATGTTCCTGCAAGAAGCTTAGCTTTAGATTTTTCTTAATTTTAATGTCTTAAATTTGGAAATATAAGTTGGAATTAAAGAATGTTTTTCATTTAATTAAGGAATGCTTTCTGAATATTGAGCACCAAATAAAATCTAGCATTTGTGAAATGTGAATGGGTTAACAATTATAGGAAAAGCTTGTATTTTTGCACTTCATGATTTAATGGCTATGTAACTTCATACTATTAGCACTGTAATTAATATGTATGGCTCTATTTGCTTTTCTAAAAGAAGTGAAACACTTATTACCCTTTCACTTTTCTTTTCAGTTTACTTAACATAACTTCATTTCTCTGCTTAAATCTTCTCATGATATACTCGAGTAGAGATTTTTGACCAAACCAGTTGTTTTGCCTGAAATGTTATCTGGTCTATTTCTAAGCAAATGTCTTACGTCATCAGTACTAGTCAAATCAGTTAGACTTATTTCATAGGTCTACATTTCTCAAATATTTTTTATGACATTTGGACTAAATCATGACAAATACAAAATTAGATAGAAATAGGAAACATGAAATTATTATACTCGAGGAAATCACTCTCTAATTAGAGAAACAAATGAGTGAAATAAGTGTCAGCAAACCTTGTGATAAAGGTGTGAATTACATACTTGAGGAGGGGAGGATCAGTGGGATTAAAACTTAAATGAGAAATTATGTAATAACTAAATTTCCTCAGTTTGTATCTGATTTTTTTTGGTAATTTAATGACCTATTTATATTTGTGACATAATTATTACCATAGTTACTTCTTGGGTTTCCCATACTGGTCAGTTGTATTACAAAGGTAAAATTAGTTAAATTATGTATCTGTAATTTCATTTTATAACAGAATGAAATGAAAGGAAGATATGTAAGTTCATAATTAATCCATCCTATTTAAGCTTACATACCATGTGCTTGGTTTTGAATTCAGATATTAAACCAATGTTTGGATGAAGAGCGATACCTATAGCAATAGATGTTTCCCAGGAAGCTTCTACATTACATGATCAGTTCATACAGCAAGGTCACCTCTCTATTATAGAGAGTGGTTTATCGTATAAGTAAGTGGTTTATCATATAAATAAAGGCATAAGTAGGAAGTTTCTAAAATAATTGTCAGGGGAAAGGTGTTCAAACTTATTCCTCCCTGGAAAATTAGTATACTGAATCACGTATAAAATGTGTCAACTAGAATAATACCTGCCTTCTACCTTGTCTCTCACCTAGTCAAGTAATTTTCTCCCTGGAAGTCATCCAGGCATATGGGAAAAGCTATTTGTCTAAATTTCAACTATATAGCAACATCCATAGCATGTAAATGACCTCTGAACATTTTATGTAATATAGTTATAATGTATTAATAATGCAAAAACAGTTGAACATTTCCCTCAAAACAAACAAAAAAAGAAAAGAAAATGTTCCTTGGAGCAAAATCTAAGCCTACAGAAATTTTCCACACACACACACCCAGCCAACTTTGAAAAGTTTAGAAAAAAAAAATTTTTGGGGGGGAGGGATTTAAGATACATGTTTGAGGACAAGAATATATCCATGGTATTATTATGTACATATTAGCTATGATATTTGTGTTTATAAATAATGATATCCCTAGTATTGCAGGTTATAAGAAAAATTCTAAAGCATTTTATAATTTTAGTAATAAAGTCTCTAAGAAAACTGAGTTAAACTAACCTATTATTCGATAAAATATTGTATAGATATTTAAACTAATAATGTATGAGTTATATGAGCATACAACCACATGCTTTTCATTTATCAAGTCAATAAGAAACAAAGTTATTAATATATACAAAGAATAATTCCATGTATGTAAAATGGAAACAAAAAGAAAACCAATACTATATGAAAAATATAATATAAAACAAAATACACAAAATTATTAATTCATTCATTTATAATGTATTTGTAATTTTATTAATTTATCTGCTCACTACCTTAGATGATATTTATAAATTCTATGGCATGTATAAATTGAGAATACAATAAAGGCAATAAACAAGCCACACCATAATGAAGAGTACTCTTAGTTGGTTCTTACGGTTGGGCAGAGGAAAGGCTTGAATATTCTTGCCTCTGAACTTCCCATTCTTTCTATGCAGACTCATTTTGCAATGGAAAATGTCTAAAACAAAAGCAATAACAAAAATATTAACAGTCTATCACAGTCTTAAACCTGGATTTTGAACGTAGTAAAATGAAAGTCCATAGGTACAGCCAAGTTCCATTAGCTTTGGAAGTGAGTGGCTGTAAATTTTAATGTCAATTTAAATCTCAAAGGAAACTCACTGGCATTATCTGATGACCTAATCTGAAATGAATCCAAGGCCTTTGCAAATCAGTAGCTTAGCCCTGTGGAAGACACTTATTTATTTATTTATTTTTTATTGGTTGTTCAAAACATTACACTTTGAAAGCTTTAAAAATTCAACATAGTAGTAGCTAGTTAGCCCTGTGGGGCAAACTTATGGAAGGATGCATGTATATCTTTTTCAGTGATATCCCAATTGCTATACAATACACAATGAAGTTCACCAATTTACTTTGGGGATCCCACATATTTTTCTACGATTTAGTGAGTAGTAGTTCTTTTATTATATCATAATCCTCTGTCTTGGTGGCCATTAAGAATAAATAAAAAATTAAATAAATAAAATGAATATCTCATTAAAAAAAAGAAGAATGCCTGTGTTAACTGCTTTGACACCTGCTCATGCACATTTAGCGCGAATAACCCCAGTCTAGAAATACCAACAGCTCTCAGAGAATATTCTCAGCCTTTACCCCATTTGCCACAGAGATTTAAAATCATCTTTCTCTACTTCACAGGACAAAAATGACAAACATTGCTCCTTCAATACTAATCTGACAGTACTTCTTTCCTGTCCCCATGTTTCCTGAGTTGACACCTGAATTCTCTAGACACTACAATTCGCAGGCTACAATCCTAACTCTCATTCATCAAACTAGTGTAAACTTGGGAGTAGCCCATGGCTCTGTTTCCCACCTTCAACTAGAACTTTTCACATATAGCTTCTTTTCCTGGACACACTCATCTCCTTGAAAATATTTCAGTAAGCTCTTCTGAAGTTTATATTTCGTAGGTTAAGAAAGCTGCCAACTACCCAGCTTCAATCAATTTAAGATAAAAACAAAAAATCACAAGATTTTATTCCTTCCCACACTACTAGTTTGTGTTCTGCCTTGTAGCTGGTTCATCACTGCCTTCTTTCTAGTCTAGCCTCTTCCATATTCAAGGAGGGATATTTGACAAATGGAGAAGTGGCAAAAACAAAATCATTCTACAGCAACCAGGAGAGTTAGCTAAATAAATATGTTTCTTAGGCACATTTATTTTTGTTTTGCTGTGTTGGATTTAGCTATTTTCTTATACAATTTTCTGTTGCTGTAATAAACTACTCGAGACTGGGTAATTTATAAAGAATAGAAATGTATTTAGATCTTTTTTTTTTTTTTTTTTTTCTGGAAGCTGGGAAATCCAAAACTAGATGCCAGCATCCGGTATGTGCCTTCTTATTGGTGGAAACTCTGCAGGATCCCAAGGTGGTAGAGACATCACATGGTGAAAGAAGCACATACAAGATACATAGCCAAGCTGGCTTTTATAACAGACCCACTCTCAAGGTACACATTAACCCATTAATCCATTCACGAGAGCAGCGTTCTCATAAAATATCATCTATTAAAATTCTCACCTGTTCCTATTTCTTTGAACCTCACAATGAGCATTAAATTTCCACATGAGTTTTGATGGGCAGATCTGAACCACAGCAACTATAAACAGCAGATTACCAGGAGAAGGGACCGCTTCAGTGCGTTCAGTGTTTCAGTTATTAGCAATCCATGGTACCCAGGAACCCAGGAGAAGTTGTCCTGGCTTCAGAGTGGCCAGATCTCCACTTTCCAGGACAGGCTTATGCACTGGGCCTGGTGCAGTTAAGGCTGTGAAGCTCTATGGGGCTGCTTTCGCTTTCCACCTTCTACCCCATCTTGAAGCCCTCTTGATTCTTGAAGCATGGGAACTGGGATAAGACCATGTAGATAGACCCTTAAGAAGCAGAGTACCTTGAACTCCTAAATTTTGCCTAACTTTCTTCCATTGACAGTAGGATCAGTCTCCCTTCTCCTGTCTCAGACAGAAGTGTATGGCCTTTTCTATGGAAACCCTGCCTTTCCCACTGCCATCTCTCTTCCCAGATAACATACTAACTCAGAAGGCAGAGAGAGTGTAGTCAAGAGTTTCCAAAATGACAATTTATCTTATGAGTTGCAAAGCTTTGATCTTAGTCTAGACACAACCATTATCAAGCATAAACTAATATTAAAATTAAATAATCTGTTTAATTGTGGAAAAAATAAATAAGGCACAATACGGCACTCTGGGTCCTTCAGCATGGCTGAGTTGTAATTGCTTTGCTGCCTCATTTCTTTGTGTAGCAGCACTATACTGTTGCTGATTTTTCCATTTTTTCTTGACTAACATTTCCAATGCTGTCCCAGTCTCCTTCAGAAGACTGCTTGGAACTGATAGGTTAGACTAATGTTTATTGTATAGAAAGCTCAGTCTCTCTTCTTGGTTTCTTTCTGAATTTCTCTAATCCCCTAATATCCATTGCTGTGTCCTGGTGGAAGGAGTCTGGTTGTGCATGTATGTATGTATATGTTTCTTGCTTTTCATCTCAATTTATTTCTTCTTAGCCTAGGTTATGTTTTTTTTTTTTTTTCATAGTGAATGTCTAATGACAATTTACCTTATGAGGGACTCTATGTCAGGTACTTTACTTATCTTATCAAATATAATTTATCTTATTAAATATAATTTAGGTGCAGCTAATATTACTGTTCCTGTTTTACAGATGAAGAACTTGAGATAAATGCTATGTGACTTGTCAAACATCGCATATGCATGAGGCAGTCTAATTCAAACTGGGCACTCAATATACCACACTACTCACATACTCCTCTGGCCTGGATCTTGAATGTCCTCCAAGTACCATTATGCTGAGGGCTCAGTCTTCAGAGTGGCACTGTTGAAAGTGGAGTCTTTGAGAGGTGGAGTCTAGTGGGAGTCTTTGGATCATTTGGAAAGTGCCCTTCAGGAGCATTGCGAAACCCTGGCCTCCTTAGCTTCCTGCTTATGAGGTTAGCATCTTTTCTATGCCACATTACAGACCCAAAACAATGGGGCCAAATGATCATGAAGTGAATATGTAAAATGATAATTCAAAAACATCTTATCTTTAAAAACAGATTATCTTAAGTATTTATTTATAGCAAGGGGAAACTGACTGTGACAACCCTCAAACTATATTTCACTAAGAAAAAACCTGGAACATAGAGGAAAGTTTAAGCAGAATGTAAGCCATGAATCTCTTTTCATTTTATCACCCACAACCCTGACTTCTGACTTCTATCAGTCTTGATTAACCTTTCCAAACAGTATTCAGATCTGTTTGCATAAAAAGTTTTAAAGTATACTTTAATGGGTTTTTGTGACTGTGAGAGGTAATTTATTGATGAGAGTGAACTTTTCTCAATGAATTAATTTGTTCCATTGTCAAATATCACATAATTCTGAATATGTATGTCCCCCCTTCTCTGGCATTGAACAATATGCATATTCTTAATTTTAGCATACTTGATGTGGGTAGCTTTATAGTAAGATTTGAAATCTAAAGGTTAATGTTCTTTAATTTTTCATTTATTAACATTTTTTGATTAATCTTTTTGTTTCCCATTATTATGTAATTTTATGATGTTATCATTTCTGAAATTTATAAGTCTTAATAGGGATTGTTCTTCTACATGATCAATTTAGGGAAATTTCTATTTTAGCAATAGAGTTATTCAATATATAAATGTAAAATTTCTATCCATTTACATAAATTTTCTTTAATATTCCTTAGCCATGTTTTATAATTATTGGCATACAAGTCATGCCTTTATTTTGTTCAATTTATGGTAAATATTTTATTCTTTTAAAAATGCTAAATATTGGGGCTGGGATTGTGGTTCAGCTGTAGAGCGCTCACCTAGCCCGGGCAGGACCCGGGTTTGATTCACAGCACCACATAAAAATAAAGGCATTGTGTTGTGTCCATCTACAAAAAAGATTCTCTCTCTCTCTCTCTTAAAAAATGCTGAATATTATTTAAATGTTTTATTCTTACTGATTACTTTGGAGACTAAAATTTATATTTTTAACTTAAAAGACTCTAGTGTATATTAATACTAACTTAAGTAGTATATGAAAATATTGCTCTAATATTTTCCCTCTTTTTTCTTTGTGCTTTGTAAATTACCTCTTTATAACAAAATCCATCAAAGTGGTTTTATAATTATCACATTATATACAATTTGAGTTTTCTTTTATACAAGAAAAGTTGAGTTGCACATTATATTTGTATTATCTTTCAATTTATCTATGCCATCACCTCCAGGAGGGCTCTGTTTCTTTTCATGGATATGAGTTATCATCTAAAAAATAGTTTTCAGTTTGAAGACTCCCTTTATTATTTCTTATAAGGCAAGATTTTGTTTATCTGTGAATGCCTTCTTCTTAATTTTTGAAATAAAGTTTTAATGAATATAAAATTCTAGTTTGATGGAAAACAAAACATTTTTGTTTTCATTTTTTATTTTACTTTTTTTTTCACTCTTTTTAATATGTTATCTAATTGTCTTCTGGCATTCATGGCTTTTGGTAAAAAGCCATGATAATCCCTTGTAAGTAATTAATCATTCTCTTGAAGATTTAAATTTTTTTGTGTTTATAGTTTGACAGGTGGACTATTTTGTGTCTAGGTATGAATCTACCTATCTTAATTTGAGTTCCTCGAGGTTTTAGATGTATAGATTAATATTTTTCATTAAATTAGAAAAATCTCCCAACATTATTGTTTAAAATGTATTTTTCTACTCCTTTCTTCCTCTTATCTCCTTCTTAGAATCCCATGATTGATGTATTGGTATGTTAGATGGTGTGCCAAGTCTGAGACTTTTGTGTTTTTCTACAATTTTTCTGTCTTCCAAAGTTTTCTGATCTTCAAGATTGCTGACACTTTATTTTGTCAACTCAGATCTGTTCTCAAAACCCTTCATTCCACATTTCAGTTATTGTACTTCACAACTCAGGAATTTTTATTTTCTCCCTTTGAAAACACCATTAGTGTTTTCTCTGGGTAAGACATCATTTTTATACTTTCCAAACATTCTTCATGCATGTTTACCTTGTTTTCTTTGAGTGTACTATAGTAAATGATTTCAAAAACTTGTCTAGGTAATTCAAGATTTGGGACTTCTCAGTGTCAATTTAAATGACTGGTTATTTTTCTCTGTATGGACCATACCTTCCTGATTCTTTTTGTGCCTAAAGTTGTTTGTTGGATACTGGATATTTTGCAAACTACAAAGTGGCAATGACCAAAACCAGATGCTGCTCCTTCCCAAGGCATGCTACACCTTTGTCCCATTGTTGTGACTGCCAGTTGTTTAATGGATTTTCTGGAAAATGTTTATAAATCGCATATTCCTGGTAGTATGTTTCCTTGAAGTCTATACTTAGTTACCTTAGTGATCAATTAGTGATTGTTCATAGATTTCTCTAAAGACCTGCTGTTAAAACACTGTGTGTGGGGGGGGGGGGGGGGGGGGGGATATGCTTTCAACCTTCAGCAGCTTTTTCTATTCTGTATGAACCTTACTTTAATTTTTCTTCAGAGCCTCAAAAACATTCTGAAATGAAAAGTTGGTGGCCTTTGGGGATATTCCCTAAGCATGTACACAATCCTGCACAGGAATTTGACCTTTTAAATTCTAAAGAATGTATCAGAACTTTTTGAAACTCCCATGGTAACTTATTCCCCAGACATTACTTTAAGTTTTAAATAATTGCTGCCATTTATTTTTGGTAAACATTTTGGAGATAAAATGAGTTTGAAGTTAGGTCAAAAAATAACAATGCCTTTTCAGTGGGGCTCTACCAGAAAACACTGAGATTCACAAAATAACAACAATGCTGTGGAGATGAAACTGTAGGGAGTCACCCAGACCTGGTCTGTCCTTTTCTGTGGCTGCAAGACCCTTGGTTTTCAAGATTTCCATGGTGTTGCAGAGAGGCGATGAGAGTAGATTTTAGTAAAATGGCACAAACTTCCACTCTCCTTACTGGTGTACCACAGTTTTTCTTGGATAAATGTTCCTCATATTTTTAAAATCTTTGGGGTAATTTCCAGACCTTGTGAAAATATCGGACAATGTAGCCAGTTTTGTTTTTGTGTGGTTATTCTTGTTGTTTTGTTGAGGGTATAGAGAAAAAGAATTATAGAGCTTTTCCCGCTGCCATTCCCAAAGTCTCTCCCTCCAGTAATAAAAGTTTTCTAGTTTCTGAAAACATACAAACAAGAACTTCAGTTGAGAATTTAAACCTGTGTGCATTGTTCTCTCTTCACATGCACCCAAGATCACTTGCCAATAAAACCACCTTCATAGTGTTACACATTTTATTTCTCCTGAATTGTTTTATGGTATCTCAAAGATTTTTCTTTTATAGATATTTTGTCCTGGATAACTACAGGTGAATAATTTAAATGACTGCTTCTCCATTGCATGCTGTGAACTACCAACACTCTGTTTACTATCAGTGCACCTGATATTAGTGGCTTTAAATATCTTTCCTCAGATATAATTCTCAATTTCATCCTTAATATTATGTTCCTTTGAAACCACTTCTGGGATCAATAAGATTATCAGAGAAGCAGAACTATAGTAAATGCTATAGCATAAAATATTATCAAAACGAATATGAACTACAGTATTGTCAGTAGTACTAGACAAAGCACATCTAGAAAAGGAGTTGAAATCAAAGTGTTCTTAAGTTTTCCTCTCAAGGTATAGATTTGATAGACACATCAGAAACTAGGGGAGTTGCAGACATCAACTGCATCCATCTGCCTAGTGGACGCACCAAGGGGAAGCTCAGGGTCATATCTGGGGGAAGATTCTTATCTTTGTGGTAGTAGTCTGTAGAGTCTGTTAGTACACAGTTCAGCAATCAGGGAAAATAATGAGACTTGGAAAGAAGAGATAAGAAGGACATTTCATCTGTCCTTTATACTCTGTGCAAAGACCTTTAGAATGTAATAGGAACTGCTTTACTTTTCTTCCTTTGAAGTCTCAAAAAAAAAAAAAAAAACAAAACAAAACCAAAAAATTCATTTCAACAAATTGTAACTCAGAGTCACACAGGGAAAGGAGTTTTAGGAAATACAGTTGCTGGATTAACCAAGTTGGCAACAGAAACTGTAACTGCAGGTCTCTATTATGGAGGAATTGAGCTGAGATGGGGCTATAGACTTGAGGAGAGTCATGTCCAGTTTTTGGATTAAGATATGCTTCTATTATGTCTTCAGCATCCAATATTATAAAAAATGCATCTCAGCTCTCATTTTCTTATAGTGGTTTCCATGATCACCCTATTAATAGGAACCTGCACACGCAGCCCTGCCACTGATCACATTAATTAGCTTTTATTCTTTCATAGAATTTTTTAATATATTCAGTTACTTATTTATTTGCTGTTTTATTTCTCTAGTTTATTGTTTGACTCCCTAGCTTTCATATAAGTTCCTTGAGGCAAATAACCTTATTTGGTTCATTTGTTGTACTCATGGTATTTACTTGGTACACAATGGGAATACTGAACAATTCTGCTACATGAGTGAGATAAAAATCAGAATTCATGAAGACCATGTTTTATGATTTTAATTGATTAGATATTAATAATAAAGCCACAAGTCACTATGTAGTTGATTTCTTACTGGATGCTCTGTAAATATTTTTTTAAAAAAATAATGAATCAATTAATGAATGGTGGTTTTAAGTTCTTTGCAAATTGAAAAAAAAGGAAGTGCTGAATTTATGCTTGCAATGAATACTTAAGGATGCTGTTACTACAAAGTGGCAGCAGCACTAACTGAAGAGTGGATAACATTCTGGAAATATTAGAAACAAAGCAAGCATTGCCAAAGGAAGTGTGAACCATGACAATCTGGAAATATGATGTAGGGGTAGAAGATCAGCTCTCACCTGAATCTAGAAAGGAGGTGACATGGGCCAATACTCAAGTTTACAATCCCTTTGCAAAATTTACTAGATTTGGCAGGGTTTATTTTGTTGCAAGGCATGTCCTGCCATTAAGCATATGGGGCTTTTAAGTCAGAAGTCATTTGGTTTCCTAGTAGAATGGACTGAATATTTGTGTCTCATAGAAATTTGCATGTTGGATTCTACCTTCAAAGTGGTGGGAGTATAAGGTGAGGTCTTCTGTGGTAATTAGGTCATGGGAGTGCCCCCTTTGGAAATGATATTAGTGTTCTTATAAGAGGACTCCAGAGATCTCTCTAGCCCTCTATCCTTATGTTAGAATAAAAAGAGAAGTCAAAAGTCTGCAATTTGGAAGAGGACCTTCACCAAAATCTGACCATGAGGGCACTCTGACTTTGGACTTTCAGCCTACATAACTTTAAGAAATGTATTTCTATTACTGAAGGTACCCAGGCTATTTCATTTTTGTGATAGTAGCCTGAAGACACTATGGCCCAAAATTATTGGGTCATTTTTGAAACATCATTGAAATATGATCTCCTGGAGATTATTTAGGATTGATGTCGTATTCAGCATTGATACAGACTGATGATTTAATAGACAGTAGCTTTCCCACAGATAATTACTGAGTGATAACTTCCCATTTGTGGTACACACATCCTTTCTTATGATGTCAGGGAAGATCTAACCATCTGCATGGCAGTGTCCCTTCACAGACCCTTAGGGATTCTGGCTACAAGTATTCTGAGAGACCTTCTCTGCCTGAGCCACGCATTGCAATGCTAAGAGTGAAAGCTGATTCCCTGTGGTGTTGTGTCAATTCCACTTTATACACCACTCCAATGCTAGCCCATCTTGCTTGGACTTTAATTAAATAACCTTCAAGGATGAAGTACAGCAGGGGGCAAGGTCACAGAAATAGCTACAATTATTTCCTGCAGCTATTGATTTTACACTAATGATCTTAAATGATGCATAGCTCTGCATCTAGCAATCTCTCTCTGAGTGGCAGGTGGGGACTTGAGCTTCAGTTCCCACAAGGGACCAGAGCAATTTGGACAGATTTTAACTTGTTGATGCTATTTTCTAAGTGTGAAGGAGGATGAAAGTCTGAAACCTGGAAAGTACATGAATTTAGTAGAGGGTAGAATATAAATATGAGAGGATTTGGAGCTAGAAAAAAAATGAACTCAAATTGTAGTTTTATCTATAATTCATCTTGAGCCAGTATCTCAACTTCTCTGGTCCTTGGTTTCTTCATTTGTAAAGCAGGAATAATGATACGCATTTGAGGATTTGTGGAAAAGTAGAGAAGACAATTTTAAATCATTAAGCATTATAGTGTGACAGTTCCTGCTACTCTTCTGCTTTTATTTAAGTCATTGGATGTATATTTAATTCCTCAAAATAGTTATCTTTTATTCTTGGAGCACCAAAACCTATCAATGTCAAATAAATGCATCTCTAATAGTGGTCTTAGAGACAACCTAGTAAGAATTTAATCCCAGCTCTAGTAAAATAGGAAAGACATTTGACTTAGACTTCAAAGAACTGGGTTTGGAACAAGGTTCTACCCAACTGTGTAACCTTAAGGAACTTTTTGGCCGCTAAGTCTCCTTTTCTTTACTTGAAAAATGTGGACACTAATAGAGCCCACACTGGGCAGTTTTAATGATAAAGAGGATTAAACATCTGAAGGCATATGACTGAGAGAAAAGTGCTATGAAATCCCACTAGACATTATCTCACCAATAAGCCTTCAGGGCCAGACTACCTGAAGGATCAGGAATGGAGGTATTTTAACAGTCTTGCAGATAATATTGATTTACAATGTCTGCTTGTAGGTTGGGCAATAGTACATACATATATGAAGGTTTTTGTTGTTTTTTCTTCTCTTTGGCTGTTAAAGCCAAACAGAGACAAACAAGTAGGAGAAGAAATCAAATCTAAATATTAGATCACACTAGGGAATAAAGTTCTGAAAGAAATCATGAGTCACAGTAGCTCCACACCCAAAGTCCAGGCATTCACCCAGCCAGGGTTCTGGTGATGTAGCTGTGCTCCTTGCATTATTGGAGCTTTTTAATATGAAAATCTCCTGTGTCCAACTCATGTTTTCTCCTTTTTATTATTATGTTTTAATATTTTTCACTTTTTGGGATGGTGTTTCCAATCGTTTGGATTGAGATATTTGCAAACATTTCTAATTTACTACTTCTGATACTCACACATTCATTTATTTTTACTTATTTTTTTTAACAAAGATGCATGTAATATTTACTCCATTACCTCAGGGGCTAGGTGTCAGAAGACCCATTAAATACCTTCAAGTTGATTAAATTGATGACAAAACTCTGGTATGTGAAGAAAGCATGATTAGCAGCACATAGTGGGCAAGGAGTAATTAACACACACCCAGGATGTTCTGGAACCATCCAGGAGTGATATCCAAGCTGAGACTATAGGGAGTAGTAGGTAAGGTTAGTGGTGATATGGGTAGGTAGAAAGTATATATTCAGGGACTTTCCAGAAATTGCAATTAATTTTATATAGGTGAAACAGAGTTGGAGTACAGAAGGGAGGGTAGTGAAAAATCAGGATAGAAAATAATAAGAGCTGCACTGTGGTGGGTACTGATGTGCCACTCAGGCATCCCCTCCAAAGACTTTCTGTTCGCTGAGAGTGCTATAGGCCATTAGCCTTAACTATCAGCACCTCTTTGTGTCAGGCGTATTGGGTAAAAGTTCAAGTTGGGGATTGTTGAAAGAAAAAGACTGCATATACTATTCTTGAGATAAATGTCAGGCAGAACTTCTCCAACCACATCCATTTTGTAGGCAAACAACATAAAAATATTGAAGGTATTTGCATTCTAAAATATATGCCTCAGGGGTAGACCTAAAACAATTTTAGAGACATTTTGGACCTTGTGCAAATTTGTGCTGGTGCAACAATGGATCACAATATATATTAATAATATATTCAGATACTTTCTGAATATATTAATTGCTAATCTCAATATGTGCGTGTGTGTGATTGATATATATATATAGATGTAGATATAGATATAGATATAGATATAGATATATAGATATATATATGCTATTCACTCCTTGATTTCCTTTCCACTCTGCCTATGTGGTAATCATGTTGCTATGTGAATCAATGCAATAAATAATTCTTAATAACCCCCTGTTTGGTAGCCATACTTGAGTTCAATCTTGAATCAATTAAAGTACCTACTGATTTGGTGACATCTGAAGGGATCATACCACTCGTAGAGCCACCTAACTCAAAGTTTTACCTCCTTCTGGTATAATCCAGTGCTTGGTCAGTGTAGGAATATGGGGTTCTGGCTATGGCCATCCAACAAAAAGCCACTGTAGCTTGAGAACAACCAGTAGATTTGGCTGAGGCTTCCCTTGGTTCTATATCACAGCTCAGCCCCTCCTTCTGCTCATTCTTGAACTTCTCACCTCATTTCCACATGTTTTAGTTTGGAATGCACCCCTCAACAATGCTGCCAATAAATATGTTTCCCAGATCTTTAACATGCTGTCAATGCAGATTAATCTATGGGACTTAACTCATACACCCAGTAACCCTCATTTTGCAATTAGACAAACGGGGCTTAGAAAGGAAAAGTAATTTTTCAAATAGTCACTATTAGACAATGGCTAAATAGAATTCACAATGGTTCTAGAATTCAGGTATCTTGACACCCAGTTAAGCCTCTTTCCCTGTAATGCAAACATGGATATTGGTTTGTGACTGCTATGAATTAGAAGCGGAAAACTTCAATTTCCCATTGTCATTTATCATCACTTCTCTTTTTTCTCTGTGGTTTAGCTATAATAAACTATTTTTAGTTCTCCAAGAGTGGCTGATAAGTTATTTCCATTTTAATTGTTGATGTATAATTCTTTTAGTTCAGAAACTCATTATTCTACCCATTGGCTGCTTGGCTACACGTGCAAGCAAGATTTTATTTACAGAGAATTCTTGTCTCTCCTCATGGGCAGAATTAGACAAAGTACCAGATTCATTACATCCTCATAATGTTCAGAACTCCTGCAAATCATACTTTATTCTCTTGCACGTTTCCATTTCTGGTTTAAAGTTTCTTAAAGCTTTAAAAGTCCTTCCTTCATCTCAGTCTGAAACACTTAGAAAGATGAGTAAAAAAATGTCAAAGAAATAAATTCACAAAGACTTCTGGGCATACATATAAGGTTCTTCAAAATAAATAATGATTCTATCAATGACAGTAGTAGCAATTACAGTAATAATAAATATCAGAAAAGCATAACAACATTAAAGAATTTTTATAAATATTTGTCATTAATAAATGTTATCCTTGTTCATCTTCTTGATGTACAAGAAGATGATTTTGTGTGTTTTCAAAGTTACACTGGAGTATTGCCTAACAGGTCTGCTGAAGAATCATTTAGTTCTCTAGGTAAATGTACTTTTGATTGGCACACTATTTACTACTTATTAGAACCATGAATCTGTAAAATGATATGTTTCACGATGTATTTTCTAGTAGACATGCAAATTACTTCTGTACAGTGCAAAAGATGACTGAAAAGATTATGTAGTAATCTTTTCTCTGGAATTTTTTTCTTTTAGTGCTTGTATTCATTCAGTTTCTCTTAAGCCTTTTCTGTTATTTATTTATTGTTGTATATTAATTATACAGAATACTGGGTTTCGTTCACACATACAGAAAAACATAATTTGATCAATTTCACTTCCTGATACTTCTCCTACTCTCTCTTCCTCCCTTTCCTTGATCTCCTTCCTCTACCCTAATTGTTTCCCTTCAATGTATAATATTCTCTTGAGTCTTATTTTGTTCAAAATTATGGTCTCCAGTTCCATCCATTTTTCCTGCAAATGAGATAACTTCATTCTTTAAGGCTAAGTAAAACTCTCTTGTGTACATATACCACCTTTTCTTTATCCATTCATCTGTATGTCAACCCCCTAGGCTGATTCCATAACTTGGTTATTGTGAATTGTGCTGCAATAAACATGGGTATGCATGTATCTCTAAAGTATGTTGACTTTAATTTTTTTAGTAAATACCCAGGAATGGTATCACTGGATTGATCATATGGTACTTCTATTTTTAGCTTTTTGAGGCATCTCCATACTGGTTTCCACAGTGACCATACCAATTTATTTCTCTCCTGAATCCTTCCCAGAATTTACTTAGGATTGAATAAAGGTGCTCTACTTTTGAGCTACATCCACAGCTGCTTTTTTTTTTTTTCATTTGTTTGAAATCATGAGACAAGGTCTCCTAAAGTACCCACGATGGTCATGAATTTGTGATCCTCCTTTAGCCTCATGAGACTCTGGGATCACAGGCAAGAGCCACCATGTCCAACGTGATTGCCGCTCTAACTGAAGTGAGATGAATCTCAGTGTAGTTTTAATTTCTATTTCTCTGATTAAAAGTGTTGAACTTTTTTTGTGTGTGTGTGTGTATGTATGTGCGTGTAACTAACTTTTGTCCATTTGTGCTGCTTCTTTTGAGAAGCATTTTTTCAGTTATTTTGCCTATTTATTGATTGTGTCTAACTTATCTCTGGAAAAGTTTTACCACCCTCATTAATAATTTAAATAAACTTTTAATGTCTCACTATATGTTTGTATGAGAGGAATATTTCTCATTTTTTGAAAATCATATTTAATGTGCAGTGGGGAAAGTAGAGGTATTTAGCCTAACTTTGCAAATAAGAAACTAAGGCTTAAGAAGTTGACTTACTTGGTGCAGGTTTCTACTAGTGTGAAATAGCGCCAGGCTTCAAATCCAAGTTTCTTGCCTTCAAAAATTGTGCTCTAGACAGAGTATTGGTTATCTTTGGGAATATGCCAAAAGGTTAAGTCAGAAGTTCCTAGAAAACATGTATGAGAGTGTTGGTTAATATGTTGATGACTGAATGGTTTTGTCAATTGGCTCTGATTTTCTCCATTATCTAAAAATTTTAAATCTTAGGCCACTATACAGATGTTGATATATGCTAATGATTCTAGGTACATTCTAACTAGGAGTCTTGGCATGTAAGAGTGTTAGTAGGAAAGCAAACAAAAAAAAAAAAAAGAAAGAGGGCCTCTTATAATAATAGTATGTGTATATAGCATGTTATATATTTTTTACTCTTTTTCCCTTGTGAATGTTTCTGTGCAGAAAACAAGTTAGCATGTTGTAAGAAAGATTAGTGTTTGGGGCTAATACTGACAGAGACTCAAAACAACTAAATGTCTTTTTTTTTGAGAAATTATATGTCTTCATGAGATTATCTCTGTCATTTGTGAGAAAAAACAAATATTTGTGATATTTTTACCATCTATATCTGACTGCAGAGATTAATGTTTACTAAACTTATTCACTTGTAAGAAAGTTTAAACAATGAGAGAGAACTAAGATGTTTATGTAATTGATATTGGTAAATGTAATGACCCTTAGAAATGTGGAAATGGCATTTCTGAACAAATAGTTCAACACAATTTCATATTTTTTTCCCAGGAACTTAATGAATGTCCACTATGTAGAAGGTGCTACTGAGAGCCTCAACACCAAACATACCTTGTGTCTCATGAGCCTTATGAGGCACAGTGAAGATAGCTTTTAACTCCATCTGTACAGAGATATCATAAAGCAGGTAGGGTGATTCCATTTGAACAACGATGAAACTGAGCCTCAGAATGCCTAAGTAACTCATGGAGAAGGATAAAAGCAGGAGGCAATCACACTTACATACATATATCAGGCTCTGCTGAGGACCCAGAATCAGAAGAGGAATCGTGAGGAGGTAAAGAATGGAGACGCTATCATCCCAATTGTTGTACTAGATGAAGTAACTGAGTGAATTCACATGGTGAAAGGTGAAGCATTCTTATGTCCTGACAGGTCTCCAATCCAAACTAAGTTCCTTCTTGTGTATTAATAGACACACAATTATAATTTATTTCCTCCCTTGAAATGCCTGGTTCAAATATCTATATGTGTCAGCCAATATGAAATAGTACAAGTTAAGTAGATAAAATTCTAAGAAAAAATAAGAAATTTGATAGAACATACTGAAAACAATGTAATGCAAGTGTTTTGGAAATAAAGGTTGGAGAGAAATATGTCAGGAAAATTATAACAAAAACAAATATACTGTAGTAATATTAAAAACAGATAAAATAAAATTTAAGGAAAGTTGGTTATATACAGGGAACAATAATTTTTACTGATAAAAGGAATGTACAGCTCACTGTCAAAATAACCATGCACATGTCCACATTTAATATAGTATCAAACAAATATAAAAAAAATTAGACAGGATAAATTGACAGATGCAGTGAAGAATTAAACACATACCCTCTGGGAATTTTATCAAGTAGAAAGGAATACTTTTGAAAATATACATGATTTAAATATTGCACTTAGTAGCTTGACGTGATGCATATAGAAACCCAACTCCCTACCCCAAGGCTGTCTTATGTGAATTAAATCAGTGTAGTAAAGATACAGTAATAGAAATTGGTTTATTTGCAGTAGAATAGAGAACCTACACATGTTTGGAAATTTGGTATATGATAAAGGTGGTATTTTAAATCAATGGAAACAATATATATACTAGTGCTGAAAAATTTGCCTATTTAAGAAAAACTATACATAAGGAATATGAATATTACAGATATATTTTAAAAGCATGGTAAAAGAAATATACAAAAAAGCCAGAACCTTAACTTGTTTCAGAAATATTTTAAATAGAACATCTGTTTGACCTCAGATAGAAAATAATTTATTAATTAACACACAGAAGCCATGAAGAAAAGAATTTGCAAATTTGATTTTCTGATTTTTAAAGTCACATTTGCAACCTGTTAACAGACAAATCATTAGTTTTTAGCACACATAGTGCATAAATAAGAACAAACGATCCAACAAAAAAGTATGTTATTTTAACAAGAAATTCACAGAAGTCTGGTTTGGTGATGCACACCTGTAATCTCAGCAGCTCAGAAGGCTGAGGCAGGAGAATTGCAAGTTTGAAGCCAGCCTCAAGTTTGAGATCCTGCCTCAAAATAAAAGTAAATGAATAAAAACAGCTTGGGAATATAGCTCCAGTGGCAAAGCATCCGTGGGTTCAATTCCCAGTACCAAAACAAAACAATACAAATACAGAAAGGCTAAATAAAAAAAAAAAAAATTCAGGAAGTATATATACAATAGTCAAACTCAGAAAAACCCAGAGAAAAATATGAGTAGCCATTTTTCATCTATAGTAAGTAACAAATTAAACATTTCCTTATATGGGTGTTGAGGATAATGCTGAAAAATAATAACTCATGCTGCTGGTGAAGGTGAACATGATAGAAGAGGTAAGACAAGTATATGTAGTATGGATGATCGAGTAACTTACCATCAAAAATGTTCCCATCCTCTTTCCCAGAACCTATGCACGTCTGATTTTACACAGGACTCGTGATTAATTTAAGGATTTTGGGAAAAATGAAGATAGTATCCGGGATCATCCAGGTAAACCTGATGTAAACACAAGGGTCCTTTAAATCCTATGAAGTTTCCTATAAGTCATAGCTGTAGAATATATAGAAAATCCCATAAAATTTTCAACTTTGCCAAATAAATTTTCTTAAGGTTTTGGAGGCCAGAAGTGCAAAATCAGTTCCACTGGATGAAAGACAAGGCATCAGAGGGTTATCTCTTCCTGGAAACTGCAGGATATAATCTATTTCTTTGCCTTTCTAGCTTCCGCTGGGCCATCTGAACCACTTGGCTCAGGATCTGTTCTTCACATTCCTACCCTTGTTTCTCTTTCTTCTTCTGCTTTCTGCTTTGATCTTCTTGCCTCTCTCTCTCTCTCTCTCTCTCTCTCTCTCTCTCTCTCTCTCTTTGCTGAAAATATCAAGTATATTATCCTAGTCTAATTACTTAAGCTGCTAGAACAGAATGATTAGACTGGGTCATTTGCAAACAATAGAAATTTATTGCCAATAGTTCTGGAGGCCAGAAAATTCAAGACCAAGGCACCAGAGATTCAATGTCTGAAAAGAGGATTCTCAAAGATGATGCCTTCTATGTTGTCCAAATGGTGCAGGCTGGGGGAAAGCTTAGCCAGGTTTCTTATGAGGACACTAATTCCATTTGTTAGGGATCTACCCTCATGACCTTGTCATTTTCCAAAAGTCCCATGTCTTAATACTGAGGCACTCTAGATTTGATTTCAGCACACAAATTTTGTAGGGACATAACATTCAGAACACAGCAGCAATGACGTATGTGGACTTATCTTTCCATTACTAACACATAGTAGGAAATTAATATATGTTGCTGTTGATGTTGCTACACTTATATATTTCCACTGTTATAAAGGAGAGAAGAAAACAGTTGTTCATTCATATCATAGAGAAAGAGAGAGAAAGAGACAGGAAGGAAGAGAGAAAGAGAGCGGGGGAAGAAATGAAGAACATGGAGTTTAAAAGTAATGTATCTGGAGTAGACAAACTTAAATCTTTTTTTTTTAATTTTAGGTGTACATCAGAATAGGCCAAGGGAACAGAGATTTTTAAATACTCCTGTATCCCCTATTCAGCTACTCCCAAGAAGAAAATGCCATCTAGTCAGATTTGGCCAGAAGGAGGTTGTCTATGTGAAAATCTTTTGCATTGCTTTTGTTTTCCATGCATGTTTTGAGTAAGAAGATGACAGACCTCTAAACTGGACCTCGTATAGATTATTGTCGAAACCCAGATGCCTTTAAAACTAAAAAAAAAAAAAAAAACAAAACAAAACAAACAAACAAACAAAAACACTATTAGAAACTATAGTTTCAATGGGGTTCTCTCAGGCATGCAGCATGTGTAGTAATTTTGCACCTTAATGTGTGGAAACATTTGTGATTTTGTGCATGAGTCGCAGTTGCTGTCCATGTATATCTTGATAAAGCTGCAGAAGTGATGAAGAAAGAATCAGCCTGATCCAGTCATTTTGCTCTTTATTTCATTCTCACATCATTGATCTCCTTGACATATTCAGGGTTTGAAGCAGTCATGGCTAACTTTTGTTCTCTTGACTTCAATTCATTCGCTTGGATCATAGTCATATTTTGAGATTAGTCTGTATAGACAAAAGGAAGGATGGAACCCCAGTAACTGGACTATATCCAACTTAACAAAAGGTACTGCATAGCCTAGGGTAGGATGCTTCTTTTGCATTTGTCCTGGCATATCCTATTTAGGGAATACCACAGGACAGAGAGAATTTATCCTCTACTGTGTAGAATGTGTGCAAACCTCTCTCACTTCCTAATCCCCAAATACCATCTTAATTCTATTTAAACTGCTCATTTCAAACAATCAGGACATGTGTTGAACTTTTCCAGATAATTTTAGAACTATCCACTTAAATCTAAATATTGTTCCTTGTCTTTCCTTTCTTATGTGTTCATATAGATATGATTATGTACATGTATGTATTATTTATACATATATATGCATGTGTGCATGTATGTATACATGCATACATGTATCATCTTATTATCTGTTTATTGCAGTTTTTCTTCTGCATTTGCTTCTAGGACTACTCTCACTGTTGTATTTATCTACCTATTCATCTGTGCATTCATTGAGTATATAAGCAAATTTTATCTTTTTTCCCTCCATTGTGACAGAAATATTTTAAACACTGTTCCCATTCCCTTTTCCCCCAATCAAAATACTAGTAGTAAGCTACAGGCTTTTTCATTAAGGAAGATATTGTCTGTGATTACTTTCAGGAGACAGTGACAAAAACAACAAAGTTACTGCTTGTGATATTACACTGAATTCTTGAGGTCTTAGAATATGATCTGGGTTGTCTGATTCCCTGTCTAAGATGGTAACAGGAAATATTTATTGTTATTTTCTTGTTTTGGGTTATTTTTAATAGGAGGGAAATGTTTAACATGATCCTGTTCTGTTCTGCTCATTAACACAATAAAGTCACATTTCTAAGGACTTCCAAAGTTGTACTTTCCCATCAAATTCTTAATCATTCCATAATACACACTGATTCCTTTATGCATACCAGGATTTTATGCCTTGTGGTGCTTAGGAATTGAACAGATTCCATCTGTGCACTCACTGAGCCAGTAGTCCTGTGGAAATAGAGAGAAATAAATAGGAAACTGTAATTTAAGAGGTGGGCTCGAGAAGGAATACCTAATCCAAAATTAGGGGCTGGGGAGAGCAGAGGTCAGGGGAAGAATCTGCTGCCATGTTTTTGAAGGACAGAAATACAAAAGACATGCTATGGTCATAGTCATGGTATGGGATATCTTGTATCACCAAGGTTCAGAAAAACAGCCCTGACAGTTGATTTCCCCCACTAAGACTCTTTTGCTGAGACTCAACTTACATTTTTCCATTTGGGCTCAGAATATAGGTCCCCATCTGATGCATTTTGTAAAGGATACCACAGAGATTACCACCACAGACTCCCAAATATACCCATTTTATTGACTGCCCTCCCAGTACCAGCATGCTCTAAAAAGGATGGGAGGTTACCTTGGAGCAGTTATTAGAGATGATTTTGATCTACTTTCAAATCTGTACAGATCTTCAATCTCCAAGTGGTAATGTACAATTAGATTTTCCTATTTGATTCTTGGCCTCCTTAGCTTGTCCCCTCCCAGACTGTTTTAGGGTAAGGTCTCCACCTTATGTGAAGATCTATGCATTCCTGATAATATTAAAATTTATTGGCATGAGCTCTGAAAAGCAAATATTATGGGGAATTGTTTGTTTCAATTATTAGAGGGATTCAAAATACCCAATGTTTTCCAATCTTATCATTATTATTATTAGGAATAATAATAATACAACTACTACTAATAATAATTTGTATTCTAATTTGCCATGTACACAGACCTTTGACCTCCATGACTTCTTTTTATATTCACTGAAACTGGTAAACAAGTATTTCTTTCTCTCTCTTACAAATGAGAAGATTGGAGTTGATAAAAAATAAGCAACCAGCTCAATTCCACACACCATTTTGCAACTGAAATCTTGAATCATGAACCCAGACCCCTGTAGTTCTGCATCACTTTTCAGTCACGTATTTCTTTAGAATAATCCATAAGAAGCTAAATAATAGTGAGACTTTTATTAGATACTTTTAATTTGTCCTTGAAAGACATTCACATATATTTCAGAATACAATTATTATTTTTCTCTCTCCTGATTTCTATTGTGTAAACACACACAGAAATTGCATCTTCTTTTGTACATTAGAGCAACTCTTTGGAAAGTGTGATCCACTGTACTTTATCATTTTAGCATATCTTGTCCAGGCACCAGAGCTCTGTTATGGTTTGTATATATACCTATAGACAGTGATGCTATTGTCCTGTAGCAGTAAGATTCTCAATGAGAAAGGAAATTAAAAAGCAACAGGTGGCGAAAACACAATGATTACATCTTCTCTGGGCATAAACACTGGAAACACCTGATAATCCCAAAAGACATTTAGTTCTGTCCAATGAATACCTGTATCTGTGCAATGGAAACATTTTTCATTATTGCCAAAGCAGATGTGACCAGATTTTACACTTAAACAAATTTAATACTTGTTAAGTAAATTAATTTGAAGGCTCTGGAAGTTTTAAGCAAAACTCATCTAATTGCTTTTGTTTAGGGTCCTCTTAAATCAGTAGGATATGGTTTTGCCCTTTCAGAGGTTCTTAACACTTAAGGCAGATCTCCCTGGGCTTTAACTGGCTACAGAAAAATAAGACACTTACTGTGTTCCAGTTTTTTTAGGTATCTTATTTCATTTACTAGTCAGAGTGAAGTTGAAAAATGGATTTTTCTATTTCTTCTTTAGAGATGAGCACAGTGAGGTTCAGAGGGATTTTATGTAAGTCATATCACCTAGCTGGAGATGGGTCTTGAACCATGTCTCTCCTTAGTGAAGAAAACAATTTTACTAAACCTAATTCTTATACTGGGCTCTGTCTGGCAACTTACTCTTGCAGGTGTATACTTTAGTACAATTGAAACATAATGCAATGTCTGTGCCCTTGTATCAGGTATATCTTTGGAAGGATCTTTGGAAGGATCATAAATATAATGCATTTGACTGTTCAATTAGAATAGACTGATTGACTCAAGCAGCCAAGAAAGTCAAGATGTTCTAAGTACATAAATAATAACTGGGGAGGCAATTTGTTTGTATAGCTAAGGCCTCAACATACTTCATTGGTGTTTATTTGGAAAAGCTATTCTAAACTTTGGTCTATTTATAGAATAAAATATGAATGTCTTCGAGTGGGAGTGTGGCACAGTGGTAGAGCACTTGTCTGGCATGTGCAAGGCCCTGAGTTTAAACTCCAACAAACAAAATAGACTGACAACCTGAACTGCTTCCTGATGCCTACAAGAATCTATGAGGCCTAGCTTTTCATTTCAATGTCGTTCTTAAACCTTAATGCTACCCTCCTTCTTATATTACATATTCACAGCCTTCTAGAAATTTCTAGAATATTCTAGGAGCATTATTAACTATTTGCCAATTTTCTGTTCTTCTCACCCCTGCCTTTTTCACTTCCTCCACCCTGTTTTCCATTTCCCATTTTTTATCTCTACAAAAATTTAATCATGTATTTTTGTTTTAATGATCGAAATACTAAAAATGGTAGAATACAGAGAATGAGAAGTGCTACATCTTCATATTTTTTTTTTAAATCTATAGAGTTACTGGACAAGAATATTTTTTAGCATGTTCAGGGAACAGCAAAAAATGTTTATTTATTACAAATTCATGTGCATTAGCCAATATATCCTGGAGAATTCAAGAGCTCCAGGGTCAGAGTGCTCTAGAAAGAGAGTGTTAAGAACAAAGACATAATGCTCTCCACCTTAAATACTTACTTATTCCTCCTGTCTAACTGTAGTTTGAATTCTTTGACCAACCTCTACCCAGTCGCCCTACTCCACAACTTAAGGATTTTGAACTTATTCTAAGCAACAAATGTTTTAAGTAGAAAATGGATGTGAACTCTGTTAGGCAGAAAATAAAATGTCAGAATGGAAGTATATAAGCACAAAGACAAAACAGGAAATCTGCACATTCCCCAGGTAGGAGATGATGGTAGTGTAGTTTGATAGAGGTTAAGGTATTGCAAACTACTAGGATTTAGGAAATATTTTGAAGTCAGAAGCAGTAGATTTTGGGGGGTTTACCTCAAACAAAATGAAATGAAATGAAACAAAACAAACATTTTCACTCCCTCCCCAAAACACCAAATAATTCAAACTTTTGGCTATAATTCATGGATTAACTATAATCTCATTTGCTCATACTAGGAGAAAAATGTGTTTTGGGGACAAAATAAAAATTTTTTTGCAGTTGAAATATTTATTAGAAACCCATGAGCTAATGCCAATATATCATCAAGAATTCAAGAAGAAATTGTGAACTGAAATTGTGTATGGGTATTGTCAGAATGTCTGATCTTTTCCTTTGCTAACTTACATTTTCTTAGAAAGCTCTTATTCTGTTTTTTGTTTGTTTTGTTTTAACAATTTTCTCATTTTTATTCTCCTTCTGGTCTTAGCTTAAATACTACTTAGTAGAAAAATCTTTTCTGACTGTGCTTTTAAAAATGCATCCCTCCATCATCTTCTCCTTCTCACATAACCTTTAATTTATGTATCTATCATTTCTATCTATCTACCATTTGATCTTTTATAGTTGTGGATTTATCCTCAAAGTACTATGAGTTTACTACAAATATTGTCTTAATGATGCATTTCTCAGTTTATTATTTGAATTCCTATAAAAACAGAAGCTCTATAAAGGCACAGACCATTCCTGTCTTACTTCATATTTCTAGTGTTTATCACCACTCTTATCTGTTGTAGGCAGATAATAAATACTTGTTTAACAAAAGAGCTTTTTGTGTTCTGCTGATGATTTACTCTGTAAGTCCCTAACTCCCAGTTATGCCCAGACCCTGAGCAGACCCAGAAAGACAGGCACTGCATGAGCAGCTTGAAGCTGACCTGTGGCCAGCATCTGGAATGGCCCATTTCTTCTGAGGTTGGTATCCTTGGTGATTGGTATGAAAGTTTCCCTGCTGCTTTTAAGCCTAATAACTGCTGCCCGTTTTGTTGTGACTTACTGCACAGAATCTTCAGTGTGTTTTTAAGACAGTGATGTAAGTATACTGTTATATTAGAATGAGACAAACTGCTAAATAGTGGCTTTTACTCAGTTCTCTTTGAAAATGCAGAATACCCCCACCTTTAACAGGAGGTGTGTACAATGTTGAGAAGTTTGCTAAATTAAAGTAGTATAGTGTTCAAAAGATGTGAGTTCAGACCCAAAAATATATAAATGGACTTCTCCAATCTTCTATTTAAACTTGTATCCTAGTTCAAGTCACTTGAATTCTTTGAGTCTTTGTTTCTTCATCTATAAGTAGAAGACAAAGATACTTACACTTAAGGGCTTGAGGAAGCATTGAGATGATAGATTCATGGACTCAAACACTTTAGCTGGACAGGAAGCACTAAATACAGTGGCAATATGGTCATTAACAATGGAAAAATGCCAAAAAAATGTAAGTTAATTTTGCACAAACATTAATTATCTAATGCAATCGTAATGTTTTTAAGAAAGAACTTTATATGTTCCTGCTTAGCACATGGGAGTTTTACCTAATTTACCTAGTTTTGAATTCCTAGACAGTTCTTTTAAGTTTAGAGAAAGGCAATATTTCTCTGAAATATTGAAAACAGCCAATGCTTTGAAGTAATAATAAATGATATGTGAACAAAATGTTTCTCACTTTTTTACTGTGGGATCTTAAATAAGATGCTAAACTTTCTGACTTTAGAATTCTTATGAACATAAATGATCTAAGAATTTCATTTATGTTCTTGTTTAAAACGATGAAGTACTTCAGATTTAAAAGAATTAATTTATTGTAAGCTGAAAATAATAATACTAGTTCACAGAATTGTTTTACAGGGTTAGATATTATATGAGTTGCTATCATAGTGCTTTATACATAGTACCTTCTCATAGATTTAGTAGTACATAATAATAATACAAATAGTAACATTAGTTGCATTATATTGGAACATTTATTATCTGGTAGTCATTCTGTATCCTTATCTGTACTCTGATGGAAGCGTCTGTTCGGATTGACTGTTGTAGAGATAGCTACTGCTCACTCAAATCTTGTTCATTTTCTTCCAAATTCCTGAAAGAAGCATGACACGTTGTCTTATCGTTGCAAGTAGGCATGGAACAGTGCTAGGTTTGGCCAGAAAATTATGCCTAGATTCTATGAATATCTTGTATAGACAAAAATGTGAAAGAACTGGAAGGAGACTCTTCAATTCTCTGTTCCTCAGCATTAGTGGCCACTAAGGCCTGTTTCTAGATAGAGCTTCTTCTATAGGAAAATAGAATCTTCAACAACTTAGATCTTGAGTGGGATAGAAATAGTGTCAGCATTTTTAAAGTGTTAATTCAATAAAATTTAGAGATGTTTGTCACTAAAACATGACCTAATCTGTGCTGACTATTATACCTAAGTAATAATAAACACTTATTTTCAAAAGGGAACAATTTTAATACTTTTGTCTCTTAGAAATTCTATTTGGACAATAATTTTTGAGTAACTAACAGAAAAGTATGGCAACTTACTTTGGTAGCAATAAAAATAAAATATTTTTAGCTCCATGAACACTAAAAGTAAGAATGTGATTTTTAAGAACCAATAAAGCATTCAGGTATTATGAATAGATTATTATAAGAAAAATTGAGTTCAGATCATTTATGCTCTTGTTTAAAAAGATGAAGTACTCCAGATTTAAAAGAATTAATTTATTTTTTATTTGAGACTTTGTTATTAATGCAGAGATCTAATAAACCTAAAATCTAATAAACCAACTTAATAAAACTAACTTAATATATCAAAATCTAATAACTTCTCATACAAATTGGAATCAGAACTATTTTTTTTCTGTAAGAGGCACTTAAATACAGAATTGGGTGCATGAATTAAGGTGGCCAGTTACATCTGACACACATGTCTAGCTCCTAAGTTGTCACTTATGTGTATGTATGTGTGTATGATATAAGGGATTGAACCCAAGGGTACTTTCCACTGAGTTACAGTCCCAGTCATTTATTTTATTTTATTTTTTTATTATAAGACAGGGTCTCACTAAGTTGTGTATCCTGGTCTCAAACTTGTGATCCTCCTGCCTCAGAATTCTGGTTCCTGGGATTACAGACATGCACCACCATGCCCAGCTTATCACTGTCTTTTGATGACTTTCTTTAAACAAGCCATTTGCAAGAAGCTAATCCTCTTTAAGTCTTGATGTTAATGTTCTGTATGCTTTAAAGACAGAATGGCTTAGTACTTAAAAGTCTGAATATTGGAGTCAGACCAACAAATTCAAATTCCATATCTTTTGCTTTTCAGCCATGTGACATGAGGTAATTGATGTAAAAAAAAAAAAAAAAAAACTTGATGTTTCCTCATCAGTAAAATAGAAATACTAATAGTAAATATGTTATGGACTTGTAAGAATTAAATGAGTAAAGTACTTAGAAAAGTACAAGGCATGTGCATATTAACTGTCAATAATAGCTATTTATATTAATTGGGCCTCAGATTTATTATCTAGCAAATAAGAAGATGGACCAGAAGACTCATTAAAACCTTATTATCTGCTTTTCTTGTTTCTTTATTTGCTTCAAGAATCAAAGCTCTCTGTTTTCAGAGCCTATTATTGTATTATTTGTCCCATTAGATTCTCATAACCTAGTGAATTCCAATACAAAAGACATTCCATAAATATTTCTCAGATACATATATCAATGACTTTTTAATAACAACTACCACATATACATATATCAATGACTTTTTAATAACAGCTACCACATATCAAGAATTTAAATATGACACTGACTGTTCTAAGTGTTATTGTCTTAAATTCTCACAGTACACCAATAAAGTAAATGTCATCACTACCTCATATTTCAGGTGAAGAAATTATGGAAAAATATGTGGTAATTATTTCAAACTCATAAAATTTACTGAGTGGAGAGCAGTGAAAGAAGGGGAATTGAATTTAAGTGCATTTGATTTATAAATTTTGAAACAAATATAATTTATAACTATGCTTATGAAGATAGTTTATGATCTATCTATGGACTTTATCTTGAAAGCCTACATCAGCTGTGGAAGGAGTGCTTCCCTCACATTGAAGGACCACCAGTCAACAGTCTTCTTTGTACATGTCTGTACCTGTCATTAAGAAGTAATGATTTTTTGAGAACTAGGATTGTGTTTATAGAATCTTAGCACAATGCCTGGCACTTGACAGATACTGGTTTATGTGGAGAGATGAACAAGTGAGCAGCAACCAGCTACCTGATAGTTGGAGAGGGAGGCTTCAATATGTTATATTTCGAATTATCAATATATGTTATATTTATATTTATCAATTTATCAATTATCAATATAAAATATGTTATATTTCGAATTATCAGGATTGGATTTGAGTCTCTATCAGGGTCTTGTATGTTTTTTATCTTAATCACAAAAATATGTAAGGTGGGTACCTTTAAAGTTTGTGGATGAGAGTTTTTTTACTGAAAAAACAAAACAAAACAAAACACTTTCCTAAAATTTCAGCTATGATGTTAATTTGTCGGATTCTGATATCCACTCTTTTCTCTCATAGGAAGTTTGCACGCAAAATAAAAAATACAAAGGAATATACCTTGAATCTTCCCATTTCCCCACTGGCACTCCTCTCTCAGGTGTTATACTCCCCTCAGAGGGGTAAGAGTAAAGCAGGAATGGTTGTACCCTAAGGAGGCAATGATTGACATGTAACTTCATAGCATTTTTTATTTTCTTCTGTTCTTCTATTGAACAGGATTTAGACCACCCATTTTGGACATTACAGCCACCACTGATTATAAGCAGAGACTGTTTAGTGTCTCAATTCATGCATCTTGGAGCATTAGTTTCATGTGAAAGGCAAAATGTTTCCTTGTCTTTCAGATAGTTGGTGGTCCTGAAGATATGTGATGCCGGACTCTGCAAGGAGACTGAAGAATTTGGGGAACACTGCAAATGACATTGAGGGCAAATGACATCAGGCAAGTGGGGTAGCACCTATGAACCTGGTGTCTGTGGGACCTTTCACACGTATGCCCTAGCTTTTCAGCTCAATATAGTGATAGCTGACAGGAGTTCAATATCTCACTGCTATAGACAGGGTGTTATAAATTGAATGGATCAATGCTTTGATTAAAGGCTAGAGATGAAAGCCAGTCAGGGTGGCCAAAATGTGTGGTCCTATTGATGTTTTCCTGCAAGTCACTGAACCATTTGGTCAATATACCAGACTCCTGGATTAGAGAATTATAGTTATGGATGGCCAATTGGTAAGGAATTCTCTCAACCATCTTGAAGGGAGCTTGTTGAACTATTTTAACGCAGCACAATTGGAAAGCTCCACTCCAGTGCTTCTCAAAATCATTCTTGGAGTGTGAAACAATTTAGCTTAACATCTAACAGAAATGGCACATTAATGTGGAACCATTTTCCTGGCACTGGATGCACTTTGCTGGAAAAAGTAGCAAACCGATTTTGAAAAAAAAAAAAAAAAAGATTCACAGAGCTATGGATGAGTAATGAGAGCCTTCTTATTTAAAAAAAAATCAAGTAAGACACTGAGTATGTAAGAGAAAATACATATTCTGTGCTATTACATTCTAAAATAATTTCTCTGTAATGTTACTTTCCTTACAATATAGTGAAAGAAAATAACATTTATACTTCTGGAGATAATATATTTCCAAACAAATCACAAAGACACCACTTGATTTATGTATAAAATTGACACATACTAGAGCCAAGTCCATTGACTAGAAATCAGCATAATACAGGCTTCTGCAGGAATTTTGAGTTTCTTTCTTCCTGCCCTCCTCTTTGCCTTGGTCTGTGTAAGCAGAAAACATTTTCTGAAAGCTCAACAGTAATTGTTTAAATATGATTTTAAAATGTCTCTAGAACAGGTTGATCTTCTTTCCCTTTGTAGCCATTCAGGAATAGAAAGATGCCAAACATATTCTGAAAGTATGTATTTCCTTTTATCAATATCCCTCCAAAGAGGTTTTCAGGAAATATGGAAAGGCATGAAAAAAAATCAGAATAAAATAAGAATAATCCAGAGTATAGAAATAGTAAATAGATGTACAAAAAAGACTAGAAATTATAGTGATATTATATAAAACTCTAAAAGATCTTTAAAACTTTGAATTTGAATTTAGCTTACATTTTGCTGTGAGCTGACAACAATAAAGTCAAATTAGAAGATTCCAAATGTCTGTATATTAAAATCAACCAGAGTTTAGCTAAAGTAAAGAATGATACAATGAGAAAGTTACCATTTTTCTTATTTTTACAGCCTTTTTTTATTGGTTCTTTTCATTTATACATAACAATAAGACTCATTTTGACATAATTATAAAAGCATAGAATATAATAAGTTCTAATCCAGTCCCCAAAACTCTCTTCCCCTCCCATCATCCCTCCTTTCATTCCTTTCCCTCTACTCTACTGATCTTTCTGCTCTTTACTTACAGTTTTTATTTATTTATTTATTTTTAAATTTTAATTTGTTATATATGACAGCAGAATGCATTACAATTCATATTACACGTATAAAGCACAATTTTTCATACCTCTGGTTGTACACAAAGTAAAGTCATGCCATTCGTGTCTTCATACATGTACTTAGGGTAATGATGTCCGTCTAATTCCACTGACTTTTCTACCCCCATGCCCTCTCCCTTTCTCTCCCTCCCCTTTGCCCTATCTAGAGTTCATCTAATATTCCCATGCCGCCTACACCCAACCCAATTATGAACTAGCATCCTTAAATCAGGGAAAACAGTCAGAATTTGGTTATTTGGGACTAACTTTACTTACCATGATGTTCTCCGACTCCATCCATTTACCTGCAAATGCCATGGTTTTATTCTCTTTTAATGCTGAATAATAGTCCATTATGTATATATACCACATTATTTTTTATCCATTCACCTACTGAAGGGCATTGAGGTTGGCTCCACAGTTTAGCTATTGTGAATGATGCTGCTACAAACATTGATGTGGCTGTGTCCCTGTAGCATGCTGTTTTTAAGTCCTTTGGGTATAGACAGAGGAGAGGGATAGCTGGGTCAAATGGTGGTTCTATTCCCAGTTTTCCAAGGATTCTCCATATTGCTTTGCATATTGGCTACACCAATTTGCAGTCCTACCAGCAATGTATGAGTATACCTTTTCTCCACATCCTCACCAACACTTGTTTTTATTCTTGATGGCTGCCATTATGAGTGGACTGAGATGAAACAGAGTAGTTTTATTTTGCATTTATCTAATAGCTAGAGATATTGAACATTTGTTCATATATTTTTGATTGATTGTATATCATCTTCTGAGAAGTGTCTGTGCAGTTCCTTAGCCCATTTATTGATTAAGTTATTTTTTTTTTGGTGTTAAGATTTTTAGGGTCTTTATATATCCTAGAGATTAGTGTGCTCTATCTGATGTGCGTGTGGTAAAAATTTGCTCCCATTCTGTAAGCTCTCTATTCACCTCACTGATTATATTATTTGATAAGAAGAAGCTTTTTAGTTTGAATCTATCCCATTTATTAATTATTGGTTTTAATTCTTGCACTATAGGAGTTTTATTAAGGAAGTTGGGGCCTAATCTGATATGATGGAGATTTTAGCCTACTTTTTATTCTCATAGGCACAGTGTCTCTGGTTTAATTCCTAGGCTCTTGATACATTTGAGTTGAGTTTTGTGCATGGTGAGTGGTAGGGTTTAATTTCATTTTGTTGCATATAGATTTCTAGTTTTCCCAGCACCATTTGTTGAAGAGGCTATGTTTTCTGCAGTGTATGTTTTTGATGCCTTTGTCTAATACAAGATAATTGTAATTATGTGGGTTAGTCTCTGTGTCCTCTATTCTGTATCATTGGTCTACCAGTCTGATTTAGTGCCAATACCATGATGTTTTTGTTACTATTGCTCTGTAGTATTTTTTAAGGTCTGGTATAGTGATGCCACCTGCTTCACTCTTCTTGCTAAGGATTGCTTTAACTATTCTGTGTCTCATTTTCCCAGATGAATTTCGTGATTGCTTTTTCTATTTCTATGAGGAATGCCATTGGGATTTAGATTAAAATTGCATAGAATATGTATAATACTTTTGGTAATATGGTCTTTTTGACAATATTAATTTTGCCTATCCAAGAACAATGTAAATCTTTCCATCTTCTAAGGTCTTCTTTAATTTCTTTCTTTACTGTTCTGTATTTTTCATTGTAGAGCTCTTTCACATCTTTCAATAAGTTGATTCCCAAGTATTTTTATTTTTAGGGTATTATAAATGGGGTAGTTTTCCTTATTTCCCTTTCAGAGGATTTGTCACTGATGTACAGAAATCCCTTTGATTTATGGGTGTTTATTTTATATCCTGCTACTTTGCTGAATTTCTTTATTAGTTCTAGAAGCTTTCTCGTGGAATATTTTGGGTCTTCTAGGTATATAGAATCATATCATTAGCAAATTGTGCTAACTTGGTTTCTTCTTTTCCTATCTGTATCCCTTTAATTTCTTTCATCTGTCTAATTGCTCTGGCCAGTGTTTTGGGAGCTATGTTAAATAGAAGTGGTGAAAGAGGGCATCCCTGTCTTGTTCGGAGGGAATGGGGTGGACCTGGGCCTACCCTGGGCCTGGGCTCCTGGAGGTCAGGGGAGGCAAAATAAAGTCACCATTTTCTTATAGCCTTTGTAATAATTGATTTAGACAAGTATTATCAAAGAATGCTAAACCTGAAAGTTAAATATTTTTAGGGAGTAGGTTATTCACATGTTCTAATATCTCACACTAGTTTACCTAATAAATCCAAAGGAGAATTTACATCAATATGGAATGATTACCTAGGCATATTAACCAAATTATCACTTTTGGCGTTGTTGATTGTAGGAATATCTTACTACATATGCCTTCTCAGTAGATGCAAAAAGAAGTGAACAACATCTTCTTGTTAGTTATTACCACAAATATCTAATATGAATCTAGTGAATGGGGAAGCAGATGAACTCAGAATGTGACAAGGTAAGATTTCCTAGTTCTAAGTACTTTCATGTTGAGAGGAATATTTACTATTGTATTTTCATCCCACCAAAAACTAATGCTTGTGATTCTCCAGTCTTAAACCAAGTATTCCTAATATTTTGACATTAGCTTTAGTCTCAGATTTTTTTTTTTTGCTTCCTTTGGATATACAAGTTAAGTATCTGTCTCTCTATTCAGTCAATAGAACACACAGACTTCCATAAAGATGACACAGTATGTTGACAATTTTTTAAAATTTTTTCATCTTTAGGATATTTATTTATTTATTTTATTTTTTAATTTAATTTATATATATATATTATTTATATATAACAGCGGAATGCATTACAACTTTTATTACATATATAGGGCTCAATTTTTCATATCTCTGGTTGTATACATAGTATATTCACACCAATTCGAGTCCTCATACATGTACATTGGATAATAATGATCATCACATTCAACCATCATTAATTACCCCATGCTCCCTCTTTTCCCCTCCAACCACTCTGCTCTATCTAGAGTTTGTCTATTCCTCCCTTGCTCCCCCTCCCTATCCTACTATGAATCAGCTTCCTTATATCAAAGAAAACATTTGGCATTTGATTTTTTGGGATTGGTTAACTTCACTTAGCATTATCTTCTCTAACTCCATCCATTTACCTGCAAATGCCATGCACCATGCACAAAACTCAACTCAAAATGGATCAAGAACTTAGGAATACACATGAGACCCTGTGTATAATAGAAGAAAAAGTAGGCCCTAATCTCCATCATGTAGGATTAGGCCCCAACTTCCTCAATAAGACTCCTGAGGCACAAGAATTAAAATCAAGAATCAATAAATGGGATGAACTCAAACTAAAAAGTTTCTTCTCAGCAAAAGAGACAATCTGTGAGGTGAATAGAGAGTCTACATTTTGGGAGCAAATCTTTACCCCTCACACATCAAATAGAGCACTAATCACTAGGGTATATAAAGAATTCAAAATCCTAGACACCATAAAAATAAATAACCCAATCAATAAATGGATCAAGGATCTGAAGAGAAGACACTTCTCAGAAGAGGAAGTACAATCAATCAACATTTTTTTCTTAGGTAATTATTTTAAGAGGCTCCCATATGACTTTTAGAGTTGATGTGGGAACATGAGTGTACAGGTTATCTTACTCAAGGAAGATTCATATCTCCCATGGTTTGATAGGAGTGTATTCTTGGGAATCATCCCAAGAGCATGTGTTCTATGTTATAAAATGGTAGGTGTGTGGAAAGGAGTGATGTCAATTATGAATATTACTAAAACTCAATCATATCTTCTAGTAGTTATTCCAATGACTTAACCTTGTGAGTACCCAAATGGGCTGTTACTTCAACTCAGAAATTTTCAAATATTAGTGTGATTCCATTTTCTTAAAAAAAAGGGAGCTAAATTGTCTTGTTGAATTAATGCTTCTAAAGGGGATGGGGCATGGACATGGGCTAAGTTGGCTCCAGTTTTCTCATCACTATCTGTTGAAAAGTTTCCATGACCTTAATCTGATTTCTTCATTTGATAGGGATCATTTACAAGAGACACCAAATAAAAACATACCCATTAGATTTCCCACAGGGAGGCAATTTTGGAAGTTGTAATCTTCCACTCTAAGTTTGAACGACTTCACCATGAAAAGAAGCCTTCACATGGATAATGACAATAATGCAGTTTAATCTTTAAGGCACCCACCCTGAAGGCCTCTGAACTGGGAAACAGATTGCTTTATGTTCATTTTCTTCTAAATAATTTACAGAGAACTAGGGTCTTAGATGGAACTGAAGTCCAACTTCTGTTTAAAGACCTGAGTCACAATGTCTAGCAGAGAAAAGATCATGGTAATGATCCTTACTGAACACTCAGGGTGCACCCAGTGCCCCAGTGGCAGTTTATGTACAAACATGACAACACTATGAATTTGGTCCTATTGTTATCTGAGTTCTATAGACTAGGAAACTAGAACTTGGGGAGTTTAAGAGAATTTCTTGATGTGACAAATGCTATATACCAAGCAAACTCATCTAGATCCTGTGTTCTTAAGTAAAGAAAATCACCAATCTAAATATATCTTGGTTTATTGTGTGTGCAGGTTGATTTTCATTCCTTAGTCTTAAGTCTTTAGAAGAACCTTCATGATAAGCACTATACTTAATACTGTAATTAGTATGAAGATGAAGATGCTGAGACTTAAGAGGCTTTATGTATCTTTTCTCTGGTTATTTTTCTGTTAATTGACTGATGCTTACATATTTGGGGACCCTTGCAAAACTCTTCCCTTTAATGTATATCTTGCTGCCTCTGTCTTTTGCTTATCAGATTTTTCTGTATGCTTTCTCTTGTGCTTCTAGTTTGTATAAAACATTATGAAATTGTAGAAAGAACTCAGACATATTTCTATCATAGGTAATCCTAGGATAATGAGAAAATATGACAAAGTTGAACAGCATTTGTGTCAAACTTAGGATAAAAATTAATCTCAACTTCCAATAATAATTGCAGAAGATTGAGCTGTTCTTAAACTTTTAAATCAGGATAGTACACAAATAGCAAAGACCATGTCTTATACTACTCTCTCTCCAAAATCCTGCTGCATTTTAGATATACTCCTCAGATCCAATTAGTTTGGCAAAGATTAATTATCCTCCAATATTCAGTTTTGTGGCAGAGATTAATTGTACTTCAATATCCTTTCTTTCCTTCTTTTTAGTAACACAACTCCCTAACCACCATATAGGTATTGTTCACAAGACAGGACACATGATCACCCAGCAAGAGACTGAATTCCCAAGCTTCTCTTATAAGTGGTATGCTCATAGGAGTTGGTTAGTTCCAATGGAGTGTGAGAGGAAGTGAAAAATTAATTCCAAGACCATACCTGGACAGGAAACTGCATGTTTTCCATTTCTTCTCTATCATTTTTCTCTGAGTTTCAAGGACAATATTGTTATGTGACACTCAATTCTATCACACAGACATGAGAAAACAATCATGGTGAATTTTGGAACAGCATAACTTAAGGCAATTGGATTCCTGGGCATACTCATGGACCAACACTGCCTACCTGCTGTGGATTATCTTTCTACCTTTGAATTCAGAGAAGAATAAGATTAAACTTGGCCTGGGTTACTATATTTCAGATTTCTTGGTTACATGAGATTATCATATATTCCACAAGTTTTGTTGAAATAAAAAATCAGGGTACGTGGACAGAATCAATAAATCTTTAAGAGTTATAAATTCTTTTGTAGAGTAAGCTTTATATTTCTTGATAGATTTATGGTGGCATATTATATGGTGTTGTGATTCAATGGTGTTCGAATAAAACTCTGATGGTGAAGACTTTGCTTTAGTATATGACTCTGTTTGGAGATAGGACCATTAAGGAGGTAATTAAACTTAATAGGAGCTTTAGGGTGGGCTCTAATCTAATAGGACCAGTATCATTATAAAAAGGTGAGATTAGGTCACAAATATACACAAAGAGAAGACAGGAAAAGGTGGACATATAAAAGCCAATCAAAGAGACCTTAGAATATAATCAAACCTACTGGAACCTTGATTTTGGACTTACCTCGAGAATTTTGAGAAAACAAATTTCCATTGCTTAAATTGTCCCATCGATACTACTATATTATGGAAGCCCTCTCAAACTGATAAATGCAGGAAAAGAAGTATGGAGTTGCTGAAAGACTCCAAAATACATATATTGAGTATCTCTATGAGCATTATTTTAGCTAAGCCAACATATAAGTAATGAGAGAGGAGAAATCAATTATATGAATAACTTTAAAGAGAATTACTATACATTTAAAACAATTTATTCGGAGTAGGGGATAAAAGCAATGTCCAAGACAGAGTGAATTCATGATTCTATTTCATGGTGTTTGGATTCTCATTTAAAAGAAATTTTAAAAAAACATATTTCTTTTAAAGGTATTATGTTGGGGAAGAGTAGTGAACTTCACTCATATTGGGCATTGAGAAGAAGTCTCTCTGGCCATTTGTGTGCTGAGATCTCATAATGAAAGTATGTCAACCATGCATGTTGGAGGTGGAGTAGGGTGGTAAGCTGAAAATTTCAACCAAAGAAACAGCATGAGTTAAGTGTACCAAAATAACATTGATATTGGCTTGTCCAAGGAACAGAAAGATCTTCTTGAGTGAGAAGGGAATTATATATGATGTGATATTTGAGACATTGCGGTGTATCAGAGAGTGCAGGCTGTGGTGAGGAGTATGGATTTTATTCTAATAAATAAAAAATCAGGTGGGTGACTTGTTTCATTTTCCATTATAAAAGGTCATTGGGTCTGTTATGTGGGTAATGGATAGAAGTATCCAGAAATTAAGGCAGCATTAATAGCAAAGAGGTTATTGTGGAGATATTTCATACAATTTTCCCCCTCATCTTTCAAAACTCAGCTACATGTAACCACTTCAAAGTGTTTCTCTGTGGCCATGGGCAATATTTAGTTGCTGACTCCTCTGGGTTTTCTCAGCATGTGTTTATACCTACCTTTCTTTCTTTCTATTTATTGTGTGTGTGTGTGTGTGTGTGTGTGTGTGTGTGTGAGAGAGAGAGAGAGAGAGAGAGAGAGAGAGAGAGAGAGAGATTGATTTGGGATTGAGTCCAGCTTTATTTATTTATTTATTAACTACTGAGCTACATCATCAGCTTTTTTTATTTTTTATTTTGATACAGTGTCTCATTAAGCTGCACAGGCTGACTTTGAACTTGAGATCCTGTTGCCTTAGTCTCTGAAATAACCTGGATTACAGTCATATGCTACTACTGTACCTGGCCATATGTTGATACTTTTAATGTAGCATCTATTGTGCTGACATTAAAAATGATTTCTCATGCTCTAGATCTATATCTCCCATCAAACATTTATAATCAGTGAATTTGTGACTATGTCTAATTTATCTTTGTAATCTCTACATCTATTCTAGGCTCTGGCATCTTGTTTGTTCACAGCATATGTTGGAACATGAATAAACATGAAGACTATTTTTATTTGTTACATGCTTATACAATATATATGTTTAAGAACATATTCACAGCTTACTGTTCAAGAGGACAAGATTGGATGGATTCTGACTTGACCATAAGTGGAGATATCCTGGTGCAATTCTAAAGTTGATCAGAACATTAAAAGGTTTCCTTGACCATTTCCACTTGCCTTTTGCAAAGAAAGTTGTGCCAAAACACTTTCTGAAACAGAGACTTTATCTCTGCTTCTTTTATAATAAAAACCAGACTACTCCTATATGCAGCCTTTCTACCTGCAAGGGTTGTGAGCATATGACTTAATATTATCTGCAATGATCCCAGAATCTCTGGCATCTCATTGAGGAAGGAGTGATGTAGTATTTGGGAGAATGACTTGTCAAAGTCAACAAATTGTGCTGAAGGGCAGATTCAGTTGCACCTAATGTAAGAAATTAATCTTTTGGGAATCTGTAGAGAAGAGACTGACGTCACTTCTGAGTCTGAATTATCTGACCCTGAAACACAAGTTCTTATGTTTATACACAATTCAACTTGTTAATCACCATGATTCAAAAAATATTTAATTGGCAATTAATGTAGGCTAGGATCTGTTGAAGGCTCCTATGTTTGATGATGTATGAACTACATTCTTTGCTTTTGTAGTATCCATGATATGCTAAGTTGAGATCAGTTGTTAAATACATATATTATTTTGACAGAATCAAGAAGGTGGGGACCATAATTGATTTTTTTCACTGTGCTTGAGTGCTTAGGATAGTTCCCGAAATACTAGCCTTCTGCAAATAATTCTTGGTCAAACCAAAAACAATATTGGATGCTATCTCAGGAGTATGCTCAAGGCAGCACACTCTAATGAATTCTGCTGTGAATGAGAACACAGGCCTAGGGAAGACTTCATAGAGGCCAGAACAGCCAGTCTTTTGAAGGGTGACTAGATGCCAAGTGAAAGGGTATAGAATGGGACTGCAGGAATGGATTAGGAAATCAGAACTTTCCTGTCGTAGAGAACAGTGCACACAAATATGGAGCTCTGAAGCAGAATGGAAAGTGCTAAAAAAAAGTAGCTTGCAAAATATGCTCAGAAGACAGAAGCCACTTATTATAAACAAGAGTGGGTAGGCACCATAAATAGGATAAAGGATAATGTCTTTTGTTGCAAAGAACTAGTGAAAACAGTAGCTCCTATAATTTAAAAAAGATCAACTCTAGTTAATATGAAATAGGACTTTATGTCATCGGCTTTCTGAAATCATTGTCATTACCCTTTGCATTAGGAATTCACAGGCATACCCACATGAGAGAGGGGTTGTGTTTACCTCTCTTGAGATCTGGGACATTTGCATTCAGAAATGGGAAGTGGGCCAATAAATAATACCTAGTGTCCTTTGCTCTCAGCCTTTGCAGAGTTTCTTTGCCCAATAACAAAATTTAGATTTAGGTTTGGAGCTCAGGCGTTATATTTGTGTTGTATTAGTGTTGTCTGTGGGCATATTCCTATGGAGCCATAGACAGATAATAGATCTGTCCTCTTGAATACACTATAGACCTTAAATAAAAATCACCAATTAGAAGCAATACAGTGTGCTGGAAAGAAAAAGCTATTGACATGAGAATATTTAAGGTCAAGATTTTATGTCTACTTTTTACTTATGTGAGTCTTTAGATTCTCTGAGTCTCAATTTTTTCCTTACTTAAGAAAGGGAAAATAAAATATTTTTGGAACTACTATGAGGTTCCGTACATAAAGTGCTCTTAGTATGTAATAATAGTGATAACAATAAACATTTATGGATTATTTGTCACATCTCCAAACTGCTTGGCTTCTTTTTTTTTATTGGTTGTTCAAAACATTACAAAGCTCTTGACATATCATATTTCATACATTAGATTCAAGTGGTACTTATTGTTTCATTTAATTTTCTTAATTAGCCTGAAAGATTGACATTTCTTCCTTTTTCTAATTTGCAAATAATGAAATAGGGTTTTAAAGAGATAAACTTGATACTATACAAAACTATAAATACTAGCAATATTTGTATACTTATTACTGAATCTTTTGATCATGTTTATTTTACATAGAGAATAGAACACCTAGAAATAAATGCTAAAGTTGCAGGAATTTTTTTCTTGGTTTACATTTTGACTCTGAAAATATATATTGATATATATTGCACTCGTACAGTAATGTGTGCAATAATGAGCACGGTATTAGTAGCAGTCAATATTTATTGAGAGCTTACTGTCTATATAAGACAGTATGCTAAATCCTTAACATGGGTTATAATATTGGCTACTCATACTTTTTCTAAATCATTAACTCTTTATGCATAATATTTACTGACATATGAATATTATTACTATTTTCAAGATGAGAAAATTGGGGCTCAGAGGTATAAAGAATATTTCCCAATGTCAAGCAGAAAATGGAGGAAGAAGAATTCCATCTATCCTAAACTCAGTCTAATGATGATGGTATATGAATAAAATTTCAGGTGTGCATTGTTATACATTATTCATATAGCAAAACAGCATTTACTAAAATACCTTATTTTTCTCTGGCCCTTTTTTTGTATACTACCATGCATTCCATAATAGTAATCAATCTCTGTTATTTTATATCTATTTTTTTTGGTACCAGGGATTGAATCCATGGGAGCTTAACCACTGAGTGATATCCCTAGTCCTTTTTTATTTTATTTTATCTTATTTTGCAATAGGGTCTCACTAAGTTGCATAGGGCCTTGCTATGTTTCTGAGTCTGACTTTGAACTCATGATCCTCTTGCCTCAGCCTTCTGAGCCACTGGGATTACAGGTATGTGCTACCACGCCCAGCTTGTTATTAGATATTTTATATTTTTTTATTCTTTCTCAGTGTTGTATATGGTTGTGGTTATGGGGGGGTGTAATTTGAATTAGAAATATGGAAATCTGGAGACAGACAGATAGTGAAGTCATTTTGTGGCTCTTTCCTGAACTATTTCCCAATTTACTAGAAAGGATATTAATTAAAGAACAACAGTTGTGGCCAATGTTAGCCTTCAACAATTATGTCCCTATCCTACCTATATGGCCTCTGCTTTCACTATCCAATTTACTTACCTAATAAAATAAAAAACTTGGACAAATACATTTTATGTTCTACTAAATATATTTCTATTTAGTATATTTCTAAATTTTTATTTACTTTTATATCTCAATAATATATCTGTAAACACATAGATTTATTGAGAATGAAGAAGCCTTCCCTCAATGTCCTTTTATTCAGTATATGAAATTCTATCATTACGTTTTAATAAAAATGGGATTTTCCTTTGGGTCCTTTTATTGTCATGTTTATTCATCAAATTATTATTTGTTGAGTGCCTACATGTGTTAGATGAGGACAGAAGAGAACCTGGTAATAAAAGGAAAAGTAGCAAATTAATAGAGATAACTTTTATGAGAGAACCATAAAACAGTAGGAGATCAATAAAAAAATAAAGAAGCATAGGATAGTCTCAGCTAAAACGTGACATTTGAATTAAGATCTGTATGGAAAGAAAGAATCAGCCTGTGAAAATGTGGTAGAGAGTATTCCAAGCAGAGGTATTAACAAATGCAAATCTTCTAAGGTTAAAGAAGCTTAGTGTGTTTCTAAAGCTGAACTAGATTAGTGTTATGGTTTGGATCTGAAATCTCTCCCATTGGCTCATGTGTTGAAGGCTTGGAGCAATGTCCTCAAATGACGTTGTAGGGAAGTGACTGGATCATGAGGGCTCTGACCTCTACTTCGGATAGATTCATTGATGGGTTCATAATTTGATGACATCATTGGGAGGTAGTGGGAATTATGGGAAGTGGAGCCTAGTTGGAGGAAGTTTGCTGGGAGAGTCCCCTGAAAGGGTATGTTTTGTCTCGAATCCCTTTCTCTCCATTTCACCTTCTTCCTCCTGGTTGTCATGAACTGAGAACATTTCCTCTGCTGTGATTTTCTGCCTTGCTTTGGGCCCAAAGCAATGGACCATGGACAGAAACCATGAGCCAAAATCAATCTTTCCTCTCTTAAGTTGTTTTTCTCAGGTATTTTGTCCCAGCAATGGAAAACTGACTAACAATCAGTGATGCCGCCACACAGAGAGATAAGGATATGTTGGTAGAAGCTGAGACCTTAGAGGAAGGAGGGAATTGGATTCAGTAGGATCATCAGGGCTATGGCAAGATCTTTCTCATTATTCAGTGTTCAAGTGTTGAACATTAAATACAAAATCAAGCCCTTCAGTGAAAATTAACAGACTTTTCTCAACATCCCTTAAGAATAGGTTATCAAATTGTTTCATCAGTGGAAGTAATGAACCAGTTCAGGCATCCTGATTGTATGGGGACCTAGAGATAGAAGAGTAAAGATCAGGTGAGTCTGGGAGCTAAGAAAGGAGGAATAGGTTTAGTTAATATATTGAGACAACTCTACTTTTTTCTACTTCATGGTCCCAACTGACTGCACTTTGTGTGAGCACTCATGGTCTTCCAATGTCTGCTTTCTTTTCTTTTACAAAGAAAGAAATTACTCTTGGAATCCATTTCTGTCCCATGCTCAGATCCAGAGCTTTGACTATTGTTGATTCCATGGCATATTCCTGTGTGTGATGGAGAGGACTTTTGCCTGTCTCGTTATGACATCCCATTGCCTTACTACTATTTTGGGTTAAGACATGAGCATAGGTCCCAACTTGGTCTAATAAGTGTTATTCAGGATTTCCTTTCAAATTCCTGGGAAAGATTTTTTTTTTTGATTCCTAACATAGAAGTCTATACATATCAATTTATTATTAATTGTCTTCCTTGCATGTGGAACCTAAAGATATACCAAAATGATGAAACAAATAGTTGAGCTAGAAGAGGTCTTAGTAATATCATCTAGCCCTAGATTGGAAGCCCCTTAACCTATAGTATCCAAGTCCCAGCAAGGAAGCAGATCTATTGTGGTCAATTTAGAGAAGAACATTTAATGGAACAATTATTTACAGAGAAGTGTGCAAAATGAAGGAAATCAATAAGGAAGGATGAGACACTTGAAATTGAAGAAAAACGAAGTTGTTACCATCTGTAGAAATGAAATGGTGTTATCCTAGCTTAGTAAAAGTGACAGTAGATATTTTTCTCAGTAATTCCTCCAGTTTCGGTCTGCTACCTCCCTTTGTCCTCATCCAACTAGAAGAAAGTCATTGAGGCAATTAACAGAAATCAGCTTCTAGTGTCATAGAGAAGACTGAATAACTTGGAAAATGCATGAGAAATGTGGTAAAAAGAGAATAATTTGCACAGAGTTTGACTGAATCCCATGTAGTAGTAAAAAAAAAAAAAGAAGAAGTTCTTGCCTCTTTATTCTCTTTTTGAAAATCGGTGTTCTGTCTCTTGCAATTAAAAGAATTTTAACTTATAAATGTTTGGATCTGTAAAAATTTGAGTAGACTCTCCCACATAGAATACTTTTATTACAGTGTATCTTGCTCTGCAGAGGGTCAGAGTGATCTTGAAACATCCAGTTATGCAATTAGTAAGTGAAATGTATGTGCACATTTTTCCAGTTCTTTCTGCAGAGACCAGCTGGGAAAGAGACCATGAATCAGTGATTGTTCCAAATCCATTAGATTTGGATATTAATAGAATGAGTGGAGTGGTTGGAATATTTTCATGTCTCCTTTAATGTGGATGGGCAAATATTCATATATGGCAGTTTCTTGTCACGCAGAGCTCAGTGGGAACACTCCTTCAAATTAAATGTGTCCAGTGGGGCATTTAAATTTGGAAAAAAAAAGGAGAAGCATGCTTCTACAAGACACAGATAATGACTTCATGTGCCTTAGTTCTCCAGACCCAAAAAAGCACCACCTCTGACTATTCAAGATGAAATTCTGTACCATAGAGGTAACAGAAAAATGTAGGAAATTAATACAAAATTTTGTCATCTGAAAAGGAGGTCACCAATTCATCTGCTTCATTTTGTAGAGGAGGAAAACATGAGCCAGAGAGATGAAATGACTTGTTGAATGTTATAGAGCTAGTGGCAGAGCTAGAATAGAGCTTGAATTTACAAAATCTTAAGTCTTATGAATTTCATTCTGCTGTGTAATCTGTAGTCCAGAAAGACACAATTTTAAGATGTGAGTTTAAATTGTAGCACCAGGGCTTTGTCACTGAAATTATAAGCAAGTTGCTCTCATTCTCTGCACAGAAATATATCTAGCATAGAGTATGACATTGCCTGATTTTCAATGATTGGAATTTCTCTGAAATTAAAACTGTGAATATATATATATATATATATATATATATATATATATATATATATATATATATATATAAATTTCTTTTTACATATTATGTGTGATCTCGCCTGAACTTGTCAATTCTTTTTATAATCATGGAATTATTTTCATAAAAGCACTGTGTGTGTGTGTGTGTGTGTGTGTGTATGTGTGGTGCTGGGAACTGAATCCAGGCCCTTGTGCGTGCTAAGCACGTGTCTACAACTGAACTGCCCCTCAGCCTCTCATGAGGGCACTGTTAATACATCGAGATGTTAGAACTCACTGTGTTGCTGAAATTACCTTCACAATGAATCAAGTACTTTCCTTTGCTATCTGAACATGTTAACAAGTATGAAAATGACCACTTTTGCTTATCATTGACTTTTGTGGTTAAGGTAACATGACTCTGAGTTTTATGACAAACACTTAAAACTTCCTTGTACTGAGTTAATAAGTAGATATTGATTTTTTTTTTCCTTTGATAATTAACTACAAGCTGTCTTGGGTAATCCAATCAAAAAGCTGGCTGTGTCTCAGGCCTCCCACCTTTAAGAAGAACTTGCAGAAGGGCTTAGTTTAGCCTAATTTTCTTCTCTTTTACCCCAAAGAAGCAATAGTTTTTTTGCTATAGTTGCCATTTTTAGTGGTTTGATCTCTCTTGATGTGACAGCAACATTGGGCCAGCAATGATTTACTCTGTAATGAGGCTTTAGGGACAGTTTTCTCTACTAATCCCTTACTCCACTTGAGCTGAGACAACTGTGGCTTATAAATGTTGCCATTCTGTAACTCCCAGAAAGACTTGCTGATCCTGTGAAATGTCAATGTCACTGTTATTTCCTTGAACTTGAGTTATTTTAGTATCGTACCTCAAGCCCTAAATGAAGTTCCCAAACCATAAATAAATGTAGTAATTGGCCCCAACCACAGTCACACTGGCGAGGCTTTGATAAATTGCTAAGCAGTCATATGCTTCTCTTGGAATCAAAGCACTTCAGAGCTGGATGAGGCCATAGAGGTCATTGGCTTCTGCTCTGTATCCTACCCTCTAGTTATATTGCAGGGAAGGTATCAAAGGTCACCCAGTCCTTTGATATTTAAAGAAAATTGGTTTGAACTGCCTTACCCCTCATCCTGTGAAATTACAGCCATCTCCAAAGGATCTTTATGAATTTCCCCCCACACATCCTTTCCTTTTAATGAGCCTCCTTCTTGTTTTAGGCTGGCACCAAAAAACGATGGCATTCTGATCCTTTCCCTTGATTTTCTCCAAATACTACCTGAACAGGCCATTCACTGAATATGTAAAATTTTACTGAAGACCCCAGGTGAGTTATGTTACAGGACAAACAAGTTCAAATCAAAAGGAAAAGTTGTCCTAACTTGGAGATTTCCTCTGACTTTCCTACTACTAAGAGATCCTTGCGAGAGGTCCTCCTTAGCCCTTCATGCTTCTTTATGCTGCTGTAAAGCTGCAAATTTTGTTCTACTCCATTGTAAAATGTATCAACTTCTTTCAATGCATTAAATAATTTTTAACCCACTCTTACAAAGGCAGTCGGAGGCTCTCATCTGCAAGAAAGAACATACCCAGTGAAGTGGGCTCCTGAGCACACACTTTTCTTTTCCCTGGAGGAACTTGCTCCGGAGGGACTTCCCTCCCCTCCATCCTTCTCCTCCTCCCTCTATTCTCTCCCCACTGATTGACTCATTCCCACGGTTTATCTTCCTTCTTTTTTAAAACTAAAAATCATTTTTACACAGCTGAGGTAAAAGACAAAACACTTCTAAGATGCTCCTCAAGTTTTAATGAGATGGGAAAATGAAACTTTAAGTTTAAAAATACTGCCCAAGGACAAACATGTTAAGATTATATATATATATATATATATATATATATATATATATATTTAAATCACACAAATGTTAATATGTTGCAACTAAAATTCTTTTCATTCTCATTTTCTTATTTTCAATCTTGGACCCCTGAGTTAAGGAGTTATGCTAAATTTCAGTTACATTTTTCTTGAAAATCAGATTCTATAGATATGTGTCTATTGCTGGGCTGCTTCTTCTGTTCCATTGTATTGTTAACTATTCTTGCATGACTTGTAATTCAACTGTGATCAAAGAACAAACTAGAGTTGGCTCTCCATGTCCATGATTTCTGCATCCATGGATTAAACCAACTATGAATAGAAAATAGTTTTTAAAATCTTGCCTGTACTGTACATACACAGACTTTTTTCTTGTCGTTATTCTCTAAATAATAGAATACTAAAACTATTTGCAAAGCATTTACATGTATTGTATATTATAAGTAATCTAGAAATGAATTCATGTATAAGAGAATGTATGCATGCATTATAAACAAGTACTACACAGTTATATGTAACAGAATCGTGTACTATCGAGTTTGGTGTTGCAACGAAGTTCCTGCAACCAATTTCCAGTAGATACTGACAGACAATTGTATATGATTTTAATCCTAGACAGTTATTGAAGAATGTTTTATGATTTAACATAAAATCTTGGTAGATGTTTCATGTGCACTTGGGGAAAAAAGTTATTGTAAAATTTTACAAATATTTACTAATTTTTAGTCAGCCATGTTATCAGTTTTTCATAAAACTGTGATCAGTTTTTCATAAAACTCCAAATGTGATTGTTAATTATTTTATTTTCATTTTTATCTTTGTTACCTTATTTGATTTAGAACTAAATTATAAACAAATAAATTTAGTACTATATTTTTCTGTCAAATTGGATCTTTAGGTTTTATAGACTTTTCATATTTATCTTTATTCATATTTTTCCCATTTAATAGAACTTGCTTCATATTGATGAGAATTCCTCACTGTTTGAAATCATTTTATTTTTAAGACATATTAACCTTATTTTAATATTGTATATTTTAAAATGCAACTTCTTTTATAATTTTAATTTTCATGTATATATACACATATATAATAATTTGGGGGGGTGGTTTGACACATGTACATATCCATGAAATCAATGACATAGTGAAGAAAATGAGTATAACAATGAAACCCCCAAAATCTTGTGTTATTTTGAATGTTCCTTTCATTGTTTCTATTGTTTCCAAAAGTAAGTCTTTTCTCATTATCATCTCTGTTCTTCCATAAGTTATGTCTTATCATTCCGGCTGTTTGTATGAGAATGTTTTAAACACTGATTTTTGAGTAATTTCATCATGATGTACCTTGGAATAATTTATTTCTTTTACATTTTTTTTCCTTTTTTTGGTCTTTTTTTCCCTCTCTTTTATTTGTTCTTTGTTTTTACTTTTTATTTATTTTTTTCCTTTTTGACCTAAGCATCCTTGACCTTGCTGGGTCCTACTGTAAACTATATCTATACTTTTTATCAAATTTGTAGCATTTTGACAACATTTATTTCAATGCTTTTTCTACACCAAAACTCTCCATTTTTTAAGGGATTGTAATTACATGAAGATTAAGCTGCTTGAATTTTTCCTACAGCTAACAGATACTACGCACATTATGTCAGTCTTGATTCTCTTCCATCACAAGAAATAGAACCCTTCAGGGTTGTTTTTATTTGTTTTGTTTTGTGTAGGAGAAAGACTTAAGACAGGGAAATATGTGCTTATAAGGAGTCCTATGAGAACCAGCTCTCAATTGGGCTTCCAGGAGAGACTACTACAATGCAATAGAAAACTTGTTCCAGGAATATATCACTTTAATTATTGTTCAAGGAACTGGAAGCCATCACTGCAACTATTGACTCCAGGGTCAGATCAGTGAACTTGCTGAATTGTTTTGTGAAATATGGATTCCCTCATATATTGCTGATCACCTTCCATGATGCTAGGGATCATACCTGGGGAACTATATTACTCCTCTGTAGTAACAGAGAAATAGAAACATAAGGAAAAAAAACCCAATAATAAAAATATATAAAACCAAACACTGTTTCCTCAACTCCATTTGCCAAAAAAAATTGCAAGAAGAAAAAGATGGAACCTAAACCTCATTTATAGCTTTTATATTATGTGCATGTGCTCCTGATTATCTAGAATTAAGTCACATGTTAAAAAGTTGCTGTTAGCTGGGTGGGGTGGTGCACTCCTGCAATCCAAGTGGCTCAGGAGGCTGAGGCAGGAGGATTACAAGTTCAAAGCCAGCCTCAGCAATTTAACAAGACTCTAGCAACTCAGTAATACTCTGTCTCTAAATAAAATATAAAAAAGGGCTGGGGGATGTGGCTCAATGGTAGAGCACCAGGTTCAATCCCTGGTACACACACAAAAAAAGTTGCTATTAGAGAATCTGGAAAGTCAATCTTTCTTTCTTTTTTTTTTTTTCTTTCTTTCTTTTTTAAATCTTTCCCACTTGGGGCACAAGAGACACAGTAGAAGTAAGGCCAGAATAAATATCATGAGATTTTCATATTTACCACATTTTCATTACTGGAAACTAATTTTGATAACTACCAAATTTAAGCTTGAAGCTATATTTTCCAGTACTTTGAGGACATATCCCATTTATAACTTCTGAACTCACTATGTGAAATCTGGCCTCTCTCTGATTTATAATTTGTATAATCTATCTTTACTTTCTGACTACTTTTGTTGTCAGAAACTCAGGTTGTGCAGTTTTACCTTCATGTGTCTGGGGGTGAATTTCTTGTCTTTTCTCCTGTTTGGGATTTTTCATATTTCTTTACATGATAATTAGCATTTTTAACCAATTCTGGAAATTTTTCATGTAATGTCTTACCAGATCTCATCACTGCCTGTTTCTTCTCCTGAAACTCCAACCGGACATATGTTAGATCGTCATATCTCTCCTCCACACCTCTAAACCCCTGCTCCAGGTTTCTTTTCTCTTCCTCTCAGTAATAACATTCTGTGTTACGTCTTTACCTACTTCCTGTAGTTAACCAATAATATCCTTAGCTATGTCTAATCTACTTTCTACCTAGCTATTTAGTTTTTCACTTATAAAATTAATTTGGTTAAAAACACGCAACTGGTCATTTTTTTGTAGGTGCTAGTTTTTATTCACATTTTTGTTCCCCCATTAAAATTCATTATACACAATTAATATTTCAGTTTTATTTTATGTGCCATATTAAAAAATATTGTCTGAAATCTCTGCAAATGTGATTCTAGATTTTGTTAGTTTATTTCTAATTACTTTTTAAAAATAAATTCTAATAATGTTCGTTAAAGTTCCTTCCTATTTAAACTTTGTATTTAAACCTCTAAAGTTTAGAGATGAGTTTGTATCACCTAAGACTTATGTTGACATTTGTCTGGAGACACAATGAAACCATGAACCTTGCACTCTGCAGTTGTCATATCTTCCTCTTACTTTACAAAGTAGCCTTAATTTAGTCCTGAATCCTAGGCAAATATTAAACCTCACAGAAAAATTCACTTTTTTTGGTTATTTTTTTTATTTGTCTCTCTAGCAAGTCCAAACTAAATGATTCAGAGTTCCTTCCCATCCCTCTTAGGAGGGAAGGTCTTTCCCTCCTTATATAAACTTCTCTTCATTTTTCATGAATTAGTATTTTGTCTCTTGAGGCTGTTAGTAATCTTTTAGGCCAGAGAACTTGGTAATCCCAAAATGTCATATATCAGAAAACCTTAATTTTAGTATTTGCTTATAATTATGAATGAGTCTAGGCCTGCTTGTCTCTATGATATATATCATTGTGTAATAATTTTGGTTATTTACATATGACATTTTTTACTATTTCTAACAAGACGGTTTTTAGGAAACATGAGAGAAATAAAAACTACAGTATTTATTTTATATTCATAAGTTCAACCACCTTTTGAAGACTTTTTCTAAATCTTATTTTAGGGGAATGACCATAGAAACCTTTTTTTTTGTATTAATTTTAAAGATTATTTAATGTATTTAAGTAATTATTGAATGTGAGATTGTTATAGTTAAAGCAACGTCCCAGGGTTTCATAAATTGACTTCCAGACCACTCATGTATAATTGAATCAAACCTTTATTGAAGCACATTGGTGGTGACTGACCAGAACATAAAGCTGTTTCCCTGATCAGCCCCGAACAATTGTAAGGGTGTTCCTTATAAGCCTAAAAACCACAAAAGGGGCGTTTCAGGGTCTATCCAATGCAAGCAAGCCAAGTTACAGAAGCGGGAGATTGCAGTCAGGCGGTGGGACACTTAGCTAATCACAATTAGCTCAGTCACCCCAATTACAGAAGCACAGCCCCGTTACCCTTGTTACAGAAACAATGCCCCATTAGGTAGTTCAGTGTTCTTAAGGGTTTCTATAGCAAAAGGAAAAGAACAACTTGCCCCAGTCATGACCTTTCTATTTGGCATGGCTGTTTTACAAAATGGAGTTACAAAACAAAATGGAGTTACTTTGGCTTGACTATCACAAGACCAGTTGTGATAAACATCCTTATATATTTTCAGAGAGAAAACGAGACAATTATATTAACTCATTATTCTTTGGTAAAGTAATTATTGCAGTGAGCATTGTGGCATATGGATAGTTACCCACTAACATGAAGGCAAATAGAATTTATACCTCAAAAGCATCAAATGATTTTCTTTGGGAAATCAGAGCTGGGTTTATTTGAAATGATGCCATTTGATACATTTTTATTGATTCTCAGAAATGTTTCTGTGACTCTACTCTTAATTATGAAAAAAATAAAGAAAAATAAAAGTAATTAAAGCTATTTTACAAAAAAATAAAGTGATTAATTATTTGGGGGAAATACTTAAGAGGTCTCCCAAGAGCTATTGAATGTCCCCTTTGTGAAAAGTTAGAGTGCACAAAATATGTTGTTTAATATTCATTTACATTTTATTATGTCTTTTATACACCGTTAATTACTCTAATTTACCTGTTTATCACAACATGCATGTAAAATTTGGTAAAATAATAATTATTATCATTATTGTTTTATAGGTCACAGATAAAGAATACCCATTTAGAAGGGGGACTTGGCATGTGAACTCTATCAAAATGGAGACTGGACCCAAGCCTTTGATCCAAACTTTTTACACCATATTTTATTATTAGTTCAAAACTTTACAGAAACAAGTTGAATTTCCATGAGGTTCCTACGAATAAATGTTGTAGATTTTAAAACTGGGCCACAAAATAAGGGCAGGGTCAGGGGGATAAAACAAACAAAAACAACAACAACAACAACAACAAAACAGAGAGAAAGGAAAAAAGGGAGAGGGAAATTCATCAAAATAGAAGAAGGATCAGTAATGTAGATGAAGAGGATTGAGGAGAATGAAGAGGGAGTAGAAAAGGAAAAGTACAGTGAAATTAATCTGACTCAACTTTCCTATGGGCATGCATGGAATGGCAAGGTGGTCCCCTGGCACTGGGTGTATCCACAGGGACACTAAAAAAAATAAAAATAAAAATAAAAATAAAAAAAAAACTTAAATGTAAATGGATTGAGGAGAGATTGGTGGAGTAAAGTGGGGTGGTAAGAGGGAAGTGCTGGAGATTTAAATGGAGTGGGTTGAGTTACATACCTTTGTGAAAATGTCAGAGAGTATCTTGATGATGTACAGAACTAAAAAGAACAAATAAAATAAACTGGGCCATATTTTCACAAGACAGGACCCATCAGTTCTCTCTGACTGGCAGTTTCAACATCTGGTGGAAGTTTGGGTAGATGCTGAATAAAAGTTGCTGGGGTATGGCATATCATGATTCAAAAATAATTGTAAATACCCATATGAAAATATGAAGGGCAGATAATCTCGGTCACGTTACCAATGTCGGTGTTTCTATCCACTTCAAGACACAGATTCAGGGTATTTATTTTTGTGAGTTAGTGTAGTGTGCTTTTGTATTTCAAGGATAGGCAACTCCAGAATTTCCAACTCTTTATGTGCAAATAGCAAGCGCTTCATCACAGGACTGATCCCTGAGCATTATCAAAGGATATTTGTCTTTTGGAAAGATTATGGACAGTTCTCCTGTCCCACTCTGATTTGAATGCCAATAATATAGATGCTGTTCCACTGTACAAGATCCAGGATTACAGCTTGGTTAGTGATAAAAAAAAAAATCATCACTCAATATCTGAGTAAACCCACGTTTTTCAACCACAAGGGGAATATTTGAAAAAAAAATCATAGTCTGCTCATTATGTGTACTACATATTTCCATTGCTTCTGTGTCTGAAAAATACATTGCATGTCTTTTGGGGATGATATTGTAGAAGAGAAGATAGGATATAATTCATGACAGATAGTAAAAGAACAGAAAACAATCAGTTTAAAGTTGATAGCACCATAGAAACATGAAGAAAAAGCTGAGGATCAGGGAAAAATAAAGCTCATCTGCTATGAAGATTGTCATGCTCAAGTGCAAGTCTGTTGTCTAGCAGCTGTGATTTGAGGAGCACTGAAGATGTGCCTCCCCTTTTGCAATGTCTCATTAAAGTTAAACTGTAGAGAAAATCTAGATGTCTCTGAAACTTTTGACAGACTATTCACTTACTATTTGTTATTTTTTAAAAATCAGTAAAATGCTGTAATCTATTTTTGCTCTAGGCAATTAGGTATTATTTCTGAACATATTTTACTAAGGATAGTATACATGTAAAAAAGCACACAGGTCAAATCTCAATGGTTTTACACAAATTTGAAGACACTCAAATAGCACCAGAACAAGAAACAGAATCTTACCTGCTTCCAGATGCCAAACATCTCCCTCAATACTCAGAGTCTGCAAGACAACAATAACCCAATACCTAATGCTATGAAATGGCATGTTCATGGACCTTATATGAATGAAGTCAGTATCATTTTGTTTTAATGTGATTCATTTTACTCAATATCATTTTTTGTATAATTCAGTCCTATGCATTCCTTTATGATATTTCTTGTGAAATTTCAGCTATTCATGTATTGTTAAAGAATGTCCTTGATGACATTTATTCACTCATTTACTAAATAATTATTCAGAGCCTAATGTGGTAGAGGACAAAATGCAGCAAAGAAAGAAATCATAGTCATTCCTTTAGGGAGTTTGTTGGCCATAAGCAGGATAAGTAATACTTAAGTCTAAAAACCCAACAAATAATTTTATATATGGTGCACCTTTGCATGCTAAACTATTTTCATTCAAAAGATTTGTTTTATATTGACAATACGTTTATAATTTTAAGAAATCAAAAATAAATTGTTATCATCCTTGAAGAAATTTCTTCTTTATTCCCTTTAAACTTTTCTCCACATTCATGTTTTTCTTTTTTTGCTAAGCAAATATCTTTTGAATGCAACATTATTGGTAAATAATCTTCAATTAATTTTTCAGGGAGAACTCATGTATATATATATATATATATATATATATATACACTCCTTGGGATTTCATTTTACTACCTCATCCTTATCCTTCATTGACTCCCTCTCTCTCTATCTCCTCTCTCTCTCTCTCTCTCTCTCTCTCTCTCTCTCTCACACACACACACACACACCAATAATCCTAAATTTGTATATCATCTTAATACTCAAAGAAGTCACTACCACCAAATTACCACTTACTCATTAAGACTTGCATCTCTCATCACAAATCCTGAATTAGTTGCTGATATTAGAGTACCTTTCTTTGCATTGCAGAAATCTGAAGGCTAACCTGTTCGAATTTACATGGCTATTCAATAGCAGATTTGCTATTTCAATCCAGATCTCTTTCCATCACATCAGTGCCCATTACAATACCCAAGAAAAAATAACGTAGATTTATCACCTCCTTCTTCCATTAACATTAAAACAACATAAGGGAATAACACTCCCAGAGAAAGAGTAGGAATTTAAGGAAAGTAGAGAGAAAAGGAAAGATAGATGAGGTGAATGATTCAAATTTTAATTTCATCTAGATTCTGCTTATGCTTAAAGTTTGTATGCCTCTAGAGGAACATTTCCCAAACTATGTTCTGGTTTTCTTTGGAATAGTAATAGAAACTGAAAATAAAAATGCTACTAATAAACATCTAGAGCTAGAGATAGTTGAAAAATTTAGTGTTGACCAACACTAAAACAAATAAAATTAAACAAGTTTCTTTGCTCTGAAATATTTCTGTATCTTTAATATGGTAGTGTAGGGGAAAAGAAACTTAATTAAACAGGGAATTTTTTTCCCCATGAGATATGTCACATAGTATTTAACATAACACACTTAAAAAGACAATGCATTAAGGAACTAGCCAGCTGTGTTAGGAAAATCATACCATACATGGATTCATATAAGAAAATTTAAGAAAAAATACATATATCCCCAATACAATTTATACAACATAGCAAAAGAAGTTTGCTCCTTAATGTTCTAACTATAGATCATGTGCCCATATTCCCAGGGGAAAAAACTTCATTTTATACCCCAATCCCCTATCAAAACTAAGCCTTAGACTTTAGAGTGGGAAACCACAGGACAGATTATTTACAGAAATATTTATTTGTTTAATGGTCAGTGAAAAAAACAACTTTTATTAAACTATATTCATATTAGAAAGTTAAAATAGCATCCATTAAGGGGAAAAAATCTTTAAAGATTTGTTACTGAAAATCCTTCCAAGGTGATCTCCTCCTTCAGACACAAAAGATCTAGAAATTGGCTAGAGGGGTCATGATCCATGAAGAAACTTGACACTTCATTTTAACCCAAGTCAGCACAAATGGGCTAATAGTCAGATGCTTTTTGACCCCAGATGATTAAATAGGCAATGCCACTCAATAAAGCATGGGACCTATGCCCTGACCTCTCTTTTGGTCCATCTGCTATTGTTTCAAGATACCACACTGTTTGGATTTCTGCCTGGGATGGAATGATAATGTTTATGACTTTTAAAAAATACATCCATCAATAGGTTTCTCTTCCAGGAAGGTAGAAACAACCCATGCCTTAGATAATTAAGTTTTAGTGTTCCAGATCTTTTAACAGTCCTTCCACATGGTGAGGGTTATTTCTCATTCTCAACCATTCCGAGGAGCATTTAATATCAATGTACAGCATAAGAAGAATTAGAAAAGTTAGCACAGTGCTATTTGTGTCCCACTCGTTACCTGGTATTTCCTTCTCTGGTTTGGCTGTGGCACTCATCCCTCCATCCCTCAGTTGCCCTAATTTCCTTGATTGACATCTTTTTCCTGCAATCTTCCCCTGAAGACTGTCCTCAAGAGGTTCAAGCTTCAGATGTCACCTTCCTCCTCTTGCTTCAAGGAAAGACAGCTGACTTAGCTGCAGTCTGAAATCCCTGAGAGATCATGCTGAACTTCAACTTCATATGAACTCACACTCCTGCTTTGCCCCTTCAGCTTTCCTGCCAAGTTTCTCTCACTCTAGCTAGTTTCTCTTGAGAACTTTCCCACAGTACATCATACACACAAATATTGGCATCAGGCTCTGATTGTAGAGTAACTACTCCAAAATGGTTGTCAAATAGAAAGTGGTAAGGGCAGACAGAACAAAAACATGCAGGTCCCAAACTTACCCAAAGGTCAGGGACCAATGACGATGCAATGCTCTAGTGTACTCGAACGTAGATTATAAGAAACAAAACAGAGGAAGGATCTGCCAGATGGATCAGACCAGATAGACTACACCAAACCAATAGTTAACAGCAAAGGGGTAACAAAAGTAATAGCATAGAAGTGGATAGAGTGGTTTTATGTCAGTGTATGATGTACAAAGAACATTAACACCAACTAATCCACTTTAATAAAAATCTTGGGTGAAACTCTCAACGAATGGTGACTTTTAGAAAGTCCAGAAGAATTCACTTCAAAAGAGAGGATTCACTTCCCAAGTGAGGATGAGTCCCAGCCTTTGCCTAGGAGAAAATATCAGGTCTAGAGTAAGGCAGGGTGTTGGAGGCTGTGTATGAATGACGTGTGTTTGAGCCATCACAAGGCAGACAGGAGGTGCTTCTCTGAAAACAACTGGAGTGAATCCACAAGTTGCATATTGCTTAGATTAAAGCTGAGACCCTACCTTAGCTCATAGCCTGAGGTTCAAATGCAGGCCCTGGAGGTGGGTGTAACCTGCCTAGCCCTGAACAACTTGTTTTTCTCATCTTTTCCTGTTTTCCTGCCACAGTAAAACCTTTTGATGTATTTTCCCGGAAATAAAGATTTGGGGCCTTTTTCCTTGTTCAATTTCAGTGCCTGCCAGGATGGGAAAACCCAAAGGCCCCAGCTTTGAAAACTATGCTTTGCCTCTTGTCTTTTTTTCTTTATTGTTTATTTTGAGATTTTAAAATTTTCCCAGCTGGTTCACCCAACCCAGACACTAGGGGAGAACACCTTCCAGAGAATTCACCAGGCTGAAGAGACACCAACAATGGGATTCAGCTACAAACAATGGCAGGGAAGATGAGAAGGTTTGGAATTGGAAGTCTCCTTAAAGTAAAAATCAACATATTATTAATCTGGCAATCTGCAAATCATTCAATTTGCCTTAGTAAATGGTCACAAAGGCAGGCCTTAAAATAATACTCCTCCAAGAAGGGGAATACTTTTGGACATTCAGAATAAACATAAAGGAAAACAGGGAAAAAAAGATTTAGGTTTTTGTGTGTGTTTGTTGTTGTTGTTGTTGTTTTAATCAGAATAAATATTCAATACTATGAAGTGACAACTTGCTGAACTAGGAGTTATGTACCAGGTTTTCAGTCCAGAGTTATTCCCTGATTTCTCCTGTGGGGTAAGTGGTCATTTTTCTTCCCCAGGCTCAGTATCCTTTTCTATAATATAAAGTTTTTAGAGAGGAATCATACGCTTCTAAAATTCTATGAGATCAATTGTTTAATTTAGGAGTAAGCTGTGGCTGAGGACCCCATCTGAGGACCCCATCTGAGGACCACATCTCTTCTCTTGTAGAGAAGTTTTATTAGGACACAGCCATGCTCATTTGCTACCACATTTTTTATGGCCACTTGCAAGCTTCAATGGCAGAGCTGAGTAGGTGCAATAAAGAACAGGTGGCCAGCAAAGCCTAGAGCATGTACTCTTCGCACCTCCACAGACACAGTTCACCAACCTTGGTTTATGTGAATGAAAAGTGAACTGCTTGAAACCATCCTGAGTCCTAGTTCAGGGTTTCTTTGTGCAGCCCAGGGGAATTGCAGGTCTGTTTCACCAATTCTCTGCTCTTGAGAAGCACAAACAGCCCTTCTCAAGCACCTGAACACCAGATTCCTCCAGAAAGGGTGGTGATGCTAAATTGTAAGGATCAGAAGAGTTTCAAGGAGAAAATAATGTATAACCAGAAAAAATGGATTTCAAAAGGAAAGAAGTATGTGCACATTGTTGTCTAGAGAAGATACTTTATAGAGAATATTTGAGCATGCCTATTGCTGACAAATAATCTGTTTCTATTTCTAGAGGTAGAATAGTTTCTGTCATGTAATGATAGATACAATGTACCATATACAGATACAGTCCCAAAAATGAAGGTCAAACATCTTGTGGGAGGAACTCTCCAGGGAGCAAGTGTGACTTTAATAATCAATTTATCAATTCTATTAATCTGTCCAAGAAGCAACTTGTAGGCTAAATATATTTTTTGTTTTATGAATTTTCTTATTCACACTGAGTTACACCCCTAGACCTCATTTTTTATGTTTTTTTTTTTTGTGTGTGTGTGTGTGTGTGTGTGTTTTGCTGTGATTCAACCCAGGGCCTTGAATGTGCCGGCAACCACTTTACCAATTAGATACATCCCTGGCCCCACCTTTGTTTTTTAATTCATTGATATCTATTTTGATCATTATTATGTTTCTGAATAATTAAATATGGACACAGTTTACATTTTGGCCCAATATCTAGGGTGGAAATCATAGATTTTTGAGTCTATTTTCTTGAATAAGAGGATCTAAGGTTACTCATTACTCGGTAAGTGCTGTTTTAGCAGTATCCATAAATTTAGATATGTTGTAAGTTTATTGTCATTTGATTGAAACTATAGGTTGCTAATTTACCTTTTAGCTTTTTTCTTGACACATATATTAGTCACAATTGTTTTATTTTTCATTCATTTGTGGACTTTCTGGATATTGCTATTTATTTCTGATTTAATTCTATTGTGATCAGAATTAATACATGTAGTTTTAATCCTGTGAGGAATATTGAGACATTTTATTGCAAATCATAAGGTACAAGGATGTCCTTGTTGTCTCCTCATGTGTATATAAATTATGTACTGTTGAAGTATGAATGCCATGCTCTATAAATTTTAATTAGACCAAGTTGGTTGATAGTATTTTTCAAATATTATCTAATTTAACTAAATTTTTTATGGTTCTTCTACTATTTAGAAAGGGAAAGTGAAATCCCCAATTATGACTATGGATTTCTCCCTTTCTACCTTTATTCTTTGTTAGACTTTCTATAGGTATTTTGAAGTGATATTGTCAGTTAAATAAGCCTTAGGGCTATCATACCTTTCTAATTGACTTTTACCACTATGAAATATAGCAATTCTCTCTGGCAGTAGGTTTCATCTTGAAGTCTACTTGGATATGGAATTGATTAGATCAGTGTTTTTATTCTCATCATAGGAATGATATGTTTATGATTTAATCTTTCTCCTTTCAATCTATCTCTACTTTTATTTAGGCATCCCTTGGGGAGAACATGGAGATTTTTTATGAAATTTTACTAATTTTTAGTTTTTTAATGAAATTTTACTAATTTTTCCCTTTCATTCATGTTTTGGTCTCTTTATATTCAATGTACTTCTTGATTTGGCTTTGAGTCTAAAATTTGCTACTTGTTTTCTAACTGCTCCGCTCTCCCCCGTTTTGTTTTTCTTGGATTATATTTTGGGAGTAACCAGGCACTTTTTAATAAGCCATTTCATTTTCTCTGTTGACTATTTAGCCATGCCTTTTAGACTGCTTAAAAGTTTATTATGTGCATCTTTACATTGTCTCAGGCATTTTATATTTTACACTGTTACTCTTCATATAACCTATTCTTTCATACTCATTTCATATATCTCCGATAAACACTGCATAGTGTCATAATATATGTGAATATATATGAATATATAATCATGTTTATGTAGATATAGTATCTGTGTGTATGCATATACATTAATATAGAATAATATAATCTTTTTCCTGATATAGTTTGTGGATCTTCCTGGATTTGGAATTAATTGTTTTCACCCACTTGGAAACTCTAGCCATTTTTAAAAAATATGCTTTTAACATACTTCTTTTTCTTCACATCACTTACATGTATGATGTTAGATCTTTTGATATGGTCCTTCAGTTGAGTGAAGTTCTATTAAATTTTAAAATATTTTCTCTCTTCTTTGATTAGAAAATTTGACTGATCTCTTCTCAGTAGATTGTCTCTTTCTTTGGTGTGACATTAATTCTACTAAGTATATGAGTTTTTTAAAGAATACATTTTCATTGTCGAATTTCCTATTGAAAAAGAATTCTATATAGCTCCTGTGCTATTTCTGATAAATTCCTGGGTCTCCAGAAAGTCAGTGCTACTCAGAAAACACATTCTAGAGTTGTGTGTATATTTATTGGTGTCCTGAATATGTGTACCCACATTCAAAAGGAGCTAAAAGTAATCTTGACCCTCTATTTCAAGGTACAGATTAGGGTACCTATATATAGTTACATATCCTATTATAACTTTAACTTTTATCAATGCATCCATTTAGGATACCTAAAAATGTAGGGTCATCAAAATGTCGGTTAAGAAAACTTACAGAGAATAGACAAGACAAATAAGGCATAAACATAAGAAGATACCTATTCTAGCAAAGACAAAACAGCGTCTGAACAACTACAAAACATTTTATCTTCACAATGTGTGGGAATCAATATGCGGTGATCTATAACCTGTTTTTACAAAGCTGTGGCCATATAAATTCCACCTATACATATTAAGTTCTTACTCATTTAAAATAACATGCTAATGATGAGGGAATAAAGAGGGAAGACTATAGAGATAGAAGTTCACAGTCTAATAGAATTTTTTATGCTCTCAATTCACAGATATCATTAAAGAAACGACAGGTTGCTTTGTAGGGAATATGACTTCTTTGCAGAAATTAGGATGACATACTTAATAGATACACAGTTGCTGAGGCATATACATCTAATGTGTTATAATAAAAAGCATATTTTAACTAAGAGAGATCTGGCTGTGAATTTTATCTAATTCTGTCACTTACTAATAATGTAATGCTTCTTAAACTCATTTTCATCATATACGCCTTTAGAAAAATGTCTGTCTGGCAAGATTTTCTTGATGATTAAAGAAGGTATACAAATCTGTGTCAGTTCACACTCAATAATTAATGCATTTCATTAATAATATTAACATCATAAACACTAAGTTGGCTAGCAAGTTATAACACATTACAGAGAATAGCTTTAAAAAAAAAGACTTAAAACCAACTTGAAGCATTTAAATGCTTTATTCTTTGTGCACATGTATATTATTCCTGGCATACTAACATGTCTACCATGTGGATGATCTTTCAATGTGTCACTCAGAATGTAGCTATGGTAAAAAACAAACTATTTTGTGTAAATTTTCATGTCATATGAGAATAATTAGGGATTCATCCTAAAGGCATAAATTTATGACAGATTACTAGATCATTTCCCATAAAGTTCCCTTTTTCACTGTACCAAAGCCAAAGTCATTAAATAATTTTTGTCCAATATTTTCTCACCAGAAACATTATTCTATCTTCCCACACATCACTAACATGTAGGGTCATTAAAGTGCTGGACAATTACATAATGGGAAAAAGACAAATAAGCATATCCCTCAATAGGCTCATTGATGGAAAGAATAAGCACACATATTTTCTCTCTTCGTTGTGTATTTCTTTCATAGTGCATATTTTTCGAGGAGACTAAGACAAATTTCTGTACACCTTCTTATTGTTCCATCCCTTTCTCTCTGTCACCTCTATACCTTGTCCTTCTTCTACCCCTCCATTTATTTATTTATTTATTTATTTATTTATTTATTTATTTATTGTTTATAGATTTCATGGATGTGAATAATGTCTTTGTGAGCCTGTGGATGTATCTGTGTGTGAGGGTGGGTGTCACTAAGTAACTGGGCCACACCACTTAGCCCATTAATAATCAATAATCAAGGAAAAATACAACTAACAAAACAAAGGCATGCTAGAATGAAAATTGAAATCGTGGTTCAGAAGACAAGCTGACTCTAGTTAGCCAGATGATATAAAGTGCCAATCCCACATGACTCCAAGAGATAATGAGAGCAAGAAAAGCCATACTCTCAAGACACACTAACATTAGGACTTTCTCAGGAGTAGCTTAAAGTATTTCAGATTTAAGCCTTGGAATTAAAGCCTTGCATGTGTGTATTTATTGAAAGTCAGCCGTTACACGGTGTCGAAAAAAGAAATGGGGTCAGGCTTATGTCAAACAAATATTTTGTATTAGATAGAAGATGTTTTAATGACTAGTTTCCTTCTGATTTTTTTTCAACTAGCACTTTGGTTTATTCTTTAATGAACCAAACCAAGAGTTTCAGATGTTTCCATTAAATGACAGAAAAATATCATTTTAAATCACCATTTTTCCTTCAAAGCAGATGCTATTATTAAAATGTATTGATGAGCTATAGGTCTTGCCCCTAGTTTGTATAACTGATGTTTCTCCAATATTTTATTGCCCCAAAATAAGAAAAAAAAAACTATATGTATTTTTTTCTTTTTGAGAGACAAACATTTCTAATCTTGGAATGAAGAATAGTAGCTTTTCTTTTCTTCTTCCCCTTTCTCTTCTAATTTAAAAGAATATGAAATTGAGACCTGTCATTTTTTTTCGTAACTTATTAGAAATAGTAAAAGGACTTTTACTACTTTTTTTTTTCACTACAGCTGTACCGTCTCTTATCCCTCCTATCTTTGTGTTATACCAAGCCTGGGGAAGATATGAATATAAAAATATACATAGAACTCTATCCCAAGTGATACTCCAATTATGGCCTACCTAAAACTGGCTTTCCTTTCTGCTTCTAAACAGAAATAAAGGAACCAATTAATACTGCTCCTGGCTACTTCCCTACAGTCTGAAACATAAAAAAATGAAAAGATGAAGTCCTGTTCTGCATCACAAAGCCTTTGAATAGCCTGAAGTTCAGATATGGCAAGCATAGTTATTGACTGAAGAAAGCTCTGAAAACTGATCTCTAGTGTAATCCTTTTAGGTTCTGCAAAAGATGGTTAATAGCCCTCCCCACACAAAGTTCATCATCAAAGACAGATGCCACAATTTTTTTTCCATTTGCAACACTGCTGCTACCCAGTTACACATCATGACAACAGATTTAACTTTTATAGGCCTAAGGCATTTTGTGAACATATAGTTAGAGGTTCCATTATATCCATTTCCCATTTTAAAATGCCCTTTTCTTATTTTCTTTGTTGTAATTGCATGACTTACATTATTTCTGCATATTTCCCCTTAAATGAACTTGAAAATTTTCTATTGCTGCACAGTATGTTAGTACAGACTTACACTTTAAACACACAAACTGTTTTAGTCAGCTTTTTCAGCATTGTGACCAAAAGAACTGACAAAAACAATTAGAGGAGGAAAAGTTTATTTGGGGGATCATGGTTTCAGAGATCTTAGTCTATATGAAGCTGACTCCATACCTTGGGGACTGAGGTGAAGGAATACATCATGGTGGACGTGTGTGGTGGAGGAAAGTGGGTGAGGACATGGCACCAGGAAGGAGAGAAAGAGGGGGCAGGGAGTGAGAGAGAGAAAGGGAGAGAGGGAGAGAGCACGCTCAAGAATAACAAAATATATACCCCAAAGGCACACCCACACTAACCTACCTCCTCCAGCCACATCCCACCTGCCTACAGTAACCACCAAGTTAATCCCTGTCAGGAGATTAATTTACTGATTGGATTAAGGCTTTCATAGCTCAATCATTTCACCTGCAAACCTTCTTGCATTGTTTCATGCATGAGCTTTTAAGGGACACCACATATCTAAACCATAACATTCGTTAATACATTTATTATCTTATACTTTCTGTAGATCAAGAGTCTGGTTACGACTTAACCATTTGTAAGGATGCAATTCAGATGTTGTCCAGGACTTTGGTTTATTCTAGATAATCAACTTGCAATGGATCCACATATAAACTCACTCAGATTATTAACAGAATTCATCTTCTTGGGATGGTAAGCCTGGGGTCCTGGCTACTTTTTTGGATATTGACCAGACAGTGCTCTCAATTCCTATTGCTAACCGTCAAGCTCTGGAATATATTGCATTCCTCTGCCACATGGTCCTTTCTCATAGATCATCTTATGAGATGGAAGATTGCTCCTTTGCACTAAAAGAGAAGGATATCAAGGATGTTATAGCATTTACAGTCCAATTGAGGTAGAAGAAAAAGCTATTCACTGAAGCCATGATTCTCATGATCCATAAAAGTCCTGATATAAGCTTAGTCAACAGTGTTCTTTATGCACAATAACTTCAAAAGTGCCTTTATTTGCCTCAGCCAACAGTTTTTCCTGTGAATAATGAGTGATTTTGATCATTCTGCATAACAATGTGATTTCCTAGCTTCTTCATTTTTCTAAGCTATTCCTCATAAGTTGGCTGTCTTCTCATTAGAAAGATGACTAACAATCATAGCAAACAATATACTAAAAACACAGATTTCAAATTCCCTGAACAACTTGATTGTGAACATTGTAATCAGGGGGCATGACATCTGTAAGGAGACCCTCCGTACCACTCAAGTTAGCAACTGAATGGGATAAGATTGCAAATAATCATGACCAAAGGCAATCAGTGCTTGTTTAACAAGTCACAGACTCATTTTGTTTCTCCTATATAGGAAATGGAAAATACTAAAGTTTGGTTTTTCCAGGTGTTTTTCATTTTTACTTAAAATCTACCTATAATAGAAGCACTACTCAGGTTCCTAGTAGCTTTAACAGTTCCTTCTTAAGATGATAAGGTACCAAGCAGATGGTTTTTCCCAATCTTACTCAATTAAAAAAAATAGCAACCTAAAAATGTGTGGAATCTTGTTATCTTTTAGCCTCTCTCACTAAAAATACATATTTTTGTATTGTTCTGTAAAAAAAGAAAATATAAGTGTTAATATAGAGCTCTGAAGTGGAAAGAAAGAATGCAATAAAAGCACCCAAGTTCTGATTAGCTGTGTATTTCTCAAGTGCCTTGAGATCTGGGTTTTGTAGTCTGAAAGATAAACTCTTTATAAATTCCTTCCATTTAACTTTGTTTGTATAATAAACACATTTTTATGCAACTGTTTTTAATAGGAAATATCAGGTTTTCCCATTATTGAAGATATTTATTTTGGACCATTTCATTGATAGCAAATGAATATTAAAGCCTATAATACAGATAACCTTTATTGTTAGTTATTTGCTATTTATTTTGCTGCCTGTGTAGAGGTATTTTTAGTCTTTCCTCTATATGGGCTGAAAATGATGAATTTTATGAATACTTCCTCTGCAGTTGAAGCCATTTGCATTTATACACATGAAACTATGTGTTTGTTATTAAAACGTGATGTAGAACTTCATTATATTGATGGTATTTTTCAATAGTCATAAGATCCACACTCCTTAAGGCTAAGAGTCAACCTAGGCATACCTATTTTTTTTAATGTCTTCTACATCTGTTTCCAGTTTCTGGGAGAACAACAACAAAAAGAAGTTTTTAGGAGAAAGAATGTTTTCTAGGGAACGTCCAATAAATGTTCCAAAAGTAATGCTCTTTCAAAGTTTTAAGAATGTTATACAGAAGAAATTACTGGAGCAAATCAGCATTGCCATCAATATGGGATGGCTGATGTCAGTTATGGTATGGCCACACAATCAATCACATTGAACCATTTGGATCATTGCCATTTTATAGATCATAAGCAATTGAATATCGACAATTTGGGTGGGTAACCCTAACGTTATCCAGCCATTTAAAAAATATGCATAATTAAATCAAAAAGCAAATTATAGATGAATATACTGTCCATGATCTCATTTTTATAGAAAAATAAATATACATGGAAATATGTGGAAAATCCCCAAATGATATAAAAACTACAAAAATCTTGGAAAGAGATTAGAAGATGGGTAAAATGTGAATCTATGGGGAACATGAACTGCTGTAATAAAATAAAGTATATATATGCAGGTTGAGTTCACAGAAAAATTCAGAGGACAGTACAGTTCACCTGCATCTATATATGTACAGCTCCTCCCATAATCAACATTCTTCACCAGAGTTCTACATTTGTTATGACTGATGAACCTGCATGAATATCTCATAATCACCCAAAGTCCAAAGTTTACAGTACAGTTTGCTGTTGGTGTCATAAATTTATTGGTTACTACAAATGTATAATGACATGGGTTAGTATGTACTGTTTTAGTATCATACTAGTTTCACTGCCCCAACAATGTTTTGTTCTCTGCCTCTTTATTCCTCTACCTTTTAATCCCTGGCAAATACTGATCTACGTATGGTCTCCAAAACTTTTCTTTATCCAAAATGTCATATATATGGAATCATAGAGCATGTACCAATTTAAAAAAATAGCTCATTTTACTCAGTAATATTCATTTATGTTTCTTGGTAATTATTCATATCTTAACAGCTCATTTATTTTTGATGCAGATTGGTATTATATTGTGTATATGTAGTACGGTTTGTTATTAATTCACCTCTGGAAGGATATGTTGGTTGCTTCCAAGTTTGGGCAATTAAGAAGAAAGCTGTTTTAAACACCCATATTCTGGCTTTTGTGTGGATAAATTTTTAGCACCTTTGGGGAAATTTCAAGGTGCATGGTTGCTGGATTACATAGTAAGACTACATTGAATTTTATAAGAAATTGCCAAATTGTCTGGTAAAATGGCTATTTCGTTCCCACCAGCAATAAATGGATGAGAGTTCCTCAGTGTTGTCAGTGTGGGATTTTGACCATTTTAAGATCATGAAGTAGTAGCTCACCCATGTACTATAGATAGATAGATATTTATACTCCCCCCCACACAAAGTAATTAAGCCCTCTCTCTTCATTACTACCTAGAGTGTAATCTATGAATGACACCGTTGCAAACCTTACTGATCTGCCAAGAGATATGTACAAATGGAGAGAAACATTTAGAAACATTTTTATAGCAATTTGGTAAGTAATTTTATGTTTATTGAATCTAATGGTGAGGAAAACAACTAGAGCTTTTATTTTGTATGTTCTTTCTCATTTAATTATTTCAATAATTGATTTTGAAAATATTTTTCAAAAAATATATATGACTTTTCAGACCTCCTTAAAAAAATCCGTTACCACAGATAATTTAGGAGCACTTATTTATCTATTGTTTTTCCAGCTTTTTTGAAGTATGATTGACAGATAAATCTCACATACATTTGAAGTGTGAGACAGTGTTTTGACAAAAGTATACCTTGCTTCATGATTCTTACAATTGACCTAAAACGAAAAGTACGGAAATCAAGTCAATGTTCAACCTTTATCTAGAAGCTGTAAAGATAAATAAACTAAGAAATCTTCCAATTATTAATGAGTCAATGTGAATGTAGTAGGCAATATAGACTGATTTATGTTCTGTGCCCTCAAATAAAACACTTTATTATGCTCTGACTTGCATTATTTCTTTATTGTTTTATGAATAATATTAGTAATTAAATTAATGCTACTAAGAAACAGATAATTTATTGAATGATCATTACATGGAATCCTTATACTCACTATGCATTATTTCATATTTTCTTAATAACAAATTCATGAAATGAGTTTTCATATTCATTTTGCAGAATGAGAAGACTTATATTTAAATGACGTGTCCAGCATCATTAAGTAATGGTGGAATCCGAAAGTAACTCAGCATCATATCGTTTTTGAAAACTAAATTAATGTTTCTACTTTCATTTCCTGAATGTTAGAAAAAATGCATATGTTATTTCAAAAATGTATTTGCTATCAGCAGTTTATATATATTTCATTCATCAGCTCCTGGAAGTCAGGAAAGAGACTTTGACTAGAGTTCAGCAGTCTTGTATACTTAGTTAAACATTCTCAAAATTGGTTGCATTTCCTGGGACAAGAAATTTTCCAGTTGATCTGAGTTATATAATGTGAATGCAGTATTTTAAGCTAAATAGCCTTTGATATTCCGTTTTTCTCTTCTTTTATCACTTCTTGATGTATTTCTCAATTTTCTGGTGTAACACATCAATATATGAAAAGGATCTAAGGAATGCCTTTTCATTTATCTATCTCAGAGTTCTCAAAATAATTTGAGAATGAGACATTTTTCTGATGTTATGTCTATTAACATTATAAAGGAACTATGCCATGCTCTGATGAGAAAAATCCAGTTGCTATTGTCATTCTTATATTCATTATTATCAAAATCATTATTAATTAGTTATGCTTCTCACAGTCAGCTTCTTGAGAGATTATATTGGGATGGTTACATTTTGATGGAGAGTAGAACTTGAAGAATTCATTCACTAACTAGAGGTTTAAATGGAAAGAGGTTTATTTGGCTCATGGTTCTGAAGGCTAGGAAGTCTAAGAGCATGGCACTGGCATCTGGTACTTTGATAACAAAGCCACTTCCACAATATCCCAGGAATTCTTCCTTCCATGAATGGATCATTAGGGCATTTCCCTCCCACGTTCCCAATATATGAACTTTTAAGAGATATATTCAAACTCTGTCACCCAAGAACTATTTTGCTATTAACTATTTTAGTCAACCATATCCTCCTCTCCACCTAACAAATAAACTCAACGATGATTTCGTGGAGAGGGTGAGCCAGGAAACTTCTGATCTTGGTGATATTAGGAACAGCTAAGGGCTGGACTGTCATAATTAAATTGAGGTGTATAAGGTGAAAATTGAGACCACATTTACACCTTTTCCCTTAGGCTTCCAGAGTGATGGCAACCATATTTTAATTTTTAAGGCATGAGAATAGGTGTTTCTTTTCTGGGTAAATGAATAGTTCAAAAGAAAAAATGTCTTTAAGAATAGATCTGCACTCCTCCTAAGAAAGAGTTCGACAAGGTCACCCTGAAGAGAAGCTCACTGCTGACAAGCCTGGACTGCACATAAAACATTACTGATCAACTTGTTTCACTTTTATCTTAAATAAAATAAATTCAGAATACCCAATATTGCCAAACACTGGGGGGGGGGGATTCTGTAACATTAAATGCAAAAGCTGAATAAAAACAGAAGAAAAAAGAAACTCAGAAGAAACAGACGATACAGAGAACAAAGCAAGGGAACACGTAAAACCAAACCATAAAAAATCCTATTATCTGTTTCCAAGTTTCTGGATAGATATAGTTGGGACAGATTGAGTTTAGCAGCTTCTCCAGAGAGGTCCATCATTCATAGAATGACAATTATTGTGGCAGGAAAGGCCAGTGAAAGAGCATCCATGTTAACTCTTACTCTCAAAATAATATGTATATAGGAAGGAATCTCATCCCTGAAAAATAATGAGTTAGTGTCAACACTAGTGATTTTTAAGAGTGAATGATTTATTAAACACACACAAACACACAAACCTTTTTAAGTCTTCAGCTTGAGTGCAGAGGATAAATAGCTTCTAGAAAAGATAGGAAATGATATCAAATGTTGTGGTTAGATTTAATAAGCAGATACATAGATGGAATTAGAAGGACAAAAAGAGTTATTGGACTGTAATATCTGCAAAAAGAAAGAAAGAGGTAGCAGACTCAGGCAAGGATATCCATAAGACCATGATGAAGATCTGATGGAATCTATTGCCACTCTGCCAGGGAGCTCCAGTGTAAAAATGTCCCTTGAGAGAAGCCACACTCTGGGCAAATAATAGCTGGGCTACTTTCCACTCACCACACTCACAGGTCATATTCTTCTCAGGAGTCACCTTGAAGGTATGAAATTGGAAGGTTGAAATTGAAAACTGAAGGTGGGGGTTGTCAGATTACCACATTTTTTGCAGCTGGGCAGCAAGTTGTTTCTTTAGGGGAGACCTACATGGGACATTTCAATAGCTCGCAATTCCAGAGAGTGACACCGATTAAAGCTATCGTGCTGTATACACTGTCATTTGAGCAATTCAAAACAGCCATTGGTATCTTCATACTGTCATTGATCTGATTAATATATTTAACCCAGTAAACTTAAAATACTAGAATTATTCTATAGTCATGTGACTTTGCTGTTATATATCACCATTAAGCCATCTTTTTACCATAGTTCTGTGTCACTATTTAGTTTACTGGTATCCTGAGTCTCTTGACTCATAGGCATTATGCAGATTGACTTATGATGACCCATTTTGATATAATATTGAAAGCAGAAAGTAGCAGTGTCTTATATGCCTCGGTGCAACATATGCACATAATAAAGCTAGAGATAGAGTTTATGTGGATCCAATAACCTGGGGCATGTGGAATATCGCCTGCAAAGTCCTATAGTTTTTCATTCTTATACTGAGAACTATAACCAATGCTTGGTGCATCTTTGAATTTTGAGAGGAAAATAAGCCACATTCTGGTAAATTTCTCTGATCCCTTTTCCAAGTGGTCTGAAATTCTTCCAGTTTGGGGAGGTGATATTAGAGGATGGCAGATATTCCAGTAGATAGATGAGTAAGCAGCACTGCCACATGACCCTTCTGGATGAAGAGAACAAGTGCTTGAATGTCTGGACAAGATGAAGAAATCATATGGTGCCTGTGAAATGCTCTAGTTTTGGATCCGTGGTGTACTCCTTTATAGTTTTGGAACAAAACTGTACCATCTTCTATAATTAAATTCTCATTATTTTAGAAATATATATCATCATATATATCATGCAATATAAACTCACTTTTCAAGAAAAGGATGAGGTAATGATATCTGTAGGAATCACTGGTCTTATCATGTACCTTATCGTCCACACAACAGAATTCAGAATGGTAGAAAGCCAAGTGAGAACTGTGCAAGCTCTAGCTCTCATAAAGTTGGAGTACTTTTGTATGGGATGTGTAATATGCAATTCAGGATGTGTACATAGATTTTGAAAACAAAGAACAAAAATACAGAGCATTCTATTTACCATTTCTCCTAACTACCTTCTGTTGACATTTTGGCTCATAAACTATGATGCTGGGGCCCAAAGACACAATAATGCTGAAGGAGGACCCAACCTTGTTCCAGAGCACAGGTTGAATTCAATTGGAAGCTAGGCATTCTATTTGGCCATGCAATACTCTTCTTGTCAGTAAGACAAGCAGGTAATGTAGGAAGTTGTGGCATAGTTTGTATCATCTATCCTATCAAGAGAAAATGAGGTTGCTGATACGCTAATCAACATGGAGTAGTTTGGAAACAAGTCAGATGACTTGTTTTCTGTTACCTTACACTACTCCACTCAATATTAAAGTTAGTGTAAAAATGTATAAAACATACAGGAAGCACCAGCATAGACTTAGATCCTTCAGAAATGAACCTGTGATCCTTTAAAAGGCAAAATAAGTTCTAAATGACCCTATTATCTAAAAATTTATAACGATGGAGAACTGACTATCCTATATTAGGTAATATGAAAAAATAGTATGCATGTAACTTTGCATGTACAAAGGCTGAGTAGAACTCTCCATTTGTAGAATGTACTTGTTGAGGGCAAATAGCTCTGTTGGAAAGACTTGGCCATTCTTAGTCCTTAGAAGTAATAATAGGGTCATTTCTCACCTGCCTACATGACATGGTGTGCTCCAGAGAGTGAGAAGTGGGTTTTGACACCAGAGTCACTCTCTCACCCTCTCTTTTATATGACTTGTCAAAAGTCTAAGGTAAAATAAAAAATGAACCAGCTAGCAATGGGGTGAAAAATGAGCTTCGGGGTTATGAGTTTTAATCGACTCTGGTGATGTCTGGGAGACATTTTCATTGTATGAGGGTTGAAAGGGGAATACTAGGTTCCTTTTCCCTTTGAAAAAAATATATAGTTTGGGATTTTTTTTTTTTTTATTCCCTAAGGAGCCAATGCTTTTTCAGCACTGGGCACCACCTTTGAATCCCAGAAAGATTGTTAGCACTCTGTAAAATCAGAGAAGTCTCAGGGGTGTCACCCACAGCATTCCATGTTGGGTAGAGCAAACACAAAGTTGTAAGTCAATCTGTATCTTCTACTGGATCAAAGAAGAAATCCTTTCAGATGGTTCATGGAGTATCATTCCTTCCATTGATCTATCTATCCACACACTCGTCCATCCAGATAGCTGTCAGCCAGCCAGCAACCTAAGCAGCCAGATAGCCAACCAGCCACCCCAATGAAATTTACATATTTATTGAAGAATTATATAACTTCAACATTTCATGATATTTTCTTGAAAATAAGAGAAACAGAATCTGATAAATCCAATAAAAACTCTGAGTAGTAAAGGAAAATATATCCATCTACTCCAGCATCACCTCTTTAGGGTAGAAACTGAAGTCACTGCACAATAGGGAGTGAATTTTCCAAGGCAGAGGTGCATATGATTTTACGACAGCTATGACCAAACTCTGACACACTTTGGCAACAGACCCAGGGCTCACTCTCAGATCTCCTCTGCTCTTTCTGAAATTATAATTCAACTGTATGTGTATATATAAGTATGTACACAAGCACAGTTGAGATAATTCAAAACAATGAAGTATATAATGTATTCACTGTATCAGTTCACTGTTTTTAATTATTTTACATACTTTGGTCTATATGTAAATAAACAGGAGAAGTAGATAGTGGGCTAGTGGGAGGCAGCATTCTGTGTTGCTCTGTGAACCAGATCTCACTTAGTGGGAATACTGCATCTCTGAGAGTGTTAGAGGAGCCCTATTCAGCTGCTTTCATGCAGAAATCACCAGCTCTGTGCCCCTGTGCAGGGCTCCAGGCCTCAGCATTAGAGCAGGACTTCTGGCTCCTGACACCCAACCCCCGAAGTTCTAGCCAATGCAGGGGTCTCCATCGCCTTAGCAGCATCACCTATCAGCACCACTGCAGAACACCCGGACGCCACTCCACACCCATGCAGGGTACTCAGCTGCTACCTACCCTCAGCACAATGCCATTGCCTGGCTCCCCCCACCCCACCCAACACCCCAGTGCTGGAAGCAGACTGCCTCCATCTTGTCTCAACTTCCTCACCAAATTTGATAGGGGCAGCTCCCAGATTGGATCTCCAGCTGGGCCAGGTACCAGGTTTTCAATTCCCCCTCTCCCCCATGGCGGTAACCCTGCACAGTAGCTTCCCAACACAAAACAGCTCTCAGTGGGACAGGTGTGCAGGGTGACGAGGGCAGCCCCTTTGTGAGAGGTTCCTCAATTGGGAACTTCTAAGGGATAGGGAAATGGGGCTAAAGATTGGAGACTAACAGAGAGACCAGGATTTGGGAAATCTCCAGGCAAGATAGGGAGATAGAACCGGGCACTCAAGTCATATGAGCAGTCCCAAAAAGAGACCCTTGAGGTGCAGTCTCCATGCAGGGACTGGTGGGTGCCACTCCCAGTTTCCAGATGCCAGACACCAGCACCAGCCTTTCAATTCTGGTTTCCTCCACCATCTTGAGGGCAGAGACATGGGCTTACAACAGACAACCCCACCTGTTGGATGAGAAGGGAAGCAGGAAAGATATGGATCTCTAAAACTAGCAACAATCCTGTTTTCTTCCTTTGAAAATTTTTTTTCTTTCTTTTTCTTCTCCCCCTCTATCCTGCCACCCTCACATCCCCAACATATGTGAAACCAAGAACTTTGTATGAATTAGGATTTTGAGGGCTAGGACATCTATATTACAGACATTATAATATAGAGGTGTTGAATATGCCCTTTCTTTTCTTTTGTTTCTTCTTCTTTTATTTTTCTTTTCCCCTCCAGTTTTTACTATTTTAACATCCTTTATTTATCTAAATACATATGTGTGTTTGTTTTATGTACTCTATTGTTTTCCCACATACTTGTCTACTCTAAATTACTTCCTGTCTATTCTCTTGCTGCAAACCCTCTTCATAGATTTCTCTTTCACACTTTTTAAGATACATTAACTCTATATCTTCACATCCTACATCTTCAGCATATCATCCTATGCCCCACCCCCAGTTCATTGTTCACCATCAGAAACTGTAAACCCTTTTACAAAACCACTGATTATATTATAGACAATAATTGAATCCAACATTTCTGTACATTGAGACCAAACTGTAAACGTCTTAGTAATAATAAATTGGTCATAGGTGGTATATTGTTGATATTGGGATCTGTTAACATCGTCCTTCCCCACAAGGAGAGGTTTTGGAACCCTAAAAGAGCACTACAAACCTATAGGGTAAAAACAATAATACTCTGGGCCCACAGAGCTGGAAGGGAAGACACATGAGTAACATGAAAAGATCAGTGAATAAAGTGCCCCACACAAATCGACATACCATGTTATTAGAATCCATGGCAACCACAGCAGGAGAAATTACAGAGAAAGAGTTCAGAATGTACATGAATAAAATGTTATGGGAACTGAAGGAAGATATAAGAGAGAAAATACAGGCAGCAAAAGATCATTTCTCCAAGGATCAACATAAACAAATACAGGAAGCAAAAGATCACTTCAACAGAGAGATAGAGGTTCTAAACAAACAAAACAAAACAAAACAAAAAAACAAACAAAAATAAACAAACAGAAATCCTTGAAATGTAACAAACAATAAACCAAATTAAAAGCTCAAATGAAAGCATCATCACCAGAGTAGACCACTTCGAAGACAAGAGATCAGACAATGAAGACAAAATACATAAAAATACATTATCTTGAAAAGAATGTAGGCCACACAATTATAATGGTAAGAAACCATAAACAGAACATTCAAGAAATATGGGATAGCATAAAGGACCAAATTTAAGGATTACTGGGATAGAGGAGGCATAGACGTCCAAACCAAAGGAATGAACAATCTATTCAATGATATGATATCAGAATACTTTTCAAACATGAAGAATGAATTGGAAGTCCAAATTCAAGAAGGCTTCAGGTCGCTGAATGTACAAAATCACAACAGATCCACACCAAAGCACATTATAATGAAAATGCCCAACATACAGAATAAGGAGAGAATTTAAAAAGCCATGAGAGAAAGGAATCAGGTTACATATAGGGGAAACCAATTAGAATAAGGGAAGATTTTTCAACACAGACCCTGAAAGCTAGAAGATCTTGGAACAACACACATCTAGCTCTGAAAGAAAATGGATGGCAACCAAGAAACTTGTATACAACAAAATTAAGCTTTAAATTTGATGATGAAATAAAACCTTTCATGATAAACAAAATTTAAAAGAATTTATAGCTAGAAAACCAGCACTACAGAACATCCTTGGCAAAATATTCCATGAAGAGGAAATGAAAAACAACAATGAAAACCAGCAGGGGGAGGTAGTACCCTAAACCATGTCTCAAAAATAACCCTGAATGTTAATAGCTTAAATTCATCAATCTAAAGACATAAGCTAGCAGGCTGGATTAAAAAAAAAGACCCCCCAAATATGCTACCTCCAGGAGACTCATCTGATAGGAAAAGACATACACAGACTGAAGGTGAAAGATTGGGAAAATCATACCACTTACATGGACTATAGAAACAAGCAGGGATATCCATTCACATATCAAATAAAGTAGACTTCAAGCCAAAGTTAATCAAAAGGGATGAAGAAGGGCATTACATGCTGCTCAAGGGAACCATACATCAACAAGACATACAATCATAAATATATATGCCCCAATCAATGGAGCAGCTTTGTTCAGCAAACAAATTCTTCTCAAGTTCAAGAGTTGAATTGACCACAACACAATAATCATGGGTGATTTTAACATACCTTTCTCACCACTGGATAGATCTTCCAAACAAAAGTTGAATAAAGAAACTATAGGTCTCAATAATACAATCAATAACTTTTGATAAACTGACATATATAGAATATTTCATCCTTCATCAAGCAAATATACTCTCTTCTCAGCAGCATATGGATCCTTCTCTAAAATAAACCATACAGTATGCCACAAAGCAACTCTTAGTAAATACAAAAAAGTAGAGATACTACCCTGCATTCTATCAGATCATAATGGAATGAAATTAGAAATCAATGACAAAATAAAGAATAAAAATTACTCCAACAACTGGAGACTAAACAATATGCTACTGAATGAACAGTGGATTACAAAAGACATCAAGGAGGAGATTAAAAAATTCTTAGAGGTAAATGAAAACATAGATACAACATATCGAAATCTCTGGGACACTATGAAAGCAGTACTAAGAGGAAAATTCATTGTGTGGAGTTCATTCCTTTAAAGAAGAAAAAGTCAACAAACAAATGACCTAACATTACATCTCAAAGCCCTACAAAAAGAAAATTAAATAAACACCAAAAGCAGTAGAAGACAGGAAATAATTAAAATTAGAGCTGAAATAAATGAAATCAAAAAAAGAAAAAAAATTGAAAAACAAAAAGTTGGTTCTTTAAAAAATAAATAAAATTGACAGACCCTTAGCCATGCTAATGAAGAGAAGAAGAGAGAAAACTCAAATTACTAACAAATGTGATGAAAAAGGTAATATCACAACAAACACTACAGAAATATGGAGGATAATTAAAAATTATTTTGAAACCATGTACTCTAATTAAATAGAAGATATTGAAGGCATTGATAAATTTCTTAAGTCATATGATTTTCCCAAATTTGAATCAGGATGATATACACAATTAAAACAGACCAATATCAAGCAATGAAATAAAAAATACCACCAGAAGCCTACCAACCAAGAAAAGCCTGGGATGGGATGGATACACAGCAGAGTTCTACAAGACCTTTAAAGAAGATCTAATACCAATACTCTTCAATTCATTTCAGAAAATATAAAGAGGGCACACTTCCAAACTATAAGGCCAATATCACCCTGATTCCAAAACCAAGAAAAGACACATTAAAGAAAGAAAACTTTAGATCAATATTTCTAATAAACAAAGATGCAAAAATTCTCAATAAAATTCTGGCAAATTGATTACAAAACCATATCAACAAGATAGTGCACCATGATCAAGTGAGGTTCATCCCAGGATGCAAGGATTGTTCAAAATATGGAAATCAATAAGTGTAATTCGTCACATCAATAGACTGAAAGATAAAAATCATATGATCATCTCAATAGACACAGAAAAACCCCTTCATGTTCAAAACTCTAGAAAAAATAGGGATAACAGGAACATATCTCAACATCATAAAGGCTACCTAGCTAAGACTCAGGCCAACATCATTCTAAATGGAGAAAAATTGAAGGCATTTCCTCTAAAAATTGGAACAAGACAGGGATTCCTTCTTTTACCCCTTTTATTTAACATAGTTCTTTAAACACTGGCCAGAGCAATTAGACAGATGAAAAAATTGAAGGGATATGTATTGGTAAAGAAGAACTTAAATTAGCACAATTTTTTGATGATATGATTCTATACCTAGAATACCTAAAAAGTTCCACTAGAAAAATTCTAGAACAAGTAAATGAGTTCAGCAAATTAGTAGGATATAAAATCAATATCCATAAATCAAAGATATTTCTATATATCAGTGACATCTCCTTTGAAAGGGAAATGAGGAAAACTACCCCATTTATAATAGCCTCAAAAAAAAAATCTTGGGAATCAATATAACAAGAGGTGAAAAAACTATACAATGAAAACTACAGAACCCTAAAGAAAGAAATAAAAGAAGACCTTAGAAGATGGAAAGATCTACCTTGCTCTTGGATAGGCAGAATTAATATTATCAAAATGATCATACTACCAAAAACACTATACAGATTTAATGCAATTCTGATCAAAATCCCAATGGCATTCCTCACAGAAATAAAAAAGCAATCATGAAGTTCATCTGGAAAAATTAGAGACCCAGAATAGCTAAAGCAATCCTTAGGGTACACACCTGAAATCCTAGCTACTTGGGAGGCAGAGGCAGAGGATTGAGAGATGGTGACCAGCCTGAACACCATAGTGAGATCCTGTCTCAAAAAAATAAAAAATAAAAAATAATAAAAAAAGAAGGATTGTGGATACAGCTCAGAGGTAGCATGCTTCTGCTTCTGGACTGAATACCTAATACCATTATTAAAAAAAGAAAGGAAGGGGGGAATGAAGGAAGGACAGACAAATTGAGTTTGACCTGTGGTCCTGAGTGGGATTTACTAATTGGGAGGCAGAAGAGGAGGTACTATGGGAGGGTCATGGGTGCTGCTGGAACTATTATGTGGTGGATGGTTTGACCTTTCTTATTGTACTAGAGGGTGAAGGCTGTCAATAGTGATCCAAGTGTATTCTTTCTCTGAAGATAATCTTCATACTCTTATCCTTTCTACCCACATACCCCCTCCCATCCCTTTACTCCCCTCTACCTAATCTAAAATAATTCTACTCTCTCCTAGCCACCTTCTCCAACCCTGCCACATTTTGAGTTAGCATCCACCTATCAGAAAGCACGTTCAGCCTATCAGAGAGTACATTTTTGGGGATTGGCTTATTTCACTTAGCATGATATTCTCCAGTTTCATCCATTTACCTATAAATGCCATAATGTCATTCTTCTTTTAGGCTGAGTAGTAGTGCATTCTGTATAGATGCCACATTTTCTTTATTCATTCATCTGTTGGGGGGCACTTAGGTTGGTTCCATAGTTTAGCTATTGTAAGTTGAGCTGCTATAAACATTGATGTGGCTGTGTCACTGTAATATGCTGATTTTAAGTTCTTTGGGTATAAATCGAGAAATGGGAATATCTGGGTCCTATGGTGGCTCCATTCCAAGTTTTCTGAGGAATCTCCATATCACTTTCCATAATGGTTTGCACCATTCCCACCAGCAATGAGTTTATATAACTAAATAACTGGTGGGAGTCTACATTGTGTACAACCAGAAGAATGAGAAATAATACTCTATGTACGTATGATGTGTCAAAGTGTATTCTACTGTCATGTATAATTAATAAAACATAAAAAATTTTAAAAACACAGAGAGAGAAACACTAGCCAAAATTTTCCATGAATCAAATTATTACACTAATTTCCATTTTGGTTTTCTGGCAGCTTTAATTCTGTTTGAGAATATTTGCTTCTCAAATGATAGTCATTTTGCACTTGAATATACAACTACATTAGATTTAAAAATAGATAAACTTGACAATTTTAATTGTTAGGTTACTTCTAGGTGGTTTTTAATCTAGTTTTGTTATTGTAGGTTTTTTTGTTTTTGTTTTCTGATTTAATCTTTCCTTTTTTGTCCATTTGTTTTCTTTTGGTTTGAGTTTACTTTCTTGAGCTGCAAGGAATTAAGGTGTCCATGCATGGATTACTACTTCAGGGTTACCCATAAAGAGAGTGTGTAGGTGTCTGGGGGCAGTGCAGGAACTCTGCAGATGTGAAGCAGAGTCAGACTTCAGGCCTCCTGATTCAGACTTCAGGCCTCCTGATCCATTTTCCCACCAGTGCAATTGACTTGCTCCTTCCCACTCAGCTTTCTTCAGTATGTATTCGCAAATCTGAACAGCTTTTACCCTTGTTGATCTGCATGGAGAACCCCTGCTAATTCCTAAGCTGCAAATTAAATGCTTGAAGCTGAACAGAGATCAGATTAAAAACTTCACACTTCACAGACACCAGCTCAGCAGGAGCAGTCAGACTCTTTAAGCCATCTTGAAGAAGTGAAAACAGGCTGCTCTTGTCTGGAAACCCATTAAAGAAGGATCTAGAGGAGCTGTAATGTGATATTAAAGCAAATTTCCTACAGGCTGAGAGGTGCCTTGAATGCAATAAATAATAATAACAATATTATGCTGTCTTGTCAAAACATGTTTTATACACACATTAATATGACTTATTATTTAACCAGAAGAGTGTTGGCTACAATCTCATAGACATCTATTACAGTTTTATGAATGGAATTAGTATTACAATGTGTTCATTTTCTAAGGGACTTTGATGCAATAAATGACTATTTATGCCAGATTGAGAAGTGTTGAGATATAATTATTCCTAATGCATGTTTTCATTGTTGTTGATTTGTAGTTGTTTTGGTACTGAGGATTGAACCCAGGGGTGCTCTACCACTGAGCTACATTCTCAGGCCTTTTAATTTTATTTATTTATTCATTTATTTAGAGACAGGATCTCAGTAAGTTGCAGAGGCTGGCCTCTCAAATTTATGATCCCATGTCTCTGGGATTACAGCCCTACACACCCAGGGTATTAACCCTTTTGAGCTGTTCTTGTGATGCATCTTAGTAAAACTATTTCTCTGTAAAAAATATAAAACTGATAAGAATTGGCAATTTCAGAGTCCATAATTTCATTGTTTTGAAATTTATTGATTCATTAATTAAGTAATATAATCTAAAAATCATGCTAAAATAATGTAGTCATTTAAATTAATTACATAGAGTTAGGAGTTCGTATCCTCAGTGTCTTGAAGACCAAGGGCCTGAAATTATTTTCTCATACTCTTATTAGAACACCCGCCACTCCTAGTGACTTGCTCCTAACTGTTGAATTAGAATTCTGTGATGCTTTAGCACAAGTCTCAGAAAAGCTCAAGAGCTAAGGAATGAATATTTGATCCACACCTTGTGCTAATGCACCGTTCCTAACACCAAAGCCTCTTATTTGAATTGAGCTTCCTTGTTATTCAACATGGCAAAAGCTGTTGGCTGCATGCCCTACAGTCATTTTCCTCACCTTCACTGGTAGCAGAATATGGATTTTTTAAAGCAGCCTTATGCCCACCCACCGTCTTGGGAAGAATATAATTCTAAATAAATTGATCATGGCAATTCTATTTGCTTCCTCCAGGGATGGTACAGAGGTAGATTTCAACACAACTCTAGGAAGTATTGGAGGAATCACCTAGAACTTGTGGGGAAAAAAAGAGAACTTTTTAATGAAAAGAGATGGGATAGCTTCCCTCTACCATTTCCTTCATTATTTTGGTATTGGTGTAAAAATATGATGTATGGTACCATCACAGCCCAGTTGCTACCATGTAGAAGAGTGTAAATACTCTAAGTATGGCAGGTGAGCTGGCAGGTGGTGCAATGGGGATATGTTGGTGACCAAATAGGGTCCTGTCAAAGAAGATGAAGATGACTGAGTGCAATTGAATAGAAATGTACTGGGGAAAACCAAGAAAAGTTGGTATTTTACATTGAAAGAAAAGTAAGTGATGAAAGTTGATCAGATGTCTCAAAGAAATAACGTAGAATAGAGAAAAAAATGAATTTAGTAAAAAAAAAAAGCAAAACAATAAGAACAACAAAAATACCTATAAGTAGTACCAAATTAAATTTCAGATAAAGGGATTGGTCAGTATATGGAGAGGCAGTAATAAAATGTGGAATGGGTGCTGGCAAAAATTAGGGAAGAGATATTGTTTGAAGTGATAAGAACTGTCAACACTAAAACCAGGCTGATAAGAGGTTGAAAAATGTCACTTTCGGGATTACCTAAAGTCTTCAGTAATGAAAGTGTTCTTGGTGTCCTTGGTATGAACAGTTCCCTTGGATCTATTGTTCTGAGAGGTACTCGAACCTCAGGGGGCCAAACTACTTCTCTGAAGGTGACTAGTGGTCTCCTGTAGCTAGTTACCACTGTACTAGGAGTGTGCATTGAAAATACCAGAGGCCAGTTCTAACGACATGATTTGCTGTAAGTCATAGGAATGGCACATGGAGCAGAAAGTGCAGAGACTCCTTGATAATGAATAGGTAGAATAACAGGACCAGGGCCAAGGAGGAGTCCAGGGTTTGGGATCAAATGGCTGTTCAGAGTAGAAGTATTTCAGAATCAGAAACACCAAAGAGACTAGGAAAATTAATCGTTCATTTTTTTCTTATACTTTCCCTCGGATTATGTCATCATCATACATTATTTTAATTACTATTTGTGGTTATGATTCCCAGATTTATGCTTCAAATCTGTATCTTGACTTTGAGTTTTAAAACCAAATATCAAAGTGCCTGTAGGGCATCACTTAAGTGTTCTGCAAACATCAAAAATTCAACCCGCAAATTAAAGTAATGATATAGCTCCTTTAAATCTGCTTCTTGTTTCTCCTATCTCAATTGATCATATTTTAATTCATCTAGCTGGATGAATGCTTTATGATTTGTTTGTAATGTGTCTTTTCTTTTATTGCTAACACCTAATTATGTACCAACTCTTATTGATTTCATGTGCTAAATACTTCTCACTTCATTCACTTATTTTTGTCTTTCTTAACATGATCTCACTATAAAACCACCATTACCTCTTGTCTGATCATCACAATACCTGCTTACTTGTCTGCCTATCATCAGATGAGCTCTTGACACATCACCCTCTATAATGCAGATAGAATGGTAATTTTAACATGCATAATTAATTTTGCCATTCTCCTTATTACAATCATTCAAAGACTTTCCAGGGCCCTTAAAGTAAGGCACATTTTTATTAATTTAATTTTAAGACTGTTATAAATTAGACATTGCTTATTTTTGCATACAATTTCACACCTTTCTTCCCAGGGCTTCTAACTTGAGCCTCACTGACCTTCTCTCAGTTCTTCTAACTGAAAACTCAGAAACTACCTCTTCAGGTAAATAAATATTCTTTGCCTTTTCCAATTTTAGTGTAGAAGTTTCATTATATGGTTTTTAACTGGATCCTAAATAGCCCCTATAAACAAGTTACATTTTATTTAGATTTCTTTTTCTCTCCTCCACAGGCCACAAGAGGCCAAAAAGCATCTTGATCTTCTCGGCAGTGTATTATCAAGAACTAGTACAACAGAGAGGTCCTCAGTGAATGGTACTGGATGCCTGAATAACTGACTGATGATAAGCATTGTCTTGGGTGTAGCTCAAGTTTCAACAATACTCTCATCCATACCTGGCATTTTATTGCACTCATTGTCCATCAGCGTTCAAGGTAGACATCCTTAACTGATGATGTCACTCTGCTGTTGTGAGTCCTGTTGGGACTTTATAGTCCCCCTAACATGCAACCCCTAGAGCCACCTAGAGTTGATCTGTGAGATGAAGTTCATTTTCCTTTCATAATCTGGACTATGTAAAGTAAATCCAAATGGATAACTCAAGGTCCATAAATCACCCCTATATTCACGGGTTATCAAGGTGCATAAATCACTCCTACGTTGATATCTTACTGCTTCTTTTTTAGAAGCCCCCAAATGCTGCCTTTTACAAAATGTGCAATTCTAAATTTAAAAGTAATTTCCGAAAGATTGAAATTTTCCCACTGAAGCTGAATAGTAAACTCATATATCTATGCTTTGTTGTGATTTATGAGGGCCTTGTTCTCTCCCCACCAAAAAAAAAAAAAAGGAAAGAAGAAAGAAAGGAATAAACAGTGGTCATTAGAACATTCATTCTTCAAATCTCTATGTATTTCATAGAGATTATTTACTGTGTGTTCAAAACTGTGCCATGGTTACTCTGATGAGTCAATTATTACTCTTACCTCTGAAAAGCTGACATTTCTCCAGGGAGAAGAATCACATAAGTGACGATGATGAATACAGAAAAGGAGCAACACAGAAAGTACTTGTGGGGTTAAACACAGAAAAAGCAAGTTAACAATGAGTGGGCAAGAAGGAAAAATCCACAGGAAAAGTGAAATGTGGTGTGGAGTTGTGTCTCCACCCAAGATATTAGTTCTTCTCTGCAGTCCTAGGCAAATCCCTAGCCATCCCTTCAGAATCCTTCTCCCTTCCGCAACTGGGTTCTTTCTGAATTTAGAGATTTTTTTTCTTGAAATCTCTAAAACCTTAGCTTCCTCTTTCAATGATGAATTGAATTCCTGTTTAACTGAGAAAGTCTGAAAAGGAACTACTGGAAGTTCCCAACTTCCCTACCGGAAGTTAATTTGCCTGCTGCTCCAGGGTCTTGTGATGCCCTGGTTCCTCTTCATTCCCTACTTTATTCCCAGACACGCTCACCCCACTGTGGGCACATGGGACTCCTCTGCTTTTCTCCAACCAATAAGGCATATATTCCTGCCCTAGGCATTGTGCTTGGGATTCCCTCTGAGTAAAAACTTTCTCCCCAGATAACCAAAGCCCCATGCTTCTTCACATCATTGAGGTAACAGATATAGAGCTACCTTAAGTCTGGGTCAACTTGGCTACCCTGTGTAAATCTGCAGCCTCTCACCACAATGTCATTTCTTCAAAATTTGCGGTTTTATCCCCCCATACATTTACATACTACCTATGATCTCCATCTTGTTCGCTGTCTCTTTCCCACAGAAAATAAACTCCATGAACAGAAACATTAACAGTCTTGTTCATTGATAGCATCCAAAAGAGTAAAAATTTTATTTACCGATATTTTCCCGTATGTTAGATGCTGAATAAAAATGTTTGAATGAAAGAATGGGTTCAGGTAATGACAGCAAATAAGTATGTAAATAATGTTACTTAAAAGTTACAAAAAATAATGTTAACTTAATAAATTAATACTGGTAAAAGTGATAAATTTACTGGATAGGGCTGTACAGTGCAGATATAATATGTACATATTAAAACATAATAAAAACTTTTAAGCAAAATCTGTGCCTTTTCATCTTTGTGGCTTTAATATCTGCCATGATGTTTGGAAAGCAGTACATTCAAATAAATGAAAGAAAAATAAATACGATCCACTAAACCCAGGAAGTTCTTTCACCTCCATTAAACCATACATTTAATAGTTAATGATGCAGGGCAATATTTTCGGTAACTGAAAGAGACTTGTTTTAGAACTTTATACAGATTGCAACGTAAAAGAATATATTTAGGATAAAAATAGGTGTAGAAGACCAAAATGACAAACTTGAACATGGTCACATTTGTGTCTTCTACCTTGTGCATTTTCATATTTTCTATAATTCCTGTCATTAAATCCAAGAAAAAAAGGTCATGTTATAAAAATCATACTATAGTATTAAAATAGGAATAGGAGAAGCAGAAGAGGAAAAAAATTAGCAATCGGGGGCCTAAGCTTACCTTTTTGCATTAGCGCAGCTTTATGAACCATTCAAACATTGGGTATTTATATGTTGCGAACAAAGGCTGAGCTGCCATCAGCAGTTTTCAGAATGTGGCTTGAACTCCTGTCAAGTAACGGGATATTCATTCATCTTTATCAGCTATAAATTTGGAATCCCAATTCAATTTAAAAATATTTATTGAGCCCTTAATATGTGCCAGGCACTCTGCCAGGTATTGGAGACACAAAGGCAAACAAGACGCAGTACGCGACCTCATGACCTTCCCTTTAGAGAGAAGAGGGATACATTAAGAGAGAGAGAAAAAAAAAAAAATCCCTGCAAAACAAAGCCAAGCACACAAACGGAAACCATTGAAATTCAGTGTATTCATTATAATGGAATACATGTGCAAGCAGAAGCCATGTCTACCTTTTCCACTTACGCATTTTGAATGCCCAAAATACAGAAGGCATGCAAGAGCTGTTTGCTCCATTGTAAGTTAATGAAAATTGTGTAAAACTCTAGAAGTATTTTTAAATATTATAGTATTGTTGTTACGGTTTAGATATGAGGTATCCCCCAAGAACTCATGTGTGGGACAATGCAAGAGTTTCCAGAGGTGAAATGATTATATTATGAGGGGTCTGACCTGATCAGTAGATTAATCTACTGATGGATTAACTGGGTGGGAATTTAGGCAGATAGAGTGTGACTGGAGGAAGTAAGTCATTGGGATTGTGCCTTTGGGGCTTATATTTTGTCCCAAGTGAGCAGAGCGCTGGCTCCCTGTGCTTTCTGGTTGCTGTCTCCTGAGCAGCTTCCCTCTGCCTTGTCCATCCACCATCATGTGATTCTGCCTCACCTTCAGCCCAGACCTATGGAATTGGCTGTCTATGCACTAAACCTCTGCAACTTTGAACTAAAACAACTTTTTTCTCCTCTAAGTTGTTCTTGTCAGGTTTTTTGGTCCGTGGTGAAAAACTAACTAAAACAACTAAGAACCAGAATGCCTTGCCCAACGTATTGTTGGTTTCTTGTCTTTTTCAGAGGCAATTCCATGAATGCTAATAATTAGTTCTGTGATTAAATAGGCTGTTGTTGTATTTTGAAAAATAAAATCTCACTAAACACAGGACAGTATAAAACAGGCAGCATTTAAAAGGAAAGGCTCAGGGATTTGGAGTCAGAACACCCTGAATTTTATCTGCAGTTCTCGAGCATCTAGGTACAGTAAGCTGCCTTATCCCCTTAAGCCTTAGATTTTGCATTTTCACACCAAAGGTGATAGATACATCTCTTGACTAACAAGGAAATTAAATGAAATAATGTGTAAAATATTTTTTCAAACATTACACGTGACAAACATAATATATTGATTGGTTTGCTTGGGCTACCATAACTAATCCCAACAGATTGAGTGGCTTAAACAATAAAAATATAATTTTTCTGGCAATTCTGGAGTTTGTAAGTTCATGTTCAAGGAGATGGCATGCCTAATTCCTTGATTTGAAGGTGCCCACCCTTTCCTTGGGCCTATATAGGGTCTTCCCAGGTGTGTCCCAATTGCCTCTTCTCATAAGAATGGACGAGGGTGTACTAGTGACTTCATTTTAACCTACTCACCCTTAAAGAGCCTATCTCCAAATGGAGATTCACATTCTGAGGTATTGAGGATTAGGATTTCAACATATGGATTTGGAGGAACACAATTAACCCATAATACATAGACTTCTTTTCTTATTTTTTATCACTGCTTTTAGTAAAAATTTTGTATTGAAAATTATTAAAAGCTGCTAGTAAATGAAAGATTCCCCCATCCCAAAATTAAGCAAGCATATAGGCATGACTAGAATATGAATACTCTTCTCTGGGATCAGCAATTATTCTCAGATGTAAATTGGTTTTAATGCAGGTATATAATGACATTTTAGATCCAATGGAAAAAGGGCAACTTTATTAACTACTTAAAAATGTTTGGTATGTTTTGTATGTTTATATCCAGAGAAACTTACAAGTAGAAAGAAATTGGGGTTCATGGACTACTTTCAGTTCATTTGACTACCCTTAAAAACTCGATTCCCTCTAACATCCTGTATAAACCAGAAGCAGATGTAATAAAACTAAGTATATAGATGCTCCATCATGTTGCAGAACTTACTGATTGTCCCAGCCGAGCTCAGACAGGTGCAATATTACCAGCGTCGTTTTCTGTGCATAGTAAAATTGATATAAAGAGCAGCTCAATAGAAGAGATACAGTCTGCAGTGAAGAGTTTATAACACTTGTCATAATGGATCTGTCAGAAGAAAAAATGTTTACAGTTCATTGCTGAATATAAAATGTTTGCTAAATCAGCAGTAAAAGTCGAAGCTCAGATAAATTTGTAGCAAGGGTAGCAACACAACACAGCATAACATAAATACACCCAGCAGGAGAGTAGGAGGGGGGAAAAAAAGCAGCAACAACTTAGTTCTGAGCAGGATTTGATTTATGTCATAAATAAATATAAGGGGTATTAGGAAGATTAGTGCATTAGAATGTTAACACAAATCAAGATGTCCTGTGCCAAGCGGGATTGCTTGCACAACAATAAACTGTGCCAATACCAGGTAAGTTGCTGCTGCTTCTTACAGAGCTCTTTTTAAGCTGAGGAGTTTCTGTATGTGGGGTAGCAATGGAATTGTAGCTAGTGCTGCCAGCATGTCCAATTATAGCTCAAAAGGTGTGGACCATGGTCTGCCTATTGACTCAGCTCCTCCTAGATAAGAAGAAGCCTCTGGGTTTTAGCTTTGAAAAAAAAAAAGGCAGGCAGGCAGGCTGACATTTCAGTGACTCTTTATTGGTTGGTGTGAGGAGTTAGAAAATATTTTTAAGGGTTTGCAAGTTAACAAGAAGTGGCTCTAGTAGCCATATTGGTCCTCATGTGACTCTCTGTTCTTGCTTATAGCCACAAGGATTAGGAGTGATCAAAACCTGCAATTTAGATAAATCAGAAGCATTCAACCACATTTTAGAATTTGATTGTAAATGAGGGTCTTTGTGTCATTAAATCTGTGTATGTTCCTCTGAGACATGGCATACCCTGCACCCAACCACTGGTCCTGGAGTGAGGGTACTGTCTCTCCTTGCTGCCAATTTTTTCTTCCAAATTAATATTCCTTCTACCTTCTTAAGAATTTCCAAGGTCCAGCTTCGTTATCTTCACCCTGAAGTTACTTCTTCATTCCTTAAAGACATTATCCTCCGGTTCCTCGATTTACTCTCCAATATTACTTCTGTCATAATTATCCGTGATTTTAATGGCCTCCTATGTGTTTCCATTATCTTGGAATTTTTATTCTCAACCTTCTCTGATCTAATAACCATGCACTCCACCCTACATAAAACACTCACTGCTATGCTCATAGCCTAGGACTAGTCATTCTATGTAAAAGCAATCCCTCTATGTTTTAAATTCCAGGCATTCCACACCCAGATCATCACCTTGAATCTTTACAAGTCACTTCTTAGACTACCTGACTTTAACAAGTTTCCTGCCCTTTCAGAACCTGCAGTGTTTTGACCTTATCTCCTTTTCAATGTTCTTCATGTACTATACCTTCTGCATCCTCACTCTGAGTCTTAGATGGGAGTTCATGGCCTTTCATTATAATAACTCCATTGCATACACCTTCAACTCTCTGCTTATTTCTCATTTCCTATAGTCATCCAACAGAATTCCCACCTTGATTACATGTACCTCATCACACTTTGCCTAACCCACACAGTGGCTAGAGAAAAATGTACAGCCATCCTGCCTGGTCTTAAAGTCTTGACCACTGTCCTCAGGGGGCCTCTTACTTCTGTCCAATGATCTAATTACAGCTCTCTGTCCCTGAGCTCTCTCACGTGTCTGATTCACATTTTCTCTTCACACTTTCTCTTAAACTTCTAACACTTCCTCTTCCCTCCTCATTCTTAGCTGTTTGCATTATGCTCTATTCCACTAAGAAAATAGAAACAGAGGAAAGAACTTCCATTCATTTCTACCCATCTACATGCTTCTTTGGCCTGGTATTTTCCTTTCCTGTCATAGAAATGGGGGAATGGTTTGCATTCTTCTCTGGGGTCTTCATCTCTACTTGTGCCTGAGTTTCATTTAGTATCAACAGCTTTAAGAGAGTCATTTCAAAAATTCTCCCCTCTCCCTTTTATCATTATTTCCTTTATCTTATTAGGTCATTTTCCCATGTTAATAAACCTGTAGTAACATCTCCCATCATAAATAGCAACAACAAAAATCTTTTTGTTGATTACACTTTTTCCAGACCTTACAACCATCTTTCCACACCACTCCGACTGCTTTTGTAAATGTCAGCATTGACCTGACTAAATCCAACAGTCCTTATTCTAGTAATCCTACTCAAATCATTTCATTACCAGAATGCAATGCAGTTGAGTGCCTCTTTCCTAAATGTTAACCTTTCCTTTCATTGACTTGACGGGCATTATAGGCTCTATATTCTCTATTATTTTCTGGTCTTTGATCTCAGTATCATTTGCCAATTCTTCTTTATCTCCCCAACAACTGAAACTCTCCATTCATAGACTTTTTTGTCTGTATTTATTCTCTGTGAATCTCATTGTCTTCATCTAGACACAAAGATAGAAATACCATATATCTGCCCTTAATCCTCAAATATGTACCTCTATTACAGAATTCTTGCCTGGAATTCAGATTCATACATTAGTTTTTACTCAACTTTTCCACTTGAATGCATAAAATTTATCTCAAAATTTCATTTTTCCAAAAGCAAAATTCCTTCTATGCCCTCCAAAGCTACTACTATTCCCATAAGGTGACAATTCCATCCTTCCAATTTCTGGAAACAAGACTTTTATGAAAAGCCAGGAATAATAACACAACCAATTTGTGGCTTGATCAAATCTTCCACCACTTCTCTAACCCGTGAAATTTATAGTATAATTTACACAATCTGAGTAACGTGTTGTTATGCCTAGGACAAAGCACCGGAGCCACATTTTAGAGATGGTTTATCAAGCAATAACCAAGCACTATTTATAAGATACGGCTGCACAAAATATAAAAGTTAAAGGACCATCAGAGCTCCTGGCATCTCTGAGGTGATATCAGCCTTTTCCATTTTGCTTTTTTCCTTATGAACTTGGACATGGCCAATATGGTAATCTGTGGAGTACAGACATTGCTCATAGGAGTCCCAAGATCTCTGTTGGGCCATTGCAATGAATTCTACATTGATTCCTATCTTGCACCTTCTCCTAAGGCTGAGTAAAGAGGATACTTAGTGAAAATTATTGTAACCAATGAATTTTACCATCAATCTGAAACTTAGACCAAGATTGCTGGTCAGGCACTGTTATAGTTTAGAATCACATGAAACTGTTCCTTCTCTCATCCCTCATATTTCATCAGCCAATAATCCTTGTTAGCTATATCTTTTAAATAAATTCATAATCTGCTGAAGTCTTACACATCTGTGCTACTCTCATTTCAATTCTAGTCACAGATAGGTAATAACTAGTATCTCTGTTCTTACTGTGGTCACCTAACTTATTTCAAAACTCCAGTGTTCCTTTCATGATATGAGTCAGATCATGATACTCCTGTGCTAAGAGTCCACCCAGTGATTTTCTATTTTGTTCAAACGAAATTTTAAGTACTTGCAGTGATCCACAAATTTCTACCTTATCCTAGTTCCTGACCCTTTCAGATTTTCTTTCTTTTCCTCTTCCCACAGATCTCTCTATATGGATGTTGGCACCCTGGTTGCCCAAATGATCAGAACTTCTTCCTGGAGGACTTTGTGCCTGCAGTTGTTCTGTGCTGGAAAGATACTTCTCAGAACATCAGCATGAGTTGTCCACTCACCTCCTTTAGTGCCTTTCCAAGGTCATCTTACAATTGAAGCTCTCCATGACCATTCTATAAAACATCCCAAACTTTCTCCTTTATCTTTTTTTAATACTCCTTAATGGCCATTGATATATAAAATAGTTCATCTATTACCTGTATCCCTCCATCAAAATGTAAGTTCTGATGGGGCATGACTTTGTTTTTTCACTTCTGTGGTTCTAGTAGGATGAATAAGCCTAAGACATGTGCTCAACAAGTGCTCAGTGAATAAATAGAGATGATTGGCTATTAGAAATGCCTCGTGTGTGGGACACTTTGATGCCCTCATTGGTATCTTTTCTAGTTGAGTGCACTCATCTGCCTGCTGCATAAGCCCACTGCTAGTGTCAGCAGGTATATTTTTCTCTGAAGGGTTGACTCTTACCTACCAGGGTGGAATCTGGTTGGTTACAACTGCCCTGGGGAGGCAGTCCAGACACAAAATCTAGCTCATGTTTTGGTACAAAAACTTCCCCTTTCCCTCCAGGGTAGACTAAGTGCATAGGGTATTCATTGTCTGTTGAATGTGGTCTATTCTCAGGGATTGAATTGAAGTTAGTCTTTAGTAAAAAACAGCCTGGATTACCATTTCCCTTCCCAATCTGCTTTCTTCACAAGACATCTCACATTTTACTCTGAGTAAATCACTTGAGTGAGAGTCTTCAGCTTGATTTCTACTTCTAGGGAACCCACTTCAAAAGAGGGTGGGGACCTATAAAAACAGAACTAGACATTCTTCTTCAATCTGAATTTTGAAGAAAAATAGGAAAAACAGTGAAATGCAGAAGCAGCTCTCTGTGGAAGATTTTAATAAAGTTTGTTGTTGTTGTTGTTTTATGGTAAACAGCAGCATGTTATTCCAGCCAGTAGTCTTTGACATGGGGAGGGTAAAACAGAATCTCCAGACTTCCAATTCAGGTCTTATCTTATTATAGTACTTGGGTTTTGATAGAAATGAAACTTCTAATTTTAAGTGAACTATAATAACTTGGACATTTTTCTTTAAATCTTTGAGACACACATAACATTTAGAGTTAAGACAAAAATACTTAGTTTCTTAGAATCTTGGAGCCAAAAATAAAATTTGGAATTAAAACAAAACACCTGGCTTACAGTGTAAAATAAGAATTATATGAGATGATGTAGGTGAAACAACACGATATTCCTGTGATGTGACCTATAAATCAGGTTTCTTTTACGTTGTTGTTCTAATTATTTACATGTGACAGTAGAATGCACTTAATGTACTTTGATACATACATAAATAAAGTATAATTTTTAATTTTTCTGGTTGTACGTGATGTAGAATCACCCCGGCCATGTAGTCGTATATGTACATGGGGTAATAATGTCCGATTCATTCTATTATCCTTTCTACCCCCATATCCTCTTCACTCCTTTCACTCCCCTCTACCTAATCTAAAGTAACTCTGTTCTTAAGGGTGAATTCTTACTACTTTTGTTTACAAATGCATTTCTTGAAACTTGTTGCAGACTGGGTTCTTTGGGAAGTAGATTCAAAGACAGAAGTTATCCTGCAATGTTTATATTAAGAGCTGTCCTGCTTGAGCCCAATACTTCCTTGAGCCACTGCTCAAGGAAGGGGAAGGGGGACAAACAGATATGAGTCAATAGAAAGGTCATACTGATATGAAGGTTATATCCACAGGCAGATACAATGGCTGCCTTAGACAACCCTAAGGGAACTCTGGAATTTTAATGGCCCTTCTTTTGTGTGTGTGTGTGTGTGTGTGTGTGTGTTGGACAAGATGGGCAAACTCTTGCAGTCCCATGTATATCAATCACTGCATGTGGTCTACCATGGAAATGGGTCTGACCTTGAACAAGACAGTTCTATGCAACTAAGACAATCCCTGAAGGTACCAATAGCTGATGGCAGGATACTGACAACATTTCCAGCAGCACAGGCAAAAAGGCAAAGGAAAGACCAGGGGGCATATAACATTGCCCCCCCCAATAGAAATATATTAGCAGAAAATTGACCTTGGTTCCATCACTTGGGTAATGTCTTTTAGGATCTTATTATGTATATGGCTCTGTGGTCGGTTCTAAAGACAGAATAAAGAATAAGATCTTTGACCTTGGAAACCTAATAGTCAAATTCAGCAGAAGACTTGTATGAAAATAACAAAGTATTCGCTGGTGTGTGCTATTTCAGAAGAGGGAAGTGCTGTGGGATCACAGAGGACAGAACAAACACCTCAGCATGGGAATTGGGGAACACACTTCACCTTGGCTGCACCACTCATTTATGTTTAAGTAGCTGAGCTGGTTCTACAGACAACTGCAAAGAAATTGCTTGCATAATACATCATTTTTCAATAGGTGCTCACTGTAATGTTTTAAACTGTTGTTTAGGGCAAAAGTCTGTCTCCAGATAAATGTGTGCTCCAAACTATCCATTTGGCTGATGGCATATAGAAAATCAAGCTCTGGTTCAAAAATTATGAGGCCTTAGGTATGTGTATCCTGGGATGTGTATTCTTTGACTTGGGGAAATTTTAAATGGCTGAAGATAAGACTATTTAAGGAAAAAATTGTGTAGGAAAAAAAATAAAGATAAAAGCAGCCTAACTTATTGTTGAACTAATTCAACAGGGTCATTAGACAGAAGTATTCAACTAATGCCAGTGGTTAGTTAGTAATAAAAAGGAGTCATTCCCTGAGCAAGCAAAGGTATAGTGAGGGCCTGCATTCATCAGGAATTACTGAACTTACACATCGTTATGTTCATTAGAAACATAAGTCAGGCACCAATAATGTGAATACTGGTACTTTCTTTGATTTGGTTGCTGTCTGAACTTCTACTTTAATCACTGATGTCAATATAACTATTTCCAAATTTTTGAAGATGCCCTAAAAAGAAAATTTAAGGAACATAACTGAAAGTTCTAGGAAACATAGGAAAGTTGAAATCTGATTTGAACATTATCCAAGGGAAGCAGTAGGGGGTACTTTGAAACAGGGGATTTGGGATCACAAGAATCTGTAGCTATTACTTAACTCTGTCTATATCTTAGCTGCTTCTTCTCTTTCTTCTCCCACAAAGGGAAATCATATTCTCCCCAAAAGTTGCAATATTTACATAATACATATAAAGTGCTTGACTCAGAGTAATTACTTGTAAATGTCAGTCCTGTACCCTCGCATTCCCTGAAAATACTTTCTAATACAATTACAGAGGGAAGCTACAATGTTTAATAGGACCAACTCCATCAGTGAATGAAAATAGCACTTTCAGTGTTCAGAAAGGTTAATGCTGATGCTTATTATAAATAACTATCATAAATAACTATTGCATCAGTAATGACCCATAATGTCATTTACATAAATGCATGAGAATAAAAGTGCCTGGCATAAACAGAAAACTTTAGGAAGCCTTGAAAATAGCAGAAAAACAATGGGCACCACAGCATGGAGTCTTGAATTTTAATTCCATTAGCATCCCTGCAGCATGACCCTGTATGACCTTGTAGTGATGATTACTTAACCTCTCTGAAGTTTCATCATTCATATAAATTTGGAGATTAAATATTGCAAGTCCACAGAGCTTTTGCAAGGATTAAATAAGATATTATGCAGTAAGTACTGGGCATGGGAACTGTTTCAGTTCATCATTAAATGAAAATAGAACCTAATGAAGCTTCCACAAACTGCACACTATCCTCTCCTTTAGGACTCCTAGACAACGCTTAATTTGTTTAATTGTCGGTTGCCTTCTTACCTCATGTTATGAAAGTTTGGAATATAACTTCTCCAATGCCACCAACCTTCTATTCAATAGATTGAGAGCCCATCCACTAAATTTTATTCCTGTTTTATCAAACAGCACCTAATATTATCATTAACAATATAGGAATGATGTTTCAGAACATAAACATTCACAGGGTTGCAGATGGTTAGAACATAAAGGTACCTTAAAGATAATTCCTCTCTGCATACCTACCTTAACAGATGAGGAGACTGTGATCATAGAGTGCCTCTCATCCTGAGACCAAGACTAACATTCTGATAAGGCACTGGCTATATAGGAGGAATGACGGAGATCAACTAGGTCAGTAATGTAGCACTTTTTTCCCCTTGATTGTGTCTTATTTTAATGTCATAAGAGTTTACTGTAATCTGAGACTTCAGATCCCCTAATTTGAGTGTCAGCTGTGTGACTGAGTTTATTCCTCCAGTTTTCTGACTCTCATTGCAACCTGGGAACTGTCATGATTTAGATGAGCAGTGTCCTCTGAAAGCTCATGTAGGAAGCAATGCAAGCAAGTTCAGAGGGTAAATGATTGCCATATGATCATCTTCCCAATCAGTGAATTAATCCCCTGATAGGGGTTAACTGGTTGGTAACTGTGGGCAGGTAGGATGTAGCTGGAGGTGGTGGGTCCCTGGGGATATATGTTTGGAGTATATATTTGTCTCTGGTGAGCAAAGTTGTCAGAGTTTACCTGTCTTTGACATTCCTGATAACTCTATGCATGGAATTTGTTTTTTAAAATTTATTTAAACTTGACAAAATTTCAGTAAATGGGTTACCCCCATAGTTACTGAGTAGCAACCAACATGTTTTGAATTCTAACATTTGACAAACTTTATTCTTTGTACTTCATATTTATTAACCCTCTTGTCTTTCCTGTCAATTTATTAAGTAGATCTCATCATTATGACCATTTTACAGATGGTAAGGCTAAGTCACAGGCATTAAATCATTCACCAAAATTCACCAAAGCGATAAGTGGAAATATGATTTGAACCCAGGCCAATTGAGTGCCCATGGGTGCCTATGAACTCTTCAGATTACCTATAACCTATCAAGTATGGAATGAATGCTGTACTCACAAGATTCTATTTAGAAGATCAATGAGTGAAATACGCTGGATAAACTGGATGCATTTCTTTATTCTTCTAATTTTTATTTATTCCTATTCTTGGATGTCTGTTTTATACAAGCCCTTATTAGAAACCATGGTGCTACAGATAGGTCACCATTATTTGGCACCATGTGATACTGCACAAAGGAAAGTTCCTGCCCTGAACTAACCAGGTCCCACTGCACTCCCTCATGTCCTTCCTGCCCTTGTCTGCAACACAATCAGAAACTGAAGCCAGGAGTATTGGTAAAGAGGCTTGATTAAATATGAACAGTTGTATAAAGTCATATTTAAGGCAAACTTTTTAGGTCACTGCAGTTGGGAATAGAAAATGGTTTTGGATTTTGAGTATAAAATTAATTTCTAAATAAATGAGGCTGAAAAATAGAGTATATGGCACCTAAGGGGTACCCTGAATCCAGAAATGGAGAAAAAAAAATTTAAAAGAACCAGTTAAAAACTTTACCATAGAAAATATGCTATAATATCTTTTGTTTATCTTCCCTCATAAAAAATATCCCAGCTAGGAAGATGGTACATGAAACATGTATAATTATTTCCAGTAGTGGCACCACTTAAAATGAAATAGAAATTTCTTTTTTTTTCACTGACCCAACTCTCTAACCATAGGAGAAAACGAATAATATAAATAGAAGACAAGTGTTAAGCTTATTGGAAGAGATGCTTGAAGTTTTTACAAACATTTAGGCTATCAGAAAAATTTGAGGGGTTTCTAGTTCTGCCCAAAATGAAGTATTTCATTCTTTGCAGAACCTCTCCACCTTACAACTAAAACACAACAAATAAGTGTAGGAAAATTAAAAGCTGGTAAAGAAGTTAGGTTGGCTACGAATCTTGGGACTTCAGTTTCCTGGGTTTCCTATGAACTCCCAGACATCACAAGGAAGGTGCTATAGAAGCTTCCAGTCTGAACTGCCAACAGACCAGAAGCAGCCCTAAGAAAACCTGGCAACCCCAGCCACATGACCTGCAAAGGGGTGGCCTAAGAGATCAAAACCCTTTCTGTCAGTACTTACCTAGCTCAAGCCAAACATGCCCAGAAATCTGCCACCCGGGTTTCAGGAGAGATGATTGAATTGTTAACAGCTCATGTCACCCATCCAGACAACCAAGGGAAGCAAATAGTATTGCTATGATTTCTCTGCCTTGTTAGGATGGTGTCTAGCAATGAGCCAATCTTCCATGCCCTGCTCCACGCAAACAGTTGTCACTTAGTTTCCTCAGCCAACCCAGATTGTTCATATTGATGCAAGGCAGGAGAAGGATCACCCTTCCTCCAGGCAGTGGTGCCAAAGAATACAGTAACTAGTTGAGTCTTGTGTTAACTTGCTTCCCATTTCTGTGACCAAAAACACCTGACAAGACCAAATTAGAGTAAGAAAAGTTTATTTAGAGCTCATAGTTTCAGAAATACCAATAAATGGTTTACTGACTCCATTGCTTTGGGGTCTGAGGTGTGGCAGAACATTATGGTGGAAGTGTGTGGCATAGGAAAGCTGAACAACAGAAAGACAGAGGAGGGGAGGGAAGGAGGGAGAGAGAGAGAGAGAGAGAGAGAGAGAGAGAGAGAGAGAGAGAGAGAGAGAGAGAACACATGAGCACTTAGCCAGGGACAAGATATAGTCCAAAGGCACATGCTTAGTTACCTACTTCCTCCAGTCATGCCCAACCTGCCTACAATTACCATCCAGCTGTCCATTCATGTTATTAATCCAAATGAATTAATCCACTTATGAGGTATCAGCTTTAATCATTGCCTAAGAACCCCACCTATGAGCATTGCTATAAGGACCTTGTTTTTAAACATAAGCTTTTTGAGGGACATTTAAGTTCCAAACCATAACAACTCCCCACTCCCACCTAACCACCATGAGACTTCATTAAGTGACACAAATCCAGGGAAGACTCTTTCCTTCACCTGTGGTGTCAGTGAGATCTGGTGTGGGAATGGAACCTTATCAACCTACCTGGCATGAAGGAAAAATGATCAAAGCAGTTTGAAGTAGGGCTGCTCATCAATCCAATCCCAGCCACCCACATCTGCCACCTGTGTATCTGAGGGACTAGCGGTGGGGTTCAGCTCACTGTTCTTGGTAAAGCAAATGAGATGGTACCTGGTTGGGTTGGACAGGCTTTTATAATGTCCTCTGCTGACCACATTTTTTCCCTTCTTCCCAATCTCTACTTCTCCCTAGTTTCACTTCAGTTGCTGAATAAAATACTTATGTTCAAACCTTTGCCTCGGGTCAACTTTTCACAGAACCTGAAAGAAAACATCACTCAATTAATATTTTCTGCCCTTTGTCTAAGGTTGGAGCATTGGTGTATGAATTTCTAGAAAAACAGTAGATGGTAAGCTGTTTCTATTCTCTTGGGGCCCAAGGAAGAGACAGAACCCTTATGTCAATAATTACTTAATTTTAATTGTAAACACTAAGAGGAGAAAAGAAAAGACACAGGGACAAGCTAATGCAAATGAGATATTTGACACTCTTGTATCTATGACAATCACATTTTATCATCCAGGTTTGAACTCAACCTTTATTCTGAAGCATCACTTCTTCATCAAACTGAGTGTTCCGGAAGGCTCTTCAAACTGTATGTGAAAGCCATACACACTTATTCATTCAATCATTCATCTGCCAAATAAAACTTCATTAAGAATCTAATATGTGTCAGAACTTGTATTACAAAATTGACTTTATACTGGCAGAATGAAGTATTGAATCAAATGGAACATAGCATCAGTCGGAAAATGAAATGTTGATCTAAATAGAAGAGAATGACAGAAGAGAGAATATTCCCAGGAAATTGGAGTTTTTAGGAGGAAAATACCAGGAGGCAAAGAAAAATTCTTATTTTCTCAATTTTCAATAGTACATTTGAAAAACCTTTTGGTTCATAGAAAAAAGTAGAACGTGTATGGGGTGAAGGTGGGAGTTCATAACCCACTTGATTCAAAGTGTGGAATATGATATGTCAAGAAATTTGTAATGTTTTGAACAACCTACAATAAAAAATTTAAAAAAAAAGAAAAAAGTAGAACGAATCTCTGAAAAAGTATTTGCCAAGTACATTTAATTTTATTTCAGTTCATTATTGGTTATCTATCTCATCTAAACAGTTCCTTGAAGTTATCAGGATGGAGTTGGAAAGTATTCAGTAGAGGTCATGAAAGTAGGGACTATGCCCTGTGGAATCAAAAAGGGACTATGGAATCAAACCTCTGTTTTATTTTATTATACCTTTGCATAATCCCAGATCTAACTCCCAAGCTTCAGCATCCTGATGCTTCTGCGGTGATGAGGGTTTGCCAAATAAATTTAAAAATAATTGAATTAAACAGCAAGAAAGAGTTAAATCATTCCTAGGAGACTGAATTGCAATAGATTGTGGTAACTGCCTCATTGAATTACTTAATTCTATGTAAAGAAGAGAAAAGTCTCATCAAGAGAAATATCTAGATGTCAGGAGTACAATTCCACACAGACCTCCCATACTCAGGTGGGTTGTAAATGAAAGTTCATCCTCTGTGTTGCATAAGCATTAAACAAAGTCATTTGATTTTATCTTTTTTGTTGTGGCTTTTACTGACATTTTTTTCCATATATACCATTTCAATATCAAGATATACCAAAGAAATAATTTCTTTTTCTATCATATACTCATATACCTCAAATACTCAAATTTCTCCTGCATCTATTTTTACCACATTTATTAAAATTGTAAAGACATAATCAATCAAACACACTATTGTTTAAAGTTTTACTCTGGTTACCTTTTTTTACCTTTTTCTCAGTTTCATCACGACAGAACCATGTGGCTCTTATTTGTTACTGAATATGCAGTTTTTAGAAAAGTGCTTTATAGAAAGAAAAACACTTGTTGAATGAAAAGGGAATATTTAGAAAGTGTTTTACATTAACACATCACAAACTGCATCACGTATACATTAAAAAAAGTATTGTCTCTCCTTTCCTAGCTAGACATTTTGATTCATGAAATTGGGGTGAGGCTCATGATTTACATTACTAACAAAATCAAAAGTAATGGTCACACTGACGGTTTGGATGCCATGCTGTGGAGAGCACAGGACTACATGATGTTGGCTCACTATATGGCCTAGCCAAGGAAGTACATGGTTATATGCCATATCTGCACTAAAATTCTTATGGCTACCACAGCCCATTTGAGATATAAATTTCTGGTGTCCCCATATAAACAAGGATACGCTGTACAAAGTTAATATCTATGTGATCTCTAGGGGCCAAGAAGAGACTCAAGTAGCCCAAGTGACTGAAATCCCTTACAAAATGTCACTCTGCCCCTTACTACAACATGCATCATTTCATATATCCTCTGCGTGGGTCTACCTTCAACTTGACTTTACATGTTTCCTTTGTATCAGTTTGTCCATGTAAGTCACAAATAAGCTCTTGACCACCATTGTCTTCCTCCTGAATTTCCTGGAAATTGATTTGCTGCTGAGTTTTGGAGGATAGTTTTCAAGGAATTTGAGGTCTTGTCTGTGACCTACTATCCACAGACTGAGAGCCAAACACCACATGTCAGTTAAAACTGAAGTTATACGTACAATTCTAGATATCTCTTTAACATACCACAACTAGCTCATCGGCCTACTGCCATCTCTCTCATTGTAATTCTCTACTCACAATACAATATTTGGTTTCAGGGAAATATAAATTTAACTTCACTATGAATCGTAATACTTCTGGGGTAAATGACATTTTAGTAGCTGTTGGGAACTGAATGAATTACAAGTTACCTCCATGCACCACTGGGAACTGTCTTTAATTTTGAAGGAATAAAAACATTGAGTTAGTTGAGTGAACTGGAAAATAGTAATGGTACACAGCCAAAGCATCATTGCAACTGCTATGGGTCCTGTTCATTCACAGGAATCAAAGGTGAGCTGTAATTCTACCCTTTTGATATTCATGGAATTTCTCTCATAGGTCTCCCTTTGTGAATTGTGAGTGGATAGTGAATAAGTGCCTGCTGCAGAAATTAAAGACAACAATGATTAAAGATAATGCCAGTCTTAGTTCTTGAATAAGAATTCAAACCAAATTGGAGCTCTACAGGATGACACTTTTCCACATGAGGATGGGGGCTTCATCATCATTGCCATCTTGCCTGGTGGTCACCATATTTTCCTGGACTAAAAAGGGCATATTACCTTCAAATCATCGCCAAGTTTTTTAACTTTCTTTAAAAACAAAACCAAAAACAGACAAGTAAAACTGAAAAGCCTGCTCTTTGGACTCTACCATGCTTGGCAAATAGATGACTCAAGGAAAATATAGTTTTATTTTTTCCCTCCAAGATTCTAGTTTGCCCTCAGTGTCACAATACTTTCTTAGAAATCTCATTTTTCTTAGTACTCTAATGGAACTGAAGAAGCCACTACATATTTGGAGGCTTTCAACAGTAACAGATCTATCTCATGGAGAATTTGTCATCCCTGAGCTCTGAACTGAGAATTCTCCCTCTTCTTATACTGTAAGTGATTGCTCCTTCTTTTTATCTTCTTCAGTTTGTTTTGTTCAAATTTCCACATTCCCATCCATGAGTCAATTATGTTGGCTCTTTATATAGTCTTCAGTAAGTGGGACTCTTCTACATCAATCATTTCTTCCCTTTCTACATGTATCTCCCCCAACCCCTTTATTTTTTTAACATTGATGATTTTACTTCTCTAAATACATACATCCCTCTTCTTCAGCTAGAGAGAGCCAGAATATCATGGCATCCACCTCACAGAACGTGAATGTGTGACCCTGACTTACTTAGGGCTTTGGGTAAACAAACAAACAAACAAACAAACAAAACAGATTATATTTATGTTGCCCTATGCAATTTACTGCCTCTGGAAAATATTATAGAAAGTATACATAAGGAGATCAATGACAACCATATTTGCTAACTCTAGAGTCCTCACCACCAGCATCCCTACCAATATAAAGCTTTTGAATGTATTTTTAAGTAAATATTTCTTAGTTGAGGGATAAGAGTAGTTCTCACTTAGTAACAGTAGCCTCTGGTGCAGAAAAACAAAAAAAGGCTTTCTTGAAACTTCACCAGAATTGAGAGTGTTACACTTCATATAGGAACTTTAAAATGTTTATTGAGTTGGGTCATGTCACAACACGTGACTGAACCGGTCAGGGTCACTCCAAGTGAATTTTGGCTGGCCAAATAAGATGCAGACACAGAAAGTACTTTTTTTGGGTTTAGTAACTCCTCCTCAGTGACCAAGCGGGGCAAGGCAGGCAAGAAAAAGGTTTTATTGGGGAGAAGCCATTCAAATGAGGTAAGTGGTAGGGTCACAACAAACAAGTAGGTATAATCCAACTTCATCGGGGATGCCTACTCCTGGAGCTACACCTCTTTATCAGAGAGGAGGTAAAGTCCAAATTGTATTGTATTGTGGGGTGCAATACCTGTTTAATACCTCTTTACTCAGAACTTAAAGTGTGTACATAGCTCCTGTCTAGAGCGGCTCCTGGAAGGTCATACAGCAAGTAAGTTAAAGCCTTTGGAAAACTATGGAGGTCTTAGTTTGGCATTTCTCTGCAAAAGTTACCAATTGTTTATGCAAGTAATGCAGAATGCCATCATGGAGAAAGAAACTGATATTTCCCTTTCTTCCCCTTCACTTTTATAAGGAAAGACACCTGCCCTTGTCTAATAGAGTTGCCTCTTATGATTTTGAGTTTAACACAAAGATTATTTCTGAGGCAAGGGAATGTGTCATATTGAGTTCTGTGTCCACTGTGCCTAGCGATATGCCTGGGCTGTAGTAGGTGAATAATGGATACTTACTGGATGAAAAGAAGACTAGGGAAGGGGGGGCATAAAAAAGCAAAGCCATGAAGGAGTTTTTCCAATTACACCCTCTTCATTCAAATATTCATGAACTGATGAGGCAGAGAAATGGCTCTGCTCCATTACAATATCTGTCTCCGTTACCTCTTCCACACATGTAAGCAGCAAACACTTACTGTCAGATTGTGACCCTGGGGAAGTCATTCATTTCCACTTGAACCAGCTGTTTCAAATAACTTGTGCATGTTGCGTTTACCAAAGGAAAATTATACCTTTTTTTTCTTTGATTCACGGAGGGATTTTTATTTGGAAAACATTTACTTGAATCTTTCAACTGCTGTGATAGATTTCACAGCAAGCTTCTCATTACGAAAGACAAACCCCTGCAAACTCCTAACCTTCTTCAAGGTCTCTCATGGTGCCTGGGCAAAGGGGAACTTGAAGGAAAGTGAAAAGGGAGAAGGGGGCTCTCCTCACCTCAGAACTCACTGGAGACCACATCTGAGAACACGAATTGAAAACAACCCGTGAGACGGAAAAATGTCAAAGGGTAAAGCAGTCAGAGCAGGGTTCGAATCTTGGTTTCAAAATTTTGGCTTATCATAACTTTCTATTTGTGATTACATAAAGTGAGAATATAGATATAATTCTGTAGAGCAGGTAATATAATGTTTCCAATATAGAAGATATGCCCACCAAATTTTAGCTACTCTTGTAGCCAATGAGGAAAAATAATTCTGCCCTTTTTAATGAGGGGACAATAAAATTTATACATCACAAGTGTCATCATTAAGACAATTTAGGAGCACTTATTTTTTTTTTTCAGCAGAGGAGACAGAATTGCACCAATAGAGGCAGAAATCTCCTACAGTCTGCATTCTCTTCCTGGATCTAACTTGTAACAAACAGTTAGATACAACTTGTAAGGAAGGAATTTATATTTTTGGAGGACAAGTTCTTTGTCTATGGCAGCTAGAAAGTGTCCTAGCATAGGATGAGAGATCAACAAACTTAAATTTAATAATAACAACGCATGGATTAGGTGCAGACTGTGATAAGGATAGGCAATAGTGCCACATTTTTTTAAAGCAGCAATTGAGTAGATACAGAGCTATAGGTGCTGAAGGAGGATAAAACTGAACAAAGCAGACACTCTGTGCCCTCCAGTGTGACTTGGTAGTCAGGACATAGAGGACACGTTACAAGAAGAATGAGTCATCTTAAGACTAGGACATCAGAGTTGGGGAGATTTGAGGATTTATGTTAAATATATTTGGAAATGTGCAATGATATGATGTAAAAAAAATTATTTTGAAATCTCAGCAACCATCAAGAATGCTTGATCCAGAGGAAAGGATGATCAGATGGAAGCAGTTGGGAGGATATTAAAATAGACTGGTTTGCTAGTTTTCCAGCTGTAACTGACAGGATACAAAGGGATGAGTGGCAGGGCTCTGAGATCTCTATCTTTACTGTGGCTGGAGTCAGTCTACCTTTAAATGGGCTGTATATTGAAAAATAAGTAATCCTGGCCGGGAGGGAGGAAGATGACAAGTTTCTCACCTAACGTCTCAGAGAGAAGATCTGGACAAATTTGTCAGTTATTAAGTGATTGCCTTTTAGAGCTTAGTAAATAATTTTCAGGGGAAAAAGAAGGAAAATCGACATATGTTCATAAAGGAATGGTGCCAGAATAAAGATGAAATTAACTAAGGTAAAAATTACAAGAGGAAGAACAGGCTTAGGTGGGTCAAAGAACAATATTTCAGCAAATTGAGTTCCAAGGGTTTAATTAGTCTTTATGAACAATTCATAAATCAAGCAGCACCCTCTCTGGAAAATATGAAAGTGTTCCAATGAGTTAGTTGAGCAGAGGTGGGGGCTGAGGGAGGCTTTCTAGGCAGAAAAGTCCAAAGAAAGAAGAACTAAGAAAGGACACCAACAAAAGATTGGTTGTTTCAAAGTTATGTTTCTTATATGGTTTAAGTAGAGGGGACTTTCTTATAATGCCAGCTTAGACTGACCTAGCACCCTTAGATTGACTGCATTGAATCTCTTGTTTGTTTTTATTAAAAACTGACAATTTAAATTTTTCATTTGAATATCTGGCACCTGGCACAAGTGGTCCAATTCTAAAATGACTCTGTTCTCGTTTGGTCTGATCTGTTAGGACTTAGTACAGGAGCACAGTCCAAAACAGTAGAATCCCATAAATTCTATCTAACAAGTATAAGAATGAACAGTTGTAGACATGGTATCAAATGAAACTAATCAGTCTGCAAAGTAGAAAACAAGTGACTTCATGAGAAAGGTACTTCAAGTATCTTAGATTAATTAAATATCAGGGATTGACTCACCAAAATTTGTCCTTAGTCTTCTGCCAAACAGGCCAGATCAGAATTAACTTTGAGATTTAAAAATTACATTTTATTGGCCCTTTCCTTCTGATCTTCTAATTTGGTAGACATGGAGTGGGGCAATAGATGCCATGTTTGTTTTAACAAAATTGTCCCTGTTTTGTCCTGGGCAGCTAAATTGGTAAAGTCTCTGATCTACGCCACTCTCTTGGGTTGTCCACCTGGATCTAAGGTATGAATTAGACCCATGTATGACCAGTAGACAAGTGACTAAAGGAAGAAAGGATGAAAATAATATCAACCATTCTTTTCTAAGATTTTTCAGTACTAATTTAGAATGATGGAAAATATAAATATTAGCCCTTACGAGCTGAAGTTTGGTTAATATGGTTCTTTCAGGCAAGGAGGGAATGCCCTCTTTCTTTCATGGAAATCTTCTCTTCCTGGATGCTCACATCTCCAGAAATTCAACTTAAGACAATAAATTTTCTTCTTGTAAAGGAAATTTAAATATAAAAACTAAGTACACTGTCACTACTTTAGCTGTTGAGGCAACTTTATTACATGAGCCAACTGACGCACTTAAGGACACTGAAAATGTCAAAGGAATTTTTTTATTTGTCTTCCAGGTTAAAAGCTGCTTATGAGCCAAGACAATTTCCTACTTTTATATTCTATACACTCATGTATTTCAGGTACTAAGTAAATATATAGACAGTTTTCAACTTCCCAGTTTGACTTCCAATTTCTAGACCTTACAATGATGTTAAAGAGATATACATTCAATAGAAACTAGACTAAATTTTGAATTTTGATCTTTTTCTGGGCTAATAATATGAAGTCTGATACTCATGCTGGGAAGGAGCCAGTAAGCTACAGCTTGTAGTCAGTCACGTAATCAGGAAGATAAACAACCTATATGTTGTAATGTGCTGTCCTACTAAACTATGATGATTGGTAGGTTAGGTGTAATAAATGCATTTTGACTTATAATATTTTTTTTCAATTTATGGTGGGTAACCCAATCATAGAGAAACATCTTCACTGTTTTATGAGCTGTGTTAATTTGCCCAAGATGCTATTTCTTACTTCTTTCTCTCTTTCTCTCCCTCTCTATTATACATACACACACACACACACACACATCAGTCATGATCTATAGGTTAGTTCCCATCAACATAACATCAAGATTGATCATCTGCCAAAATATAGCTTAAATAAACAGACCTACCATCTAGTTTTTCAACAGGCTACTTTGAAAAATTAGTAATGTGAAATCTAATGAATTTTTACTAATTTTTCATTCTTAGAGGATCTTTTCATATATTCAGGTCTTTGTCTATAGGATAGGATTGAAATTCCAAGTCCCTGGAATTTCACACAAACTTGTCTATAAAGTTTTATAGATGTTATGGTGAACTTAGTACTTGAATGTCTATTAGGATAGATTTTGAGTGATTTCCCACCCCAAGTGGAATTTAAGAGGAAAATGATCTAAGAGTGGGTAGTGTTTTAAACCTTTACCTCAAACTTTGAAGATATTTGGAGGATCTGATTAAGTAACAGTGAATAATATGATCCTCTGTGAATTTACAGAGAGATTTCCCATTTGTAAAGCACCCTCACAAACATTATTTACCTAATTCTCACAATAGCCATGAATGTGGTTGTTCCAATAGTTATTAGCTACTTCGAAGCATAGGTAAGAAGATTGAGTTACCAAGAATTAATCAGAAACACTGTGCTGAGTTTTTTTCTGGCACTTAGAAAGATTTCATATTCTCTTTGGTTACATTTAAAAATCAACCCAGGTGGAAGGTGGAAGAGATGCTCTGCGGTTGGTTCTCAGTGGCCAGGAAAGACCACCTTTGAAAAGACACTATGTGATGCTAAGAGGACTGAATCCTGCTGTTGAAAATGACTCTAGCTGAGCTAAGAACTGACTGTAAGCAACCCCATTTTCTCTTTGAAGAACATTTTTTCCTGGTGAAAACTAAGAACACTGAATTTTCCATCTGCTTTGGCAGCTCTAGGATCCATAATAGCTTGATCCAATTAAAAGCCTATTCGCTTCCACCATTTCCATTACACGAGGTTGTTCTGCAAAGATAACAAAAGTAAGTTGAGCAGGGCAAATCCCATCTGAAGAAGAACAATTCTGCCTATTGATTGAAATCATCACTGTCCTTTGTGGGTTATTTCCTTTTCATTTTCTGGTGCGTACAGGAGTGATTATTTGCTAAGAGACTGGAAGACAAATGGACAGAATCAGTGTTTACCTGATCTAATACTTTCATGGAGAGAGCTAAGACTAAAAAGCAAATGAATGAGTACATTAGTCCCCAAACAGAGGCAAATGTTTGGAATGTCTGAGAAACTTCAAATATATTTTATACTATGTTGGAAACATTTAAAAGCTTTGACTTTAGTTCATAACAATCTAGATTTTTTTTAAAAAAAAAGAGAGAAGAGAAATGAAGTCTGAGTTGCACATGATTTAACAAACTGAATTTTGTGTTTGTTAATGTGAAATTTTTATTTAGGCCAGCATGCCATAATGTGGTAATCCACAAAATATGGAAAGAGGTCATGCCTTCTAGATGTACCCAATATTAGGGTACTTCTTATAAATCCTTTAAACTTTCAGGGTTTGATAGAGAAGATCCAGGCAAAATGATTGTTCTTCAGCTAGCAAAACCTAGAACAGTATTCTAAAATCTATAAGGAATCCTTTGTTCTATGAATAGTTAAATCAAGTGTGGTCCCAAATGGTGGTATTATATCTTTGCCTTAATGCTTAAACCACAAACTATTATTAGCCATTTTCCTTGGTGCTTTCCAGATTGAGCCAACTCCTAATTGAGAGAGAAGCTAAATGTCATTTAACATAGCATTTCTGGCAACATATAACGCCTGGGCTCCCACAGAGGCCAGGAAAAGAGCAAATTCCAACAGATAATATCCTTCATATGTCTAAGTCCTGGCCTCGGTATGTCCCTTTGTTCTTCATCTCAACCTATTTTCTGGAGACAAATAAAAATGAAGCAGAGAGCCTGGCGCTGTGGTGCATGCCTGTAGTTCCAGTAGCTTGGGAGGTTAAGGCAGGAGGATTACAAATTCAAATCCAGCCTAAGCAAAATATGAAGTGTATAGAAATATGTGTAACAAGGATTACTGAAACCTCACCAAAGTAATTGAGAAAATATCAAGCATATGAAAGTATTAAATACATTTTAGTTTTTGTCATCTTTGTGAACAGTAGTTGCAGCACAACAAAAGAATCCTCTAGGTTGGTAGTAGTCATAAAATAGTCCCTGGGCTAGCAATGGTGAGTATAGTCTCTATTTTGAAATGACTCAACTTGAACTTAAAATCCATAAGGTTATAAATCAAGGGAATAATGCTTTTAGGTAATCTGGACTGCATCAAACAAAACAAATGATGATACCACTCTGTAGGCAAATACGAAACACAGAATCATAAAATATACAGTTATTCATGATTAGATCATGTCCCGTTTAACCTTACCAAAACAAAAATTGTGTTGAAAATAGCAAGTACTCCCAGCTCCTGACTGCCCTCATGCAAAAATTCATCAGAACATTCAAATATCCCCTCCATCCCTACTCCTGTAATTGACACTCAGTCTTCCTATGGGGCACTCAAATGTTTCTATATGCCACTCAAGTTGTTCTGTTTTGATATTGTGAAAGATGTCTGTTTCAAAATAGTCATTTATGTCAAACCAAACTAAATGGAGCTGAGGGGTTATGAGGGGAGGCTATATCAAAAGAGTACCCAACCACATTTTTGCAACACAGGTCATTTCTATGATGGTATTTTTTTTTTCTGTAGCTATTCCTGACTGAAATCTTGTAAGTAGCCTTGCTAAATCACACCTGTGCAGCTAGAATCATTTTTATCAAGGCATCGCCTAAGAATGGCCAGTAGTTGGGATCTAACTAGTAATAGCAGAACAACAATCAGCAAAGCCAGAGCCTCTGATGAGCTTCTTTGACCAATGATTTGTTTAAAAATAGCTTAGACTGACGTTTCCGTTTGGCCTGTTAAAACTTCTTGCTTCAACCTTTCTGGATATGCCTATGATCTCTTCTGGCATGCATTTCCCAGATTGTATCCTTGGCTTATTCCCAAATAAACTGATTTTTTTTTCTTTAGAGAGTCTCTAATTTTATATGTTAACATTGTGAATGAACACAGTAGGGTAAATTGACTTTCCTCAATCCATTCTTTCAAAAATAAAGATTAGACTCACTCACTCAAACTTAACCAGGCATCCCATTGCTACCAGTCCTATTGGAGGCCACATTAGAGGTACTATTCACCTTTGCCCTCCATCTCATATAGGTCTTACATCAAGGAGGGTAATAATAGTCAAACAAATACATTTTCTCTCCAGGATACCATGCACACTCTTGAGGCTACAAACTATGTGTAGAAGTCAAACATTAATTTGGCATCCCTCTTAAGGTCACTGTACTTTAGGGCATCTAAGGAAAGAGCACCAGTTAGCGATGTACCCCTCAGATGATTGCAGAGATCCTTCAAAAGCAATAGTACCTTTGTTTACTCAAGTTGTTTCCAAAAGGAACACCCAATGCAGTTTTTTTTTTTTTTTTGACATGTGTACCCTGATCCTAGGAGTCATTAAAAAAAAAAAAACTGGTTAAAATTTATTCCTGAATTTTTGTTGAAGCAAGCATCAAAAACACCTTGGCCCTGAAATACATGTAGGTCAAGTTCATTGGCCAGAGTTGTTATGGATAATCAAATTACCCTAGACTTCCTCCATGCAAGCCAGCTTAATGCAATCATTAAGGTGTCCTTCTGAACCTGGACTATTGCCATGGGCCAATCAGAAAAGGCAATACAGACTCTTAGAGTGAAAGTCACCTGGGTTTCTAACTTACAACTGATAATTCAATGTGTTCAATTTGTTTCGTCTAGGGGAACATAGTGAAGGTCAATATTAAAGTTTGACCTCACCTTGCTGTGTGGAGTCCTGTTAACAGAAGCCTTACTCCATATCATAGGAGACAAATTGAGATGATTTGTCAACAACTTCAATTGTTTTGCTTCATCAGGTTGGCTGCAAGAGTGTCATACTCGAGGGGAAATTTTCCTACAAGTCCCTATAGTGTAGACATAGGGTAAATATCTTGGCAAATCTCCATTTGTTCCTCACTATTTCTGTACATCTTCCAAGCAAAGAAACTGACTCCTTTTGTTCTGTCCTGCCTAAAGACCCTACAGAATTCATAAAGGAGGATGGGCAGGTTGGTAGACTCACGGTGGCACGTGTTATCATTTTTTGTGCTTTATCTGTCCATGATAGCTCACATATTTGTATTCAGCATGAAAAAAAATTTAGTATTCATTTTTGAATGTGGAAACTATTTTCCCCCGAGGTCACCATGTATAATTGTTCCCCTTCTTATTAGGGAAATAGTTGTGTTAACAAATTATGACTGTTTTCTAATATTAAAAATTAGGTTAAGATCATATGTCACTTATTAGGAGTAGATTTATAAGAAAATGTGATATCTGTACTATTTCTACTAAACATGTTTGTTTACAAAAGCTATATACTCATAAAGTCTGATTCTGAAGCATCAAGTGACTCTGAAATTCTGATAGTATGGTGCACAAAGTTTATTTCTCCACCAAATTCTGGAGATACCTTCCCAGGGCAGATGCTTTTATGCCATCCAAGCTGCTTAATCTTGGCTCTCCATTTATGCTTCTACACTTGTCTCAAAAGGGTAAGAGAGTATTGGATTATCGCACAGGGTTTTTACTGCCTCAACATGAAAGTGATATGCAGCAATGCCTACCACAATCCACTGACAAGAATTAGTTACATGATTCTCCCCAATTGCAATGGAACTGAGAAACGTAATCGTCTTTCCTATGTATAGGAAGATAGCACTGTATATGTTATGGTTTGGATCTTGAATGTTCCCCCAAAACTCATGTGTGGAAGGCTTGGTACAATCCCCCTCCAGTACAACAGTGGCCAGAAGTGGGGAAAAGTGATTGTAACATTAGAATCCTGACCTCATCAATGGATTGATACATTTGTGAGCTATTGGGGAGTGTTGTGAAGACTAGGAGATGGGCCTTGTTGGAAGAATGCGGTCACTGAGTATGCCCTCTTGATGGGTATGTTTTCACCCTGGTCCTTTTTTTTCCCCCATCTCTCTTGTTTGCTTCCTGGCCAGCATGTGAAGAGCAGCTCTGCTTCATCACATGCATTCTACCGTGATGTTCAGCCTTGCCACAGGCCCAGAAACAAAAGAGCCTAGTGATCATGGCCTGAAACTTCTGAGACCATGAGAGAAAATAAATTCTTGCTATTGAAGCTGATTTTTTTCAGGTATTTTATCATGGTAAGGGGAAGCTGACTAATACGGTATTTAATTATCTATCAAAATTAGAAAAAAAAAAACTCACATTTTTTCCTTCATCCTAAAATGTCATCATTATTGGATCATTATTGGTTCCCAAAGTCTACCTGTGAAAACCAACACCTATGGCCAGCAAGTACATTCCTGTCAGCTAGAATGGTTTCAGAAGTGGTTCAACAGAAAGCACTGTGAAAAAAAAAAAAAAAAACAAAAAAAACCTCATGCGTCCTATATGAGTCTATCAAGCAAAGTCAACTCTAAGCCTAAGTATAGGGGTAATTATTTTAGAAACAATTTATCCATTTTGCCTCATTTAATCATCACAAGACCCCATAAGTTAGATTCTATCATGATTTCCATTTGTAAAATGAGGAAAATTGCTTAAGAAGAAAAAATTAATTTGCTTGTGATTAAAAAATTAAGGCATCGAGGAGTCCACGCATTTTAGCTTTTGAAACTAGACTCTTCAAGGGTTCGGTATATTACCTTCTCTTAATATTCACATGTGGTAATGGCCTGATTTTTGTAAATTAAAAACAAATGGTCAATACTTAGAATGGTAAGAAAGTATTTGTATAAGAAATAAAAATAAAGAAAATATAATTTGGACCCAAATTCATAGAAAGACCCAACTTTTATAAAACCTAGACAAATTCCACAGACGTTTGCCCAAGACAACTACCCATTTATGTGTCTTGGAAAGTAAAGAAAATTGAAGACTTTTTGTCAATCTGTGGTATGTTTTGCTTATTGTATTTTCTAATTTGCATCATGAAAACTGATGAGATCCTGAAGGTCCTGGTTTTCTGGATGATATTTGTCTTACTTCCAGAGGTCACAAAATATCCCTGTTGGTACTTTCAAGCCAAGGCAGATGTTTTTCAGAACATAACTGGGACCAAATTGATCACATTTGGGGTGGTAATCACAAATTGTGAAAAATACTGGCAGCAATGTTTAAATTGACTAATATTAAGTGTGGAATAATATATCATCTACATATTTAATAATTATAATCATTCATAGCAAAAATTATATTTTCAAAACAGTTTTATGTCTATTACCTGATTTAGGATTTTAAACATTTGAATAGAGAGAGAGAATATTTAATGTCATCATCATAGTAGGAATGGAAAAAAAAAAAACTGTGGCAAAGTTTAAAATGCTTCCTTATTTTTACTCCAAATTAATCATGCACCTTATAAGCTGGGTGGGTTGCCAAAGAGTGAAATGAGATATATCTTAGATGTTAAATAATGTGTGATCATCGCAGGACCGAACAGTGAGGTGAATCCATGATGAAACTAAACTGAATGAAATATAATTTGATTAAAATACCATAGGGGTAGTATTTTGATGGTCTTGTTCTGACCTCATTCAATTAATTATGAACACAAAGAGAAGTAATAATTTAAATTGGTCTGGCCCATGTTTCTATGCCCAGATAGTATTTTGAGACCACTAACTATAGTCATGGACTTTTTCCAGTTTTAAATTCAAGGCTTAGGTGTGAGAAATTTGCTAACAAAATTGAAGTATATTTGTGAAGGAAATGAAAGAGTACAGCTACCTCTGAGAGATTTGAGTTTCATCTCTCTCTCTAATCTTTATGAGTCTGTGAAATGACTGTCATCCTCCCCACTTTACAAATAAGAAGACGCAAGATATTGTCTTGGTTAAATAACATTCCCATAATTACCCAATTAGAACTGGCAAAAATTGAGGTTTTTCTAGTTTGGTAACTTTGATGCCAATATGCCTTTTTCTTATACAATGTATGCCTTTCATCTGTAAAGTAGTATGGCCATTTTGTAAGTACAATTATTATTTCTGAATAATTTTCTATTTATTTTCCACTTAATAAGAATGCCCTCTGTACAGAACTTTATATTTCCTCTAACCAAATATTGCACAGTGAAGAACTTTTGGGGAAACTTTTGCTTTAAAATGTAGTTCAGTTTACCACTTAATTGCATATTGGATAATTTTTTGACAATGTTCATATCTGTAAATTCTGGTTAAACTCTTTCTTTTCATACCTGTTTTCTGAAATATAAATATGGCCCAGATATTGTGAAAAATGCCTAAAGTCTCTAGAGAAAATCAGTTTGAATTCATGGAAAAGTGATTTAGAATAAGAAAGGAGAATAGAATTCATAATACTACATGGATTCAGGAGAATTACCATTTAGATTCAGTGCTGACCTGACTCAGGAGATTTGTTTTGATATTAGGGGAGCTTTTTTGTATCACCATCATCCCTTCAAGCAAGGGTCTTATTGCATCTTTCAAAAAATTGCAAACTAATAAAATCTAAGGATATTCTTCAGGTTTCTGGAGAGTTTAAATTCCACACGTGCAAACTGTCAGCTTTAAGTAAGTCATGCAAAACTCTATTTAAACGATTCAGCCTTTCCCTGAATATGGGAAATGGGAAATGTTATTTGGTAGTTAGAATAAAATGGTTTGAATGGTGAGAAATAGATTAAACCTGCTCACAGTCACTGAGCAGAGATAATAAGAGATGATTTGAAAGTGGAAATAGTCATTTGTGATGGGCTTTGCTGTTAACACACTAGCATGTGTGGTCGCATTAGAGAGCATGGGTGAAACCAGTGAGCGTTCCTTCGTTTCTGTAAATGAAGCATTTGCTAGAGGTTTTTTTTTTTTTTTTTTTCTGCTAGAATTCTTCAGAGCTTATCCTTGACTCCCATTCCTCGATCAGCTCACAAGGGGCACAGAAGAGAAATATGGCCATAAATGCAAATCAGAAAGCCCTATAGAAAGAGTCAAGTCATCTGATCTGAACAGATCTTAGCAGGGTGATTCCAGACTGACAAAAAGATTCCTGCAAAAAATTAAAAAATAAAAATACCAAGGGCATTATTACCTTAGCCATGTGCAGTAGAGTATTTCAGAGCATAGTCTGGGACTTATTCAGAGCTGGATTTCGGACCAGCTTTGCCCGCTTCCTGTCTTCATTGGACAAGTTAGTTAATTTATTTGAATCTTTGTATCCTCATTTTAAGAGTAGTTAAAAATGGTTTTGCATACCTCAGCATGGATTGAATTAAGCCATGTATGCAAAATGCTTAGAAAAATGTCTGAACCACCATAAGCTCTCAATGTGACTTTAAAATCAGGACCAAAAAAAAAAAAAAAAAAAAATCTAGCAAACTTAAATGCTTTGCACTGTTTGAATATAGAAGCAATACATTAACATTCTGAATATTTCATCATCAAGTGTTTATTAAAGCCTTACCTGTTCACCTCTCTTTATCCTTTGTTGGCTGAAGTTCAAAAGTACCCAGGAACAAAAATAAGACATGCTTCTCTAGAAAACATCTAATTTTCCTTATTCCGCAATATCCATCAAGTTCTCATGCCTCTGAATTTTTAATATCTAACTATTTGTAAAACATCAGGCTTCTCCAAGCACTCTCCATGACTCCTCACTGTGCTCTGCTCTGTCAAAAAAAATCAGTCTGAAATTGCCTTTTTCTAATTCACCTCATTTAGGCTGCTTTTTCCATGTAAAATGCTTCCTGTGACTGATAAAGATCCTTGTCTGTATGCACTGGTTAATTACTTTCCAAAGCATCTGTTGCTTGTCAGGCAAACATGTTCACATGTTCTTAGAAAATAGCTTTTCCTCCTGGAAAATTCAGTTAAGACATTCTTTACAAGGAATAAGAAGATAAGGTACCATCCATGTGCTAGACACCTAAAATCTTTCTGTTGCTTCTTTAGTAATATCATTTAATACTTTTAGTAAACCAATCAGACAGGTAGTTCCCATTTTACATATCTGGGAAAGAATTATGGAAGTCAGATAGTTGGCTGCAGGTCTGTTTTACTCTAAAAATGAGGGAGCAAATATTGTTGTGATTTGACATTTGCATTCTGGAAGTCAAATGATAGAGACTTCTTTTATAAAACAATAGCAAGTAAGTCAAGGTCATGTGTACTTCCTAAAATCCATAGTAATTTTTTATTGTAGAGTCTCACTCCACAGCAAAGGGCTCCATGTGCTGTGAGTAGGCATGGAGCAGGGAAGGAGCTTGGTAAGTGAAAATATGAGGTGTCTCCAAGATCGCTGCTGCTGCTTTCCATCCCTATATAATCCCCTCCCTTAGAGCATTAGAGGGCCTTGGGAATACAATAACTCAATACAGCTCCCAATTATGTTCCATTATTTGACAGAAGGGATGTGCCAGATGTAATTAATACCCTTAATCAGTTGCATTTGAGTTAATAAAAAGGGAGAGTGAGCCTGACCTAATCAGATGACTTCCTAAAAGAAGTCAAATGAATTAATAGTAAAAGAGAGTACTCCTGCTTGCAATAAAGAAGACAGCAATGCTGTGGACTGAATTTGGAGGGATCCATATATCAAGGAACTTAGTTCAGCCTCTAGGTGCAGACGGTGTCCTCTGGCCAGCAGCCAAAAAAAAAAAAAAAAATGGAGGAGGAAGAGGGGAAGAAGGAGGAGAAGGAGGAGGAGCAGAGGAGGGAGAGGAGGAGGAGGAGGAGGAGGAGGAGGAGGAGGAAGAGGAGGAGGAGGAGGAGGAGGAGGAGGAGGAATTATTTATCCATTAACATCAAGGAATGGAATTCTGCCAATAACCACCAAATTGGAAAGAGGACTCTGAGTTTGCAATGAGATTATGGTCCTGGAAGATTCCTTAATTTCATCCTGGCAAAGCTACACCTAAACTCCTAACCAGTGAAAATAAGTGTGATGTCTATGGTAATTTTTTCACAGTAATAGATAACAATATGTTAAGTTAAATGTCAAGTGAGTGGATGGATGGTAAATGGTATAGGATTCAGTAAAGCAAAAGTGATTGAATTTAGGGAGGTTGAGGGGGCAGAATGGCAGTATCACTGCAGAAGTCCTCAACTCAGTGGGGATCAATGCTTTATACCAAATGTTTCTGTTCTGTTTTCCTGTGTAATGCATCATTTTCTTAGATTGGTTTCCCAAGAAGCAGACTCTAAGACAGGGTTCATGAGGTCAAGACTCATTATGGAAATGCCGAGAAAAGTGAAAAGCCAAGGCATAGGGCAATCCCCACAAAACTACCACCACCACAAAAGTTAATTTAAATGTCAAGTAGGCTTATGCTTTTGCACAAAGTTCAAAGTTTTGATTTCAAAATTCAGTTGAATGAGAAAGCTATCAGAGTTTGGACAATGGTTAAATGTGTGTGTCTCCTGAAGAAATAGTCTATCACTTGATGCAAAACCAAAGGGATATTTTAAGAGTTTGTTTATTTTAACATTTTGTTGGATAATGTAAGTTACAGCTCCTCTAAAATATGTTCTATGGACAAGGAACACCTGCCATGAGACTGTGTTTATTTTTGATGCCTTTTTAATTTGCTTACCAATTTGCAGTTAGAAAACAAAGCAACTAAAGCCGCATTAAGTCCGGAAGCACCGTAATCCTCACCTCCCTCTTAGATCAGCATCACTTCTATTGAACAAGCTTATTTGTTTTTCATCTGTATTCAAGGAGGGGGATAAAAACCTTACTTATAAAACTTCACTAATAACCTGAAATATCACCAGAGACAGTGTTTTTTTTTTTGCTGTGTTTATTTAGACATCAAATTTTTCACTTGCAGAATAAGTATGTGGAATCAAGCATAGGAAATAATAGGAAAATGCCATTAATTTTATTATATGCCAGTAGATGCAAAGTTTCAAATTGAATCTCATTAAATCAAACTACAAAGCACATAAAAATGATGGATTTTTTACTTCCTTCTGGGCTATAATTAAATAATTCAAAGTTAAAATTTTCTTCATTACAAAGTTTTAAAACTAGCAGCTACTACCTACTCCATGCTTCAAAGCAGTGTGTGGACTTAGGTAGGCTGGCATATGATTTAGTGTCCAAAGAGAGATGACTGCGACAAGAAATGAGGAGTATATTAATAATGTGGCAGACCCACCAACATACACACAGATTGTCCCAGGGAATCTGAGATGTGTTGTCATTCAATTTGTATGGAAGCCCAATGTATATCACTCACTCAGTACCAATTTAAACAGTGGGTTCTGTTTTTAACTTCTGCTAATTCCTTAGATCCTGAAAAAAAAAATGGGTAGAGCTTGTTTGTGTCAACACCCCAAAATCTCATCCTTTCCATAACTCTCACCAGCCATGGGAAGTGTTTGCATCTCATGGATAAATAACTTTTCTCCCCATGTCTCTCTTAACATTTAGGATCAGGAAGAAAGTACAGTGTAATGGAAAGATATTTGTGGGCAGACTAATTATATTTCAATTTAAACTCACCTATTGCTAAGGAGGGAGTTGCACATTTAATCCATCTGGACATAATGCCTTCATCACTTCATGACATTCCCTATAAACCAACCTAAGCACTTTAAGTAGATCATCTCACTCTGACACAAGGAGCCTTTCAGGTAGGTGTCATTATTTCAGATGATAAAATGGGTTATTCCTTAACCTCTCTCCATGCTTAATTGTTATTTATAGTATTTTAATTTATATATTTATATTTTCAAGTAGTGTATACTTTCCAACTGGTAGAAAATATGTTGTTTTGGGCTACTATAAGCACTGACACCATGTGGTACTCAATAAATGCTTGCTGAATTAAAGTGGGAAGGAACAAATGCAAGACAGTTGCTAAAGGTGATGTAGCAATTCAGCATTGGCATTAGAAGCTAAACCAAAATAATCCAAACCCAAAGACCAGGTGCCTAATGACATTTTTACACGGTCTTCCTAGCTCACAGTACCACTGTGTATGTGAAATGAGAAAGTTCCTACAGTAGGAACTCAATGTGTATGGATTCATTTCCTTTTCTTCAACTAGGAGCTGCAGACTTACCTATACCAAGGAAACAAGTTCTAGAAAACAGTCACATCACCCTGGCCCATTCTCAAGGGACTCATTCATATAAGAGAGCTCATTTAATGATTTACAGTGGATGAATATCTCTATCCTTGGCAGGAAATCTATTTGAAAAAAACAAATTAAGATCAGTTACTTGATGCATCTGTGGGACCTGATCCAGCAAAACCTATCAGGGAATTACTTTGTCAGAGTCAGCCTCTTTCATCAATCTAAGCTACTTTTTCAATGTTTCTGATTACGGTAGACCCTTGATGTATATTATCAATATCATTATTACTAATGAAAATAGCATTAGCACCTTCAAAGATATACAAATGAGTAATATCTATATAATTCACAACATTTCCAAGGTGTGAATTTGAATCTCACATGAAAGAAACGCGGGTAGTCATGGTAAAACTTGTATCTATTAAAAAATGAGCAACATGAGGATGTGGAAAAATTGTAACATTTACACATGGCTGGTAGGGATGGCATATGATGTAACCACCATGCAAAACAGTTTGGCAGTGTCTCAAAGAGCTAAACACAGAATTATCACCAGACCAGAAATCCAAAAGAATCAAAACCAGGGAATCAAACAGATGTTTATATGCCCAAGTTCACTGAGGCATTCTTTATAATAGCCCACAACTTGAAACAACGTAAATGCCCGTCAATAGAAGAGTAGATAAATAATATGTGATACATACAAAGCAATGGACTTAGTTGTAAGGAGAAATGAAGGTCTGATACGTGTTACAACAAGAATGAAACTTCAAAAAGTATGCCAAGTCCAGAAAGTCAGGCACAACACAATAATATTGCATATTTCTACTTATATGAAATGTCCAGAATAAGCAAATTCATGGATACAGAAAGTAGATTCAAACAGGAGCTAGAGGAAGACAGGTGGAAAGCTATTACTTGCTCATTATGGAGTTTCTGTTTAGGATGATGAAAAAGTCTTGGAAATAAACAGTGTTGGTGGTTGCACAAAATTGTGAATGTAGTTAATTCATTAAATTATAGGAATAAAATGGCTAAAATGGCAAATGTTGTGTGACATATATCTTACCACAATAAGTGGGAAGAAAAAATAATGCAACATGTCATTTTCTTCTTGTGCCAAATTTAATATTTCTCATAAAGTAAGTCAGGTGTTTTTAAAAAAATTTTTTGGTAGGGTAAGAATAGGATGTTTAATAAAAAGTGAAACTCTGTATAAAATGAAAGAGGCATTGAATTGTGGCATAGGAAGTATATGATGATGGTTGGGAATATGATAAAGGAGAAATCTTGGTGAGAATGAATTACTCCTGAATTTAAAGATTTGTGAATTTAGGAGATATTTCTGATGAATATTATGGCTCTACTGTGCTACAGAATATCCCAGAATGAATATCACTGCAGTGACATTTCCCAGAATGCAAAGAAGCCTCAGAGTCAACAATTTGGGATTAGATAGATTAAATAGGCTTCTTTATTGCAATACCATATATATTGTTTAATATGCTAATATATGCTGCAAATCACTGAGAAAAGGATGATTTGTCTTCAGCAGTTCTTGAACTCAATTTACAATGGAGTTAATTTATATGAATTATCAGTAAAACAAATACTTATAGAAACTGCAATCTCGTGGAGTCTGCCGCACATAGTGCCTACTTCCTCACCAGGTGGCAGTCCAGGTATGATGAACTGTAGTTTTGATAAAAAAAATCGTATCCCTCCTTTCATGAGAAATATTCTTCCTTCCTCTGTTGTTGTTAGGCTTCCTTATGATATTTGTTTGACAAATGAAATGTGAGTGAAATTTCCAGGAAGATCCTTAGAAAACCAATGTGTGGTACTCTTCCTTTTTCCATGAGATGAAAAGTGTTCTAGCAAAAAGTAGCTCTGTCAGTCAAATTTATGACAGACATGCTTTAAATGTGGAAGAGGAAGAAAAGTGGACATGATTGAGCAGAAAGGTAAATTAATAGAATGTATTATTTCTTAAAAACATTTTCTCCCTCCCATTTGGGAAGAATTTTTTCTGTTCCAAAATTATTGAGCTTAACAGCAAGATTCATTTGACAGCGATATTTGGGTAGAAATAATGTGCATATGATCTAATTAACCAACATAGGTTATGCCATACCTTTTTTTTTTCTTATCCATCAAAGTATAAATATTCCAGGAAGCTATTTAGTCAGCAAGGGTCCTAAATTAAAGATGTCATAGAAGAGAATGACAGTTCGTCCAGTGACTTACTATTCTAAACTACTGAAATTTTGGACTTATTTGTTACCACAGTATATCCTAGCTTAGCCTGACTAATAGATGAAGATATCCAGAATAAGCTAATTAAATATCCCATCTCCATAGATACTATGAGGAGTCCAAGAATGGACATGTATGTCAAGCCAGAGTAGCATTCTTGCCCAGAATTTTCCTAATTAGAGGAGACTTTTCAAGGTCAAGCCTATTCAACTCCATTCTTTTCTGGAATATTGAATGTAACATTAACCTGCTAAACAGATAACAATAGTCTTGAAGAGAGATAAAGAGACAGAAATTTAATGCCACTATTATCAGATTATTAGCAGATAGAGTTGTTTCCAAAGACAGTTGTTCTTCACAAATTTGGTTAGAGGAACCATTAAACAATCTTGCCCTCATGCCAACTAAATTTTTTTGTTTATATTTGCACTATTTTTCCATTACTAAAAGGGGAAAAAATATTGGACATTGTAGGTTAGAAAAGTTTAAGTAGGTTCCCCAGCTACAGAGTTTGTCAGAGCTTATTATATATATAGTAACATGCTCTGTGTTTCTCCAGGAGGGATGTGTACCATATAGTTATTCCCTGACTTATTTTTATTACAGAATCCATCTCCAGAAATTAATGCTTTGTAAAGCATATTTTTGGAAACTCCTCTCTCTATAAGTAGCTTGCAGCTTGTGAATGTCTTCCGTCACAGAGGGTAGAACTTCAGCCTTATGCAACCAAAGTAAATGTAGTGGCACTAATTCAAAATCCTAAACTGAGATGTGTGTTCTGACCTGTGTAAGTGAGTTCATGAGGATATAATTTTGCTGTGGGGATATCATATTCATTATCATTATTTTATGGAAAAATCACAGAAAATAATTGAATTGTGATGAGTGCACATAAAATTAGTGATGTAAATTTTGAGTCTATAGTTAGTTATTAGAAGCTCCAGAAGAGGGTCTTGCTTCCTAGGCTCCATCTCCATATGAAGAATCAGCTGTTTTTAAGAACCTGTGCTGACTGTACGATTTTGTTGCTGTCAACAGAGGACATCTTTTGGAATAACAGTCTAAAAGCCACCCATCAATTCTATGAAATCTTTCCTCTTTGTACATCTCAGTACATTAAGCCCAAACACCTTATCCATATCTCTCTCTCATAAAATGACTGACCCAAAGTGGTCCAAGCAATTATCCTTCACTGAAAATTGTAACTGGAGTTAAAAGACTGTTTCTGCATGTCCTAGGTATGTAACATATAAACTCAGAAGGTAAGCATAAGCAGTTCCCACTCTGTGGATGAAAAAACAAGTCTATAACATAGGGAAGATGCTCAAGGAAGGACCAAATAGCAGATGTCCTTCCATTTTCAGGTTCTAATTCTTTTTGAGATAAAATTGTATCTATTGCCACTAAAATAAATAAAGCATGAAAGGAGCCTTGTATTTTCACCTTCTCTTTTGGCTAGAACAAACTGGTTTGTGCCATTTTAAAATACGCAAGTGAAAACACTGGAAAAGAGCTGTAGAGGGGGAAAAGAGATGAATTTTTCAAGTAATATAGGTTTACAATTAAAAATAGTGATTATGTTGTTTATATGGAGAATATATAGCAATACTTTATTAGTAATATGATATTTAGTAATTGACCTGTTTCAATCAATTTCTACAGGGGCATGGTGAGACTAAGACCTTCATTTCCAAATTATACTGATAACTACAAAGTTGATACATGTAAAATATTTAAATAACTGTCTATCATATAGACACATAAATGTTCTGCATGTGTATTAATATATTTTTTGCAAATTTGTAGAAAGCTCTGAAATATCCTTTATTTTATTATATATATGCTGTTGATTTTTTTAATTGATGCTTTGAGGGCATTTTAAGACATGATTTTTGTTTGTTTTTCTGTGTGTGTTTGGGGATTTAGGGTCTTATTTAGGCTTTCATTCTTTGGTATTAAAATAGTCATTAAGTTTGAGGAACTTTTGACAGTTGGAACTTCAAATATATTATCAATTCACCTCAGAGTCCTTTTCTTCTGGGACTTTGATTACATGTGTACTAAACCACTTGATATTTTCCCACCAGTTCCCTCTACATGTTTTCCAGCTTTTCTTTCTTCTCTGTGTCTTACCTTTTCCAGCTTCTGTGTTTTTGAAGTTCACTCATTTTCTCTTGTGCAGTTTGTAATTTAAGGTTAATCTCATCCAGTGATGTTTCTGTTCAGTGAATTTTTCTTTCCAAACTTTTTCTTTAGTTGTCTCATCTTCATCATATTGTCTTTTAAATTATTGGACATTATTTAGCTTTTTAAATATTCCAATGTGCCTACTCAAACATTTCTGGGTATTTTGCTAACATTTCTTCTGGATGTTCATCATGTTTTCCCGCCTCTTGGAATATTTAGTGATTCTTATTGACTGCTGGACATCATTAGTTATCTAATTTTATTGTATTGTTTTAAAGAACATTGGACTTAATTCTATCAGGCAGTTAAGTTGCTTGCATATTGGCATATTGACTCTATCATTTCAAGAATTATTTTTTAAATTTAACATGGTTCTAATGAAGTTTTTGCTTTACAGATAATTTATCCATTGCCACCAAAGCATGAAGCTTCGAGGGTCTCTCTTGAATGTCCTTGGTATTCAATAAAGACTGCCATTTTGGCAGGTTGGAACTCAAATATTTTCAAGCTCTGTGTGAGTTCTTGGAATTGTTAAAATGGCCATTCTTTAGTTTTTTTTTTTTTTTTTTTTTTCTTGTCTAGTCTCACAAAATTTTGATGCTAAGGCTCTAGGGGACTCCTATACAGGTTGATTTTCTGCATAACAGGAAATCTTTTCTGAAATTGCAGTAGCTCATTATCTCTGAACTCTTATCTCTTCCTCCTCAACTCAGTGAGGGGGCCATATTCTGCTTAGGCTGTCTCTTGGTGCACTGCTGTCCACAAACTGTTTCCAGGACAACTCTGTGGCAAACTTAAGGTTCATCTTGGTTGCTTTCCTATTCCCAGGGATCATCATTTGGTTCTACCTGTCATCCAGGTCTGAAAATACTATTTTAAAAAATACATAGTGATTTCTGTTTTTTAATCTTTTGTACAGTAGGAACATACTTCCAGTCTCATGTATCCCATCATATTGTTGCTGCTTTAATAGATCACAAGGGTAGGGAATGCACTTTGTTTTGGTAGCTCTAACAGTTACTCACACTGATGCTATTTCATATATTGTCCAGCTGCTGCTAATGCTTCTGGAAGACTAAGTATTACAAACAAAAAAAAAAAATTCATGATTTCTTCCAGACTAAATTTGTGTTGTTTAGTAAATTATCTAAGCATAAATTAAATCAGAGATACATATGCCTCAAGAAAACTTTTCTCTATAGATTCCAAATATTATTATTAGTTAACATTTATTGAGTGCCTACTATGTGTCGCATTTTATATTATTATCTCCAATTTGTTTGCTAGTGTTGCATTTAGAACATTTTTTTTTCATTGTAGGGATAGACTTTTTTTTTTTGCTCAAAGCATCAAATTTATTTTATACTTACATAGTAATGTAAAGAATCATAATTTGAACTGAGATCTTTATCTAGTGCAGCAAAGGAAAGGAAGCCAAGTTAGGGACTAAAGGTTCCAGGCCTGTCTCCCATTGATACTCAAAGTATGCTCTAGAAAGTGTTTTTCTTTGGAGACTGTTAATTCTGTGCAACAGAATAAAAATTTTGCTTCGAGTATAAATAAACCTGGCCCCCTAAGCAGCATGTTATAGTCCTATCGACAATTTGTATAGCAAAATTTGATCAGGGAAGGAACTAGTGATCAGTATTTCTCCCTTTAATATCCTGTGGCAAACTGCTTATCTCATCAAAAACCAGGGACAATTCACAAATGGGCATGTGGAGAAACACTATCTTATACTTTCTACTTTCATGGGACTCAAGGATTCAAGTAACTCTCTCAGACCACAGGGTCTTCAATTGAAAACAAGATATTTGAGCAAGAAGAACTGGACCATCTTTTCCTGCTCTAAAATCATTTAACATGATGATATATTCTATATGAACAAACATATATAAACAGTGTCAGAGTGAACTGTAGAAATAAGTAAATGCCTTTTATTCCTCACATCCAGGCACTGAGAAATGCCTGAATGCATTACTTTTTTCTATGACTATTTAAAACATTAGGAGACCAGATCTCTAGATAGCTGGGTATTTAAATACATAGGTTCTGTTGTCAGGTTAACCTGAGTTCACTGCCTGTTGCCAGTTACAGGATATGAGATATGGAGCAATTTCCTTAATCTCTGAGTTTCAGTTTAAATTATTTGAGAATTGGAAATTTAATGCCCAGATCCCAGAACTTTAGTGATTGTTAAATGATTCTATGATTGTGAACAGGCTGGCTTAATGCCTGTCATGATTTAACTGATTAATAAATCATATTGATGATTAAAAAATGATGTGTGTATGTATTCTTCTGGAATCACATAGCCCTTTTATCTGACCCATCCTATATTGCTTGTATCTCTTCAGATTATTTATTACACATTTGATCATGTTTTGTCCAAAGAATTACATATAGGTTTCTTTGAGCAGGTGACATGGCTTAGAAAAATATGTGTAAAGAGTTCACATACAGTTATTATGACAGAATAATCAGATTCTATTTATTAATTAATACCCTAAATTTATAACAATATACTAAGTTTTGCTGAACTCTGCAAGAGGGTCACTTTTCAAAGGAAATTATTTACCACCTAAGCTCAGCATAATATCTTGGAGAATAATTTGAGTATTTGATACATTTGTCTATGTGTATCAGTTTGTTAGGGGTGTCATAACAAAATACTAGAAACCCGTTGATTTAACAACAGAAATTCACTCTCTCACAGTTCTGAAGGTTGTAAATCTAAACTCCTTGACCCCCTGCAGGGGTCGTTTCTTTTGAGCCATCAGAGCTGTCACTCCTGATTTATAAATAACTTCCTTTTTTATGCATCTTCACCTGGTCTTTCCTCTTGGGGTTCACATCCCTGGTATCTCTCTGCATGCCCAAATTTCCTCTTATGAGGAAAATAGTCAGGTCTGACTGGGAGCCATGCTAACATTGCCATTAACTTAACTGTGTCTTTGAAGACCCTATTTCCAAATATGGTTACATTCTGAGGTGCTGGGGGCACCTCAGAATACTAGGAGCATATAATTCAACCCATGACACTGCCCTCTTTTTCCTCTTTATCTAAAATAACCTTGTTGATGTACCTTAGAAATGTGAATAAGTGACTTAGAAATGTGAATAAGCCCTCTCCTTCTGTGTTGAGTGTCATGTGTGCATTTTTACCCATGAGTGTCTTTAAAACAGTCACTAGGTATATGTGAAATACTCTGAAGGATGAAGTGTCTGTAAACAAGTCTGGATGGCGCCTGGCATTTTGCCAGAGGGAGTGGTTTGTGAAGTAATGCCAGCGAGCCATTAAGTGTGGAGATTCCTTATTGGTTGACTGATGTATCTAGTTTATGCTAATTAAGATAAGCTGTGTGGAATGTATAAATACCTCTGTTGTCCTACAATAAACGGCTTCCACTCCTGCTGTATCAATCTACACAAGTTGCTCGTCACCCCCCGGTTATTTTGCTGCAGCCGGACTGCGGCAATGAAGTGAGGAAAACAAATGAGACTGCTATTTTGCATCAAGGCACAAGTATGATTTTTAGACTTCCGAGAAGCTGCATACATGTCTTGGGAAGGAGATTTGTACTGAGGCACTACACAATCAATATTTGATAGGAGATATTTAAAGACTTCAAGATAGTATCCATCTTACTACTGAAAATTCATGTCAAGGTACTTTTCCCTCTCACAGGAACAAATCTCAAGTGGTTGTTGAAGTTAGGAGTTAGGGTATCTTCAAGCATTTTTTTTTTTGTCTTGAGGGTGCACTGAGTTTCAAGTCGACAGATCTTTATGGATTTTATGTCTCTTCTTTGAAATTGCATTTTGCAAAAGCCCCTGAATCACCACAGAGAATCACCATGATTGATCAATGAGGGACAGAGAAATGAAAGAGCAGCCACTTACCTGTGCTCAGTTCCCTTTGATGTTTGATATGGTCCACATACAGGAGTCTGGCGCTTTATGAGTTTGACTGTAAATTTTGTCATAAACTGAAATTTATGTATATGGAGTTGCCTCACCTTTGCATTTAGAGTTCTATAAACATAGAACTTTGTTCAATGTATATGAAAGGCACAAATCGAAATCAACAATACAGCTATTAAAATTTACTTTTTTGAGAGACAGTATTACCACACATTACTATAGATATTCTCATTATTTCAAGAAGTATGTAATGAGTGAGAGTATGAACTAACATGGTATAACTAACTGAGTAATCATTCAACTATTAGTAATTTGCCAAATGAAAATAAAATGATTTGTTTATTTTTGAGATATTCAAACATGTTTTCACATTCCAGTAAATGGAGTCTTTGACCTATACTAAAAATTTCTTTTCTGAATTCCCCAGAAAAATTAGGTTAAGTATCAGAAATCATGGGAGAGTGAGAAGTTCAGTGAAGTCAATGATATTTATTGTAAAAGCAATCACATGAAATACTGAAAGTTGTCATTATGCAACTCAGAATTAAAATATATGTTATGGTTTGGATGTTAGCTTTCCCCAAGAAGCTCATGTGTGAGACAATGCAAGAAGATTTGGAAAAGAAATAATTGAGTTATGAGACTCTTAACCCAATCTGTGAATTTATCTCCTGATGGGATTAACAGAGTGGTAACTGAACGAGGGAAGGGTGTGATTGAGGAGGTGGGTTATTGAGGGCATGTCTTTGAGGTATATATTTTGTATCTGGTGAATGAAATTTTTCTCTCTGTTTCCTGATCATCATGTGAGCCATTTCCTTCTACCTACTCTTTTGCCATGATGTTTTGCCTCTCTTCCAGCCCTGAGAAGTGGAACCAGCTGTCTATGAACTGAGACCTCTGAATAGTTGAGCCCCCAAATAAACATTTCCTCCTCTAATTGTTCTTGTCAGGTCTTTTAGTCACATCAGCAAAAAAACAGACGGAAACAATGTGTAAATTCCAGATTATATTCTTGTATTCCGGTAAATTATAATGCATAGATTGATATGCCTATAGATTAGATTAATGGAAATCAGACAGTTATTTCTTATTGTATATCAAATAGCTTTCTTATATCAAGGACTGATCCAGTTACTAGGGAAAGTAAATACAAACTTGACATGCTTTAAGGATCTATGGCTATTATAATCAAGAAAAACACAACACATGAATCAAAGAATAATCATGCATAGAAAGTTGTGGAACATTTATAAAAATCATTTTGAAAAAAAGAAATAAGAATATTTTTGTATAGATGAAACTTGGTGGATACAGGAAAGAAGGAAGCATTTTGGTATATACCAACTCCTGCTAAGACAGATAATCATACACATTAATCTGTGCTAATCCATCAACTTCTGTATGTACATCTAGTAATTGTTGCCTTGTTTAACTTCTATTTAAGGTACTTCGATTACAAGATGGTCTTTTACTAACATAGGACTTGCTCATGCAAATATTTGTAGTCAAAACATTTTGGCTAAAATAATTTTCAACATGTATTACACTTTTTGCTCTGCCATAACAAAATACCACAGACTGGGAAACGTGTTTATTTTAAATAATTAATTATCATTTCACAATCTTGGGGGTTGAATCCAGGGAAAATTTATTATTGAGCTACATCTCCAACCTTTTCTATTTTATTAGGACACAGGATCTTGCTAAGTTGCTGAGGCTGGCTTCAAATTTGCTGTCCTCTTGCCTCAGTCTCCCTAGTAGCTGATATTATAGGTGTGCATCACCAAGCTTGGCCTGGGTAGTTTAAAAAAAAATAGAAAATTATTGTCTTACTTGTGGAGGCTGTCAGTTAAAACCAATGTTGGCAGGGTCAGTGTCCAATGAAAGTTCTTGACTTGAGTAATAGATGGCTGTCTTCTTGCTGTATGCTCACAGGATCTCTATATTATGCATGCTCAGCGAGAGTACACGAGTTCTCTCTCCTTTTGAAAGGGCACTAATCATATGGATCATGGCCTCACTCCCACATCTTCATTTATCCTTAGATTACAAGGGACACAAAGTACATAACTCTACTTTTAAGCAAATATTAATAAAAGAGAAAAGGAACAATGAATAGAAAACATGTAAAAATTAAAACTCTAGGGAAGAGTATAGAAATGGAATGCAAATTGCAGAGAAATAGTTAAAAGAAACATAACTATTTTCCTACAAATGTTAAAAGCCTAAGGTTAAATAATTTCTGGATTAAGAAATTATAAAGGAAATGCAGTGAAATAAATTTTAAATAGTAATGTTCAACCTAATTAAAGAGAGAAAAGTCATAAAATAACAATAATACCTTATATACTTTATATTATATATGACCTTATATAACAGACAAAATTAGAATGTTGTGCAATTTCAGGTACTAGGAAGCAAAGAGGCTCATAAAAATTTAGATTGGTATAAATTTTCTATGATCCAATGACAGAAAATTTCACTCATAAATATTTTAACTCCTGTCATATAGATTTCAAAATAAATGTGGCGATTAGTGCATCTTAGTGTTGCTTTTGATAGTAGGACAGTGAAGATGCCTTAAGTATCTTCACAGAAATATAGATAAGAATTGTATGGATACTAATCATGGGATGAATTACCAATAGTCATGAGAAACAAATCAAATGTTCATTAACTAACATGGATACATATGTAAAACATGAGATTTACATTTTTATGTAAATAAAAACATATGTATGAAATAATAGTTAATATTTTTAAAAAGACACATACTAAGCACATTATAATGAATTTTGTGGGAGAGGGAAATAGTATATAAAGGAAAAAACAAAAGGAGCAAAGGATCTTCCCTTGGAGCAATCGTGGCTGTTTTAGTAAACTAACCAGAACAATTAATTGAACCCTCAAAACTTTTAGTCTAAGAATTCAAAGACCAAGCCAAATCATGGATAATTTTACTAGAGTTAACTTTTTAGGAAATGAACAGAGAGTTTGTTTATTATCTAAATGAACAGTGAACTGAAGTACAGAGGTAGAAAAACAGGTATCTGGAAGGCACTCATTTGAAGTGATAAAGATTTGGAAAGCTGGGAATAACTGTGGTTTTTCAGTAGGAAGATATTAAGGGAATAGAAAAGACTTCCAACAATCTTGTTTATTTAAACACAAAGGATCTGTTATTGGGTAATTATCTAAGGTCTTGTGTCTTTCTCCAGTAGAACCCTGCAGCCCTTTAACAGAAGAGGGAATAGAAGCTCAGTGATAGGATTCAGAGATATAGACAAGATTTATAAAATTCTCAGAAGGTCCATTTTTCTTGGTTCTCGAGATAGAAGCCATGAATGTGGAAGAGGGTCAATATTGCAAAGAGCAGATTAAAAGTCATCCAGTGACAGAAGGGAAAGAAATGGTTTGAGGATTTGGTAATACTTCAAATGAAACTACTTTAAAATCTATTTCAGAAGAGTAATTTAAAGACTGTTAAATATTTTAAGTGTGATTATATTAGACTTTGTTCAGTTATGCAGCAGTAATAATTTAAAAACCTCACTGGCTTGCAAAAACAATAGTTTATTTCTCACTCTTGTCACATGTAAGTTGCTCAGGGCAGCCAAAGTTCTTTGCTTCAAAAGCTGTCTTTATTCTAAGTCTCAGGCTGAAGAAGCAACCTATAGGTGGGAAAAGGTGTGTGTGTGTGTGTGTGTGTGTGTGTAGCAGAGGAAAATAGCAGAGGAAAATAGGTCCCTGGCTCCTAAATCTTCAGTGGCTTTTAAAGCTTGCACTTAGTCATGCCCATGTCACATCCAATCACATCCCATTTGCCAAAGTTAGTCTATACATCAAGTCCAATATCAGTGGGATTGGGGATGTATACTCTTCCTAATGTAGATCCAATAAATCTCATGAAGACAGGAGATTTGTTTCTCCTCAGGGACATGAATAGATAAGAACAATGATACCATTATGCCCATGTGTAGGTTGATATGTTTCCTGATACATCACCTTTCTAGGCATAAAAAATATTGACTGGTAATCCTTACTTTAAGTTAAATAGGTGGGGAGGCTGCTGCCATGCTGCAGAATATCTACAGAGTCAAGTAAGGAAGACTTTGGATAGCGACACACACATTAGAAATCTTACTTTCCAGAGAGTGCTTGGTGAAGCAGTTTGGTGTTTTATTCCACTGTGTGTGTGTGTGTGCGTGCATGTGCACACACACACACACACACTCATGCCTGTGTGCATTGTGCAGGCCTGTGTGCATTGTGCAGGCATGCATGAGTGTGAATTTGTGTGTGTTGGGCTGCAAAAATAATCAATAGGCATTGCCACAGTCTGGCTGGGCACACAATCACGAGCCACCACACAGCTTGTAGATTCAAACAGCAACTCTTTATTCCCGAACTCACACCAGCCTTCTACAATCACATTCTGGGGAAATCCACGTTCTCTGCCCAAATCCACCTCCACTGGGCTTCTATCTCCCAAAAAAAAAAAAAAACTGTCTGAATCCCGTGAGAACTCAAGGGGAACTCAGGCAGCAGGATACGCCCTATTCCCAGCAGGAATAATCTTAAACCTGGAATGCCCTAAACCCGATTATCCTAAACCGGGAACACCCTAATCCGCCCTGGTCCTTGAGCAAGGTCACCTACATGCAATGTCACTGCAAAATGTCCTATTTCCACGAGTCCTTCCACTAAGCAACATGGGGTACGCTGGCAAGGAAATTGTCATACCTACTTGGCTAATGGCTCCCAGCAAGGCATAGCAAAAATTTTAACTAGGACCCCGTTTTCAGGCATTTTTTTTCTTCTTCCCACAGTGTGTTTTCAAGAGATGACTTTGAGCTTGAAGAACGTTCTAGCTCCTACTTCCATTCCATCACAGCCCTAGGATTTGTAATGTAGGCCATGGATTTTCTAGCAATGATGCAAAAAATGAAATCAACATGACCACCCACTTTCTGCATTACAAACAAATATGAGAGCCCTCCCAGCTGATGGCCTTTCACTAGTTATTGACATGGTTACCTGACAAAGCAGGTGGCGTTTATGGTTGACATGACCATTTGTAACATGACAGTTATCCTCATCCATATTTAAAGATATTTAAAGATACTAGAATTAGGTTGCTAGCATGGCTTTCATGGAGTAGTTTGTTTAACAACAGGAAAGAGTGCGCAATTCATAACTGAGTGAAACAAATCAATGCGGTAGAAATTGTCAAATTTGGTCAGAGATTAAGGAATGTTACTTTTGGAAAATGCATGTCTGGGAAGACATTTGGGAATGAGAAAACATGACTAGAAATCAGGAAGGTCTAGTAAAGGCAGCGTTGTGTTGGACTTAACCTGTATTTATGTGTAAGAGTAGATTAATAAGTTTTCAGGATTGTGTGAGCTTGTTGTTAAACACAGCAATTATTAAAATTTAAAATTATATAAACGTTGTTACTAACAAAGATAGTACGTACTCAAAGCTCTTCAAGTTCTAATTAATTTGTTGTTCTGAAGTTATTTATCTCTGAATCTGTTGGTTAGATGAAATATAGAATGGTGTGCTACTTTCCAACTCTGTCTTCATGAAGGTAAGTTGTTAGGTAGCTGCAGATAGGCCATTTTGGGTCTCTTTACACTATGTAGATTGGCACAAAGGCTACAAATTAGGGTGATTTCCTGTCCTTGCTGTTGTTGTTGTTGTTTAAGATCCAGTTGTTAAATATTTACCAACATACCACTGATTTAAAGAGAAGTGTGACAATCTTATGGGCTCCGAAAATCTGTCTTTGAATGAATACAGGTATGTATACATAACACCCACAGAGGGAAGAAGGGAAAGAACAGAGAAAAGAGAAAGAAAAATGGAAGCAACAAAACAGAAACAGAACTTACAGAATCTTTCAACACTTATTAGTCCTATATCTTCACCATATGGATGAATATTAAACATTAACTCAATCCACAATTTTGTGCAAATAACACAAAGATGTTTTTTGTTTTTTTCCTTAAGGACTTGCTTTCCATAGGTGTTGAGAGCCATATGCCATCTGCTCCACCTTTCCAAGCAGCCTTTGTGTGGGATGTGACCATGTAACTGAATATTTTCCAATAGGACTCGAGATAAAAGGTCTGTTGTTGTTTCTAGCCTTCTCCATTATACCTCCACATCTGCCTACATGGTCTGTCCTCATGGGATAGAGCAGTGATGAAAGTAGCCATAGACTCCTTGGCTACCAAGTATGGATAAGGTCAGAACACCGTTTTCTGTTTCTGAATCAACACACAAAGTAACCACTTTTGGGTGGGGAGGGTCTGGTTTTATGAAAGACCTATACCCAATGATGATCCACTTTTGTTCCTAAAGAATGTCAACTGTAGGAGAGGATCCAACTTTTATGAAAAAGCAAGTTATCCTCCATGACTTTGGTGGAGTTCACCTGCTAAATATAAACTTTTGCTTCTTTGCTCTCCAGAAGCCCATTTGAAAGTTAGGAATGACAGCAGGGCACCTAGATAGCAATGTATCAGAAAATACAAGCCATGCATGGTGGTGCTGCGTGTAACCCCAGTAGCTTGGGAGGCTGAGACAGGAGGATCATGAGTTCAAAACTAGCCCCAGCAATGGTGAGGCCCTGAGCAACTCAGTGAGACCCTCTCTCTAAATAAAATACAAAATAAGGCTGGGGATATGGCTCAGTGATTGAATGCCCCTGAGTTTAACCCCTGGTACCAAAAGAAACAAAAAATCTCCCAGAACCCCCACAATTTGTGAATGAATGAAGCCAAACCAAGAAATCAGGGAAGTGGGATGTGGTGGTGGCCAAATGGTTATTTCTGAGTGCTCTTTTTTTTTTTTTGGTAGCAATATCAGCCCTGTAAAGCAGCGTATAAACCTATCAATTTGTGAAGGACTCACTCAGTCTGGCATTTTTTAAAATTCAAGGTAGGCATATGGAACATTATTTATTATTAAGACTTTTCACTTTGACTTCTTGCTGTGATAATAATAATACAATCAACAACAATAAAATAACTAATATTGGTATAGCATCTCATTACTCATACTCTCTTGTATGGTGGATTTTCTGGTTATTATCATTTTGTTCTCCTGTACCATCCATTTATCACCTTTCTCTGCTTTGTTCTGTACCCTAACAGTGTGACAGGGACACTGATACCTAAGGATGGTTCTACTTGAACTCCATGGCCTCTGGCTTATACTTGGGCTAAGCCAATAAGTAGAAAGCAGAAGGAGAGAGATCAGTTATGAAAGGAAATTTGAACTTTGCCAAGAGTGATTTCCCTTGCTCCTCCTCCTTCTCCTCCTCTTCCTCTTCCTCCTTCTTGGTTCTTTTCCTCTTCCTCATATTCTTTCTTTTAATTCTAAGAGCCTATAAGAAGTGATCAGAGAACTTTACACACAAAGAGGACTAATTGTAACAGAGGACTTATAGTACACCTTCCTCTTTGAACCAAGCAGGAGAACAATTGTGGGAGTAAATAGAACAGAAAAATTCTCCTTTCTCTGCTCTTTAGGAGAAAGGAGAATTTTTCTGTTCTATTTACTCCTGAAAAGGGAGACCCTTAAGTGAGTCTGAAGGCTCTGATGATAGGATCTCTATCTCCCATTCCTTTGGGTAAGTTTACCCCCACCACACACACACATCCTTGCCATGCTATCATCATTACTATGATCATTGATGCCATTCTAAAGTGTTTTGTATAAAGAGATGCTGTGAATTGTTCTGGATTATTGTAAAATAAAAATATCTAAATCTGAAACTTCAATATATAGGTGATATCACTGTGGTTCCCATAGCCCCTGGGATTATACGCCATTGGCATGGCCATTCCATACCCCAGCTCCCATGTCTATCTGTCTTACACATCTGTCATAGTCACAAAGATAGACCTGTCAAATTCATTCAGGGTCTACTCAGGTCGTTGCTTCCTCTTTGTCTTAAGTTAATATCCCAATGGAAGCCTTGCTGTGGAATTTTCTGTTGAAATTTTTATCTATTTTAAAGAAGAAAGGTAGAGTTACTTATGACAGCCTTCGTCTCTTTTATGCCAACCAAAGCATTGCACTATAAATTAGTCCTTCCAAACTGCTTATTCCCTGTAATTAACTCTGCCCTAGGAATAGCTATTTTATAACTGTTGCAAATAAAAGTACTCTGCCACTGAAGTATTCACTTGCTGGGAGACCGTGACATCTCATCCGTTAAAAGGATGATGTTTTAAAACAGCCTCTTCTCCTTTTCTTTTTGAAAGATGGCTTCACTGAATGGACATCGCCTTGAGTTGTACTAAGGGAAATGGGAGTTGAATCAGCAGCACTTGTACAATGTATAACTCCTATTACTCTGCTCTCGGGAGCATAGGAATTTGCATGGTTTAGCAGACCGCAGGCTGTAATGCTAGAACTCAAAATGGTTGGCAGCCCCGAAATGTCCAAAGTTGTACTGGGCCACAATGTTCATATTTCAGAATTCACCTCTTAAAAGGCAGACAATGCTTTTGAGGACAAAACTAATAGTCCCTAATTCCTTGGGTGTTCATTGTGAAATGCTATTATCCATGCTAAGGTAATTTGCTATTAATATGGATGTAATGCACAATGCTATCAAAATTTCCACTGTAATTCAGCTTTTTAAATGTCTATTACCTTTCAACAACTCCTGTTTCATAGTCTGAATTAACTTCTTCAAAGATGTGAGAACATTATTTTGCAAAGCACAGTACTGTATGACTGGCTGCAAATGGAGTGGAGGATGAGGGAGCTTTAGTTACTCACAGAGAACATGTCTACATCAAGTGGATGAACAAGTGGTATAGATCCAGAGAGTATCAGCCACACAAAATACATCTCTTTAACTATCACAAATTCAATAGCAAAATAATATGTGCAACTAAAATCTTGCTTATTTTTTTAACTTCAGTTTAATGCTATCAATTTAATATGCTAACGATATATGGTTAGATGTTCCTGGTAAAATAATTCTTTAATCCTATTGATTTTTATAATGAGTAGTTATGAGATTTTCTGTGCTTGAAACCCATGAACAAGTTAATAACAAATTATGCTAACAAATAAGAAGAATTGGAACATACAGATTTGGGAGAGAAGAATTAATCTTTGCATAACAACAATTTCAAAATGCAGACAATTAAAATTTTATCTTGCTTTTGAAAGTAGATTTGAAGAAACAAGAGGCATATAAAAATATAGTAAATCTTGGTAAATGGCTATTTTACGATATTTTTTTCCTTTTTACAAATCCTATTCTTCCTATTTATCTGCTTCTTATACACACGTCTCTGTCTCATCTCCCATATAGCACGATTAGTTCAACTTAAGAAGCTTCATTCACTTCTACATACCCTAAAGTGCCTAGCACACTATTTTGCACAGTACTAAGTGTTTAAAAACCATTTGTTAAATTAAATCAAGAATTAAGTGGTGGCTATTTGTATTGGCTCTATATAACAAATGCTGTTAACACTACCAAATGAACATATGCTCAGTGTCTTAAATAGATCCCCTATCCTATTTGCATTAGATCTGTCTTAAGGCATAGATTCACAGAAGTTATGATTGATGCCCATATTAGGGGGTTATGGTTACTTTTGGTCTTAGGCTTATCAATCAAAGAAGTTTGTCAAGGCTGAAAAAGTTGGTGAGTAAACCTAATGTCGCTTTGCACAAGTAAATCCAATCCACCAACATTATCCAATTTTCAATATGTAGAACATTCTCACATCCTAGGTTTTGTCCAAAATAATCATTCTTCACCAAAAAATAGCAATGCAAATAGCTTTTTAGGCTTAAATTTGAAATATTTGCTTGGCACTGACACTAGATTTATTTAATGCTATGACTTCAACATATTTAATATATATCCACAATAAAAAAGACAGTGAAATAGTTTGGCCTACTTGAATAAGATGACAAATAAATAAATATAGCAGCTAATAACAGAAAGAAATATGACATAAATAATGGTAAGCTGAAAAGCAATTGTAGAAGTTTATGGTTATTGGGCTGAATCTAATATGATATTTAATTTCTCCTGGCATTTGAAGAGCTGTCCTAATTAATCAATTGGTAATTGCAGGTATGATTACTGTCTGTGATTATGATTAATTGCCAATATTGATTGATCCTCCAATCATTCTGTAATGTTCTTCTATAGAGAATCTCTGCTGCATTAAGTAGGATTTGGAAGGCAGAGTTATTAAAAGCAAATAATCAAATACTTCACTCTCATTATGGCTCTGTCCTCCAGGGAAAAGATTTGTGATGGTGGAATCATGGATTGATTCACAGTAGGGGAAAGCCTAGAGAGGACAACATTATGCCAGAGATTATTTTAATAAAATAGATTCATTGTGGAGATAGAGTACATATTTTATAATGATTCATTTACTTCAGGCTTAAATTCATTACACCCCCTACTAGTTGAGCCTCCTCTCATTATAGGATCTCCTCAGCCCAGTCCAATCACTACCATTTTCAGTCCTATGGGGGGTGAAAATAAATATATTTGTGCTTTCCAAACTATCACATGAAAAAAAAATAACAGGCTAATTATCTGATTCTTTAGGGTAGCATCATGTACCTAAATAGAAGATATATTTCTGGCTCTCCATCATAAATAAAAAATCTTGAAGGTTGCTTTTTTCTAATATACCATGGTCCTGGGGCCAGGTAGAGGTCGAAAGCCTTCTAAACAGGGAACAATTAAACTATGCAGCCCAAAAGAAGCTGTCACCATGAGAGCACCCCCAACCACAAATAGAATTTCTCTTAGAAAAGCTTCAGAATGAAGCTGCAGCAGTGACATCAAGAAGATGAGCTCATTGGAAAACACTGAAACCTGACTCATTCCCAACAATGCAAAGAGAACCAGAATATGTGCTCCTCAAGGACAGGAACTTATCTGTTATCGTCTGCTATAGCCTGAGTACTTTTAGATCATTTATTCCAGGATAGAAATTGAATAAATAACTCTTGAATGAAAGAGCCATGCAATGAGTTGCATTCTTCCGACTTGATTTAATGCATACATGTATATATTGTGCTCCATACCTAATTTGGCATTATATACATAGAGTTCTCTGGAAAATCCTATGAGGGAGGAAAAAAAAAACAGATCCTATTTTAGAAATGTTGGGACAACATTATATATTTTAGTGGTAGTCAAATCCTCACAATTGATAATGGACTTTTGAACCAAAAGATTTAAGCTAAGACTATAACTCCAAAATCCATGCTCTTAATGCTATGATAGTCAAATGTACAGAAAACTCCATGAGGCTGATTGAATTATCTCTGTCTTACAAAGCAATGATCTATATACCTGAGTTTATAGCAGAGGTTGAATTTGAAACCATCAGTCTGTGGCCAAAGCTCCTCCTTCCTTCATCGGCTACTTCCATCCCGTATTTACTTCCTTTGTACCCACTTCCCAAAGTGAATGCTATGCTGATCACAGAGAGGGTGTTTTTCCAGCTTTAATTGTGGCTAATATCTAGCCATGTATTTCTTTCCAGTTGCTGCTATGACACATGACCACAAGCTTAGTGTCTTAAAACACTGCAGATTTACATTTTCCTATTCTAGATGTGAGAAGTCCAAATTCAGTCTCATTAGGATAAACATGCCCACAGGACAGGTTCCTTCTGGGTGTGAAGAAGAGTGCATTTCCTTGCCTTTGCCAGCTTCTGAAGGTCGTGGGCATACCTTGGCTGGTATTTCAAGGAAGTTCCTTGCTGCTTCTTCACAGTTAGTAGCATATTGTTGCCATGTCCTCTCTGGCTTTGCGTCATAATCACATGCAGCTCTGTCTCCTACTTCCCTTGTGATCATGCAGATAATATATGCTAAGCTCCCCCTCTTAAGGTTCTTAACTTAATCATGTCTATCACATCTGCAAAGGTTGGGTTTTGTTGTTAAACCAAGGATTGAACCCAGAGGCACTTAACCACTGAACCACAACCCCATCCTTATTTATTTATTTGTTTGTTTGTTTGTCTGTTTATTATTTTGAGACAAGGTCTTACTAGGTTGACTGCAGTCTTGCTAAGTTGCTGAGGTTGGCTTCAAATCTGTCATCCTCCAACTTCAGCCTCCAGAGACTCAGGGATTACAAGTGTGCACAACTACACCTGACTTGCAAAAGTTCTTTTGCTGTATAAGGAGATATTTAAAGAGTTTTTGGAGTGCAGAACAATCATGCATGTATATGGTCTCATATGAAATGTCTCTGCCTTCCTCTGGCCCCTACCCTTCAATTTACATAAAGTACATCCATCTTCCTACTCCCAGGATCAGATCGATAATATGTCCAAAATAATAAAAAGCTCCATAATTCAACTATGTATCATGACAGTACTATTTTCTCTTTGCAAAATTTGGAAGCCACATCAATATCACTCAATTAGAAATTAAGTAGTTGTTGAAAAATTTAGTTCACTTACAATGCTCTATTCAGGAATCTTTTCTACCTTACTGAAGTGTATATTGTGGATTCCCATACTACATAATATAGCTGAACTTTCAATAAAAAAGCTATAAATTACATTGAGTTCAACATGTATGTGTGGAATGTGTATTTTGCAGCGTTACCCAGTGTCCTGCTTTCCCTAGACTAGAGCAGTTTATTCCTGTATTCCAGGAGGAATTACTAAAACTACATCTTTCACTTCCAAAAGCATACCGGTTTGAATGATGAATTATGAAATATGTACCAAGCACATTATAAATATGTACCAAGTATTGTGCATTGGTCATGGTTATAGCTATAATCCATTATTTCTAACCTCAATAAGTGAACATTAGACAATTTGAGACATAGTGTGGTAGGCAGATTAATGGCCTCCCCAAGATAGCCACATTCTACTTTGTGAATATGCTGCCTTTATAGCACAAAAGAATTAAGGTTGCAGATGAAATTCAAGATGCTAGTAAAATGACTCTAAAAGAGGGAGGTGATCTTGGATTATCCAGATAGGCCCATTGCATTCATGGGGGTGCTTAAATGAGGAAGAAAGAAGCTTGATACTTGATGGGGTGAGGCAGAGAGATGCAACATTGGCTGGTGGCTTTTGTCATGGAGGGAGGGCACCTGATCCAAGTGGTCTCTAGAAGCTGGTGAGGCACAGCCTTCCCTGGACACTCCAAGAGTACAGCCTTCCCAATACCTTGATTGTTGCCCAGTGACAACAATGATAGATTCCTAACCCTCCGTATAGTAAAACAGTAAATCTGTGCCATTTTAATAAACTTTTCATGATTTTTTACTATCGCAATAGAAAATTCATACAGAATCAAAATTTTACTTAACCCAGCATATAGGAGATTCAAAGTGGAGAGGAACCATCCTGTGTTAGGAAGTGGAGCTGTGACAGTCACTGATATGCTGGGGATGAGTCTGGAGTGTAGTTGGAGCTCTGCCATAGGATAAATTTGCCAGGTTCACCCATCAATAGGTAGATATCCGTTTCCTTTGGCTACTCCTTCATTATTTTTAAATTCCAAACTGTCAGTGATTTTCAAACATTGCTGTCTAGTTCTATTTTCAACAAGACAACTGGCAATAATAAAGACCAAATTTTCCAGTTTGCCCGGGGCTACAGGATTTCCTGGGAGGAAGTACTTTCTATGTCCAAACTAGAACTGTCTCAAACCGAGATTGGGTCTTACTCTAAATATGACGTAACATTTTATTCATTCCAAAAAAATTTTTTTTAAAAGCTAAGTGTGAACATTAGTATAAACAGCAATAAAAATAAAATAAACGTAAAGCTAATCTTTGAATATTAATGTTTTAAAACTTTAGGGCAGGGTGTCAGAAACAATGTAAATTCAATCTTGAGAAATTCAACCACGTCTAAAATTGTTGTGGATTGCCTTATTCTAATAAAGAATATAAGAAAATGAACCAAATTAGCTTTTTTTTCTCTCTCTCTTTTTTCTAGGAGGTCATTTATCAAAATGTGTTTTTGAGGGCCCTAGCCTCTGTGGAATGAGGTCCTGGTCAAGAAAAGGCACAGAAAAGCCGAGTGAGTGAGACCTTCACCCTCTACTCCTTCTAGATGAGAGAAGTCTATAGCCACAAATTCATGTGTTTCTCACAAAAAAGAAAGACCCAGAAAAGGAAGCCATTTGTCCTCTGACACACAGCAAGTTCTTACCTAAGATTCCTGAATGGACCTAAGTGCCTTTCTTCATTTGCCAATAATTGCCTAGAAATACATGGAGATATCATTCTTTTGAAAGATTATATTGCCTGATGTATGAAGAGTGCCAAGCACCAAATGGCCCAGAAAGTTGAAAGCACCAGATTTGTTGTTATACAAAATGATCACATTGCTAAATATTACAGCCAGCAGCAATGATTTACTAATCCTCTCATCTTACCACTGGAGTCAGGTAGCTTAAGAGAGATGTGTTGAAGTCTATCAACTAATTAATGGCATCATCTATACTGGAATTCTGTTACGCCATAGTACATTTCTTTGGTTTTACTTGTTATTGTTGCTCCTTCATCTTAAATGAATATTTGCATCCAAGTCCAGCCCCTTCTTTGGACAATAATTATAGTAAATCTTGGCAAGATATAGTATGCAAATAGTAAAGCTGTGTGTGTGTGTGTGTGTGTGTGTGTGTGCGTATGTTTTTCTGGAGATCGAACCAGAACGTCACACATGCTAAGAAGGTGCTCATCCCATCCCTCTAGTAGCAAAACTTTAATTGCTTAATAATTAAGAACTGGAAAGAGGAAAATAAGGGTTAGATTTGCTTATAAAATCCAGTCAGTCAGTCTATAAGAATCCTCGGAGACATCTGTTGATTTTATGAGAAGGAATCGAGGAGAGAGAGCTGGGTTCTATTCTCCATTATCTACCAGCTTTGTCAATGAACGAACGTGATGAGTATTTAAAAGGCATGAGTCTTTATGAAAGAAAAAAGACGGTCCCTTTTCCTATACTGTACTCTATGTGTGATATCTTTATCAACATATAGAACATCCTATGAGCTGTGGATGTTTGGTAGGACTCTTTCTCTCGCAAGTGAGATAGGACAACATAAACCATGTTAAACGTACGTGGAAATTGAAGGAATCATGCAGCTCAGGATTGGAGAAGTGTTTCAGGCCTGAGGGAATGTATATTTTGGATACTTGTGTTTCCATCTCATTCATCTCTGACTCCTCTTTCTCTTCATGCTGTAGCATTATTCCACACACTGCAGGATAGACTTGGCAAGTTGGAGTTTGGGGCTTAAACCACTTGAAAAACTCAGACAATGCTGATCACCCAGGCTTGGATCATGGGACCATCCTTGCGCCAATCATTGTGGCTGACGAGAGGAGTACTAAGATTAATCATATCTAAATTGCATAACTAATCCTATAGACAGGGACTAGAAGAGTAGGGAAATGAGCAGATCCACAAAGATCATATCAAGTGGGGAAAGAGTGGCTCCCTTTGCAAAAGAGGGGTTCTCTTAATAGAACAAAGAAGAGGGCTACTGAACCAGCAAGCATAAATATTCATTAGAGCATGATTATTTTTAGGTAGAGATGAGTACGTGAAAGATCAGAAATAATAATTGTGTACATGGTGGATCATATCAGAGTCCAATTTTATCTGATTCGAGAATCTGTCATCTTTGAGCTGTAAGACTTATGCCATTTTAATACTCACAGACCCCTGAAAGTGATGGCTTTTATTTTCATGTATTAGAAATATTATATTCAATTTAATTATAGAACCCAAAATAGCACTATTGAATTTTATGAATGCTTATTCAGTGTGGGGTGTAAAATGTCCTTTGCTCTAGAAGTTGTTTAGTAGAAAGCATGGTTTTTATTACATTTTAAAATGCTTTAAAGGTAATATCAAAGTCTTTTAAGGCAGTTAAAGAAGGGTTTAAATAGCTTGAAATGGTTTTTCACATGATCTGAAGATTCCTCTCACCTATACAGCTCATCACCAAAGATTATTATCTTAGCTGTATAAATGGGGCAAGACAAATCTTGCACCTGAATTTGAAGCTATTCCACCTTGTTGGAAGGGAAAAGTTGAACAGCAGATAAAAATTTTGTAGAAGTAAAATAGGGAGAGGATAATTAAAGGTTTAAGGAGCATAAGGTAGGAGGAAACTTGCAACGTGCCATACACAATAGGATAACTATGGTTGACAACAATTAATTGAATGTTTCAAATCAGCTAATAGAGAGCATTTGAAAGTTCCAATGCAAAGAAAAGGTAAGTGTCTAAGATGATAGATATGCCAGTGTCCTTGATCTGATTATTACTCAGTCTATACGCACATTAAAATGCTACACTTTAAACCATAAATGTGTACAATTAAATATAATCAAAATTAAAATGCACTTTAAAAAGAAAGGAAATATGCAAAAGAATAAGTGAATAGAAAAAGAACTCAGGTTAAAATAATAGTAGTAAAACAAAAACCAAAAGAGGTCTGAACCTTTGAAATTCACTGTAAGAGATTTATCTTAAAGAAATAATCAGACAGGTACATGTGTTTGATTTAAAGATTCTTCAAAGAGCATTAGAGATAATAAAGAAAATTTTAAAAAATAACTCAAACATTAAGTTATAGAGGCCAGACTAAATGAATTATAACAATTGTTACATGTGCCCAATAAACCAAGTAGTATGCATACTATGCAAGCTACTAACAAATCTCATTTTCACCTCACAATAAACAACCTCTAATAAGATATTATTACTATTATCACCATGGTCATCTTCTTCCATTAAAAAAAAATTAAAACAAACAAACAAAAAAGGAACAAACTGTGACTTTAAAGGATTAATGTGAATGTGAAGATCACTTAGCTTGTAATTACCAGATCCTAGACTGAAATCAAAGTTTATTTAATTTCAAAATGCGTAGTTTTCACCACCATGCACTGTTGCTATTGATACACTTAATGAGAAAATATCACACGATTAGAAAAATAGATATAAGGTTTTAGCTCAGTGGCAAAGTACTTACCTAGCACATATAAGCTCTTGGTTCAATCCCTGGCACCACAAATAAGAGTAAAATAAATTTAAAAATAGTTATATAGATTTACATGAAACATGAAAAGGTATTTATCAAAATTCTTGGGTTAAGAAGGTGGGTAACAATTGAGAATATATATTGATAAGCTAGCCTTTGTTTTTTTTTTGTTGTTGTTGTTGTTGTTTGTTTGTTTGTTTTGTACGAGGGTTTGAACTCAGGAGCACTCTTATGAACTATACTCCCCTTCTAAAATAGTCAATTTTGATACAAAGTGTTATAGTTTAGATGTAAGGTGTCCTGCAAAAGTTCATGTGTGGCACGGTGCAAGGAAGTTTAGAGGTAAAGTTATTGGCTTTTGAGAGTCTTAACTAATCAGTACATTAATCTACCAAATGGGTTAATTGGGTGGTAGTGTAGGCAGGTAGGGTGTGGCTGGAGGAGGTGCATCACAGGGAGCTTGTCTTTGAGGCATATATTTTGTCCTGAGCTGTGTCTCTCTCTGCTTCCTGGTGTCCTGTCTGGAGCTGCTTTTCTCCACCATGTCCCTTTGCCCTAAATATTTTGCCCAAAGCAATGGAGTTGGCATTCTATGGACTGAAACCTCTGAAACCATGAGTTGACTAAACTTTTTTTCTTCTAAATTGTTCTTCTCAAGATTTTTTGGTCACAGCCATGAAAAAGCTGACTAAAGCACAGGGTGTCATGAGAGTTGCCCAGGCTGGCGTTGAACTTGGGATCTTCCTGCCTCAGCCTCCAGAGTCACTGAGATTACGGGGCATGCGCCACCATGTCCAGGTCCTAACATGACTATCTTTATGTAGTGCATACAGGACATTTTTGGACTCCCTATTTTTATTTTTTAATCAATTTAATTGTTTACAAAGAACATGAAAAACCTTCACAATTATAAAAGCAAGTTAACCATTTTCATTTGGGAAAAAGAAGAGAAAGAAGTGTTTTACCCATAAGTTATGATCTCATTTTGTCTAACTTGATAATTCATCTTGCTAGATAGTTTAGATTGTTGGGACTCAGATAGTTTGCTTTTTTGCATTCAAATCTTCCTGACAGGAAAGATTTGATACTTAAGATACTGGGTATCTGATAAAAATGATGACAGAATAGAATTACTAACATAGCTGATTCTGTTTTTATAAACAGATCACAATGCTTCCATTTGGGAAACATCAGCATGGGCTAAAAATAATTCCTTTAAAAAATGAGTTAATCAAATATTTTCAAACTCCAGAAAGATTCAGGATTCAGTCAACTCTGGCAAATGATTAGGCTTTCTGCTTAATCTCCTGCTGAATTCATATCTTGCTAATCCTGTGCTATTCTCTGAATGATTACAAAGCTCTGGCTCACTAATGCTCTAATATTGAAAAATAATAATTATCACTCCCTTGACCAAGAGTACTTTTGGAAAACTGCAAAAGATTCCGGTGCATTTTAAAGATTCAGAAATAACTATACAACAATAATTAGTTTAAAAAAGAAAGAAAGAAAGAAAGAAAAGAAAAGAAAAGAAATGCTGTGTTGGGGCTGTAACTCAGTGGCAAAGTGCTTGCCCAGAATGTGTGAGGCACTGGGTTCGATCCTTGGCACCACATAAAAATAAATAAATAAAATAAAAGCATGCTGTCCATCTACAAATACAAAAAAAAAAAAGATAAATGAAATACTTTAATTGAAATGTTTACTAAATCAGAAGATGATGTTGAAAGGTATTTCTGAAATTATAAGTTATCTCCAAACTCCTTTGTATCTCTGAAATTTTAACAGTTATCTCTAACCTCCTTCTTCCAGATGTTGTAGTTATTAGAAAGACCAAAGAAAGGTCAGAATCCCATCCGCATTCCACACCTTCCATTGACAGACAGCTAATGGAGAGGAAAGATGTTTTTTTCATGATGTAAAAAAGCTTTCAAAAAGAATGTCTAAAACAAGTGCGGGTCTTAGATTTCACAGTGACATTCCACAACACCCATCCCCTATAAATTCAGACCACTTTTCTCCTTCCCTATTTTGCAAGTCCACAGGGATTCTTGCCCCAAATCCTTGAATAACAAAGTAGCTTTTAAAATGTTCCTAAAGTTTTGGCCTAGTTGTGTAATCCACAGCCATCATTTGATGACAAGTGAAAGAAAAACAAGGGCATTGGTAACTCTTCAAGCTTTCACCCTGTTTCTATTTATAAAGGGACAGAACACCCACCCTTTTACCTTTTTCAGACACCTGTACAGTTTCCCAACATCAATATGCATATCTTTTTTATAATGAATTAGAAGTGCTTCCACCAAAAAACTGACAGAATGTATCCTATTCCTTTGAGATTCATGGTCAAATCTATGATATGTTAATGAATAAAGAGGGGGACACAATAGGCTGAGATGCTACCTCCTGATAAGACAGAGGTAAGCAATGTGAGTAGGTCAGTAGATTATAGGATTAATGCTTGAGAAGTTTGTAAGCACCTTTGCCAATAGGAGATTTCCTGTCCACCAGAGTTCCTCATAGTTCTTGCTGTTCCTATCACAGGCATTTCTTCACTTTCTAATGTCTACAAACTTCTTGACCTCGCATACACAACATCAGAAAAATAGTACCATTTTACTGGAACATTTCTAATAACACTATGGCATCAGCAAATACCTGATATGAAAGGAACTTCAGTGGTTTCCCCATTTTAGAATACCCAAATCTATAAATACATCTACTTTTTTACAACTGTTCATAAATTCAGGATTAAAATTAACATCTCCTAACTCGTGCTGCCTTCACTTTCTTTTTTTCTGACTCTTGTCCAGTTCTTGCTCACAACCAATTTAGAGATATATGTTACACACGAGCTCACTAACTTAAAAATCAAGGTCTATAAAAGTAGTTTATGAAACACGACAGGCACCCAATAATGTCCCGTCTCTGCACAGAATCAACCTGAAGGAAAAATAACACAGAAGAACTAGAGCTAAATTAATTCTAATGTCTACTTGGCCTCTGGAGGAAATGTCAAAAATGTGAGCAGGAGGAATTTGGGGCAGAGAAAGAAAAGACATAAGCAGTGGTTCTCAATCAGAGAAACTTTAGCCCCTCAGGAGCATCTGGCAATGACAATTTTTAACAAGTTGTCATTACTGCAGGCTTGCCACCAGCATCTAGACGGAAGCAGCCAGGGATGTTGGTAAATGCCTACAGTATACAGCACAGTCACCTACAGCAGAGAATTATCTAGTCCACAAATGTCGATAAGTGCATATCTCAGGAATACTGTTCTTCAGTGTATTCTTAATAACCCTTTATTCTGATTTCTATCCAGATCAACTCTATGGCTCCTGCGGCTTTTCTTCCTTTCACTTTCCATTCTCATCATCTGTTTTCTAAATGCCAAAAAGAACTCTTTCCTTTTAAACCCTTTCATTCAGCTCTTTGTGTGATTCAGTTTGCATCTTCACCTTCGCATTCCATGTCTATTATTTCCATCTGTTCACATTATAAAACCTTCTAAATCATGGCAAAGAAAGAAGAAATGTTCTCAAAAGAGAAGAGGCCAAACACACAAAGACAGGATTATCTGTAGGATTATCTTTAGTACGAAAAAGAGAACGAGAGAAAGCTGTGGCCCTTTCGACATCCATCATGTTTACCCTTTTATTATATCTTCAATTAATACTCATCATGCACATCTTAAGTAGCAGGACTGAAACAAAGATCCTCTATATTTTGATATTCTGACTTTTGAGTGTGACATCAAAATTGCAGACTAATTTCAGAATTTCCCAACATATAGGAGCAAGACATTATCATCATGGATGTGACAGAAACCAGCAAAAGAATAGGAAGCAAATGAGAGGAGGAAGAATTTGACAGAGCAAGTAAGGATGAGATGTTTCAGACTGTGGATCACAAGAGCATGTCCTTGGTTCACTAGGCAGAACAAAACCCTTGATCCTTGATTCTCATATAAAAGGAAAACAAATCATGAAATTTTATGAATTGATACAAACGAACATTGATAAAAAAAAAAAAAAAAACTTTAGCTCTAGAAAATAGATATTGTGTGTGTTTGTTGTTGTTGTGTTACAATACACAATCCTATGACCCAAAGACCTTAAAGTGTTTGTGAAACATGTGGACCTTGGAATGGGTAAGGATTTCATACAGCCATTTTATATAAAAAGTGCCATAGCACATTTTGTTTTTTTCCACAAAAAGAAGAGAATAAAAAGTCCACTATCTTTAAACCTACTGCCTTTTTTGACCCATAAAGATTCCAATGTGCACATTTATATTGTGCTGATGTACTTCTAGAAATTAATGTTTCTCTTTCTCTTCTAATTACTCTTAATAGAAAATTTGTAATTAGGAAACTAGAAATAATTAAAGATATTATAGTGTTAGTGCATATATACTATTCTTGGCCAAATACAGAAAATTAATTTTGCAAATCCCTTTAATTAAGGCTACATATTAGATTACATATTACAGAATGCTTGGTAACCTATTAGACATGTATTTGACTGAATATTTTTTCGAAACTCATGTTTTAGTCAAAATAGTAGAAAAAGCAGTATACAAATATTATCCGTTGCAAGCATAACCACATGTGTATGTGTGTAAACTTATCCTCATGTTGAATTGTTAATAATAATTTCTAATTTATTTCTACATTTCCATGTTCTTTACAAATTAATATATTTTACTGTTAAAAGAAAAAATAAATGAAAAAAAAACTTTAAAGAATAACATAGAGAATTTTTTCATTAGCTAATACATTGCTGATAGCATTTCCATATCAGTTCCATCCACTCAATGTTGGGAAACAGGGAGGAAAATTCTTTGGAAGAAAAATAAGGCAGTAAACAAACAACAAACAAACAAAAATGTGATGAAATCCATAAATCCCTTTGCTTAGCAAAGCAATTTTTGTGACTTCAACAGTTGCAATCAATTACTATAGACTTTCATATTGTAATGTTGGCAGTGGCTCTACTGGAGTTGGAGCTGGGGACAAAGTCACTCTCCCTGGGCAGAGGGGCTAAGAAAAAAGACCAATTTGATCAGAAATGACTTCATTTCACGAATCATTATGCTATTACCCTGTGCTTGGAGATAAGCAGTTTAGGCAGGGTCACGATTTAGCAGTCTCTGGAGACCCTGCTGTCTAATTAGCGTGACTCTCAAAAAACTGCGCTCAGCTCATTTCTCATTGGGCCGCTAGGAAAGGAAGGCATGCTTTTCTCTACTGTCAGCATAATGCTAGTTTTATTAGTCCTATGGTGTACATGGTAAAAATGAGAGTTTATTTTTGACTCAGAATATTCAGTGGGCAAGTATTTGACCAAGATAGCAATATTCCCATGAGTTAAGAACAGCACAGCTCTCATGGTCAGGAACCATAAGCAGGTCAGATCTTACGTTTTTGCTTTTACAAAATTGTGTTGGTTTTGTTTGTTTTTTGCAGAGTCACATACACAGGCTGTCCGTGAGGCCTAATCAAAGTACTTTCACTACAAGAAGCGCCTGTTTTTGGGACTTTGAGAAATGTTGCTTTTAATACTAATTAGCTCATCATGCGTGGTCCTAGGAAAACAATTAGAAATATGAAACCTTACCAAGAAGTTGTTATAATGCACCAACCCATACTTGTGACTAGGATAGCCAGAGATATCTTCTAACCTGTAAAACCTATAAAGTCTTATACCCAATGCAGTACTAGATACCTCCACCTGACATACATAAGTCAAATTAATGATGCTGAAGATTGAATTGTGGATCTCAATAATCTTCAAGTTGAAGCCAAAAGGACAAACTTGGTATGGAGTTGTAGAAGAGTTTCACATACAAAATCAGACCCAAAGCCTCTCTTGCCTTTCTACAGCAAGTAATCCAGTTTCTACCACTCCAACCTCAGAGGTATGGCTCTGAAACATTTTTGGACTCGTTAACCTACCAGTATTATTCATGTATGACTCCTCTTGGTGTTAGTCATAATTTAAGCCTCTTATTACACTCTATGTCAAATCTGGTGGTGCAATAAAAGTGGACTTTGGATACAAAGTATATTTTATTTTATAGGGTCCTTACTTTTTCAAAAGTAGGGCAGTGTGGTATAAATGGCTCAGCTACTACATTTAAGTATAGAAATAAATATAAAGTATGCTTTAGCACCTGCTTAAATCCAGGCCTTGATGTTATCTAATATAAGTTGCTCCATCATAACTCACCCTCATCGAAGAATCAACTTTGAGTTACACAACTTGCTGAGACTTATGCAGGCAATGCCTATAGACACAAACATATTTTTATAGTGCATTTCCCTTCTGTATTATTTCAACTCCTACACTACTTACATATTTATAGAAGCCTCTGGTGATTCTTAATGATGTTGTTCAGTTTAGTTTCTTAATAATTTTCTTGGTTTTATGCTAACATTCCTGCTGTTGATTGTTCTCTTATTTTAATTATGCTGCATTCAGAGCAGTGCTTCTGGGAGTGGGTTGGAAGTTTTCACTGCAGTACATTACAGGTAAAAAAAAAAATTAAATCTCGTTAGAGCAAAAATTCTGCCCTTTGCACTTCGGCAGAGGTGGTTTTGAGCATAGGGCCCTATCAACACCTGAAAAGACATTACCAAGAATGAGAAGATGCCATTAGGGTTTGCTATCCATCATTTCACTGATCCCTGGAGATGACAGATACTTATAGTGAGTTAGAACACATAAATTACAGAAGACAAAAGTTATTGCGCACATATTGCATGCAGACTAAAACAGAGACTTTGTATTAATTATTTCATTTAATCATCATCCTGATCTATAAGGTATATTTTATTAGTATACCCATTTGACATCCATGGAAACAAGAGCCTGGGAAATCTCATCAGTGGGTCCAAAGACATGCATAGCCAATCTATGATAAGAAATGAGACCTCATCTGATTTCACAGTTCATGCTTTCTACCACTTTGCTATGCTTTTTTTTTTTTTTAATGAAAGCAACTTTCAGTCCCATCATGAAAGTAGGGAGATACACACACACACACACACACACACACACACACACACTACCATCTTCTCCTTGCTTAGAAGCAAGGTTAAATTCATGTGGATCTATTTCTGGGTTCTTTCCTCTGTTCCATTCATCTGTTTGTCAGTTCTTTAGCCAACACTACAGTGTCTTGACTAATGTAGTTTTATATGAAGTCTTCAAGCTGAATCTTTCAACTTTGTTCTCTCCTTTAATAATGTGTCAGTCTCTGAGTTTTTGACTCTACAAATAGAGCTTTAAATTATTTTGTCAATGTCCATAAAATAACTTGCAAAAATCTTCTTGAGCTGGGAGCAAATCTACAGATTAATTGGTGAAGAACTGACATCTTGAGAAAATTGAGTCTTTCAGCCTATAATCGTGGATTATGGTTCCATTTATTTAGTTCTTTTATTTTGTTCACCAATTTTTTTTAACTTTTCTTCAGATATATCTTCTGTACAGTTCATTAGATTAATACCTAAATATTTCTTTTGAGGAAGGATGCAAACATTATTTTTTTTATGTTGAATTTCACTTGTTCATTGATGGTATATAGGAAAAGCTGATGGCCAGGATGTAAAAGAAAAAGAAACCCTTATATAGTGTTGGTGGGAATGTAAATTAACATAGCCACTGTGGAAATAAGTTTGGAGATTCCTCACAAAACAACAACAACAAATTGGAATACCATATCATCCAGTGGTACCATTCCTTGGCATCTACCCAAAGTTGACATATTATAGAGATATCTGTATACCCATATTTATCACAAGACAATTCACAACAGTCGAGTTATAGAATAAGCCCAGATGCTCATCATTGAGTGAATGGATAAATAAAATGTGGTGTATATGTACACTATGAAGTTTTATTCAGCCATAAAGAAGAACAAAATCATGTCATTTGAAGTGAAATGAATGAAACTGGAAGACATTGGGTTAAAAAAATAATAATCCAGATTCAGAAAGAGAAGTATTGTACATTTTCTCTCATGTAGAATCTGGGGGTGGGGGGAGAACACAATAGTAAAGAAGAGGATGGGGTTGGGGAGGGAAGGGTAAGGGGTAGTAATGAGACGTGGATTTGATCAAAGTATGTACATGCTCATACCAATATGGCACAATGAAACCGATCAATCTGTATAATCAAAAGGCAAATATTAAAAAATATCTGTGTGCTATTATTGTGATAGTATTAAAAGATATGACCATTAAGTGATTAGATCCTGAGGTCTCATCCCTCTTGAATGGGATTAGTAGCCCCTACAACAGGGCTTGACTAAGAGAGTTCATCATATTATCCCATCTGCCTTCTTCCATGTGAGGACACAGGGTCTTCCCCTCTGGAGGAAGCAGCCTTCAAGGCATCTTCTTGGAATGGGAGACTTGACCTTCATAAGGCAGTGAATCTGCTGATGCCTTGTCCTTGGACTTCTCAGCTTCCAGAGCTGTGAGAAAAGGAGTATCTGAATATAAATGACTGATCTGCAGTACCTTGTTACAGCGGCAGGAAATGGACTAAAACCACAACATACACTTGAAGTTTGTTTTTAATTCACTCTGACAATCTGTCTTTAAATTGGTGCCTTTAAACTATTGATATTGAAAAAGATACTGATATATTTTAATTGCTATCTACAACATGTATATTTTATTTCAATTTGTTGCTTTTTTTTATTTCTATTTTTTAATTTCCTTTCTTTCTTCCTTTTGTGGTTCTAATTGAGAATTTTATGTAATTACATTTTGGCTTCTTTCTAAATGCACTAGTTATACTTTTGTTTTGTTTTTAAATTAGTGGTTATGTTACAATTTGCAATATATTTCCAACTAATCGAGGGCAATTTTCAAAGAACAGTACACCTCTTCGTAGGTAGAGTGAGAACCTTATAATAAGAAAATAATTCTAATCTTTCCATCTGGACTGTGTATCTTTGTTGTCATTCATTTCACTTATTGATAAAAATGTATACATATATGTATATACACAAGTAAATACATAAGTATATAGCATGTGAGCATACGTGGTCAAATAATAGTTGCTATTACATTGAAATTGTCATCTGTTAGAGCAATTAAGAATAATCAAAACAATAGTTGTTATTTTACTTTAATGTTCTTTTCTTTTTCTTTTTTTTTTCAATGTGCTGAACCTCAGTCACAATGAGTAAGACGGCCTTTAGTGTTCTTTATTTGAAGGTATTCCTTTCTCTAAGAAGATTGAAGATTCAAGTTTCTACTTACATTATTTTTCTTCTCTAAAAATAACTTCTTGTAACATTTCTTGCAAGGCGTATCTACTGGCAACAAATTCAATCAAGTTTGATTTGTCCTAGAAAGTCTTTATTTCTCCTTTACTTTTGAAGGATAATTTTCTGATGGTATAGAATTCTACTTTGGAGTCAGTCATTTTTTTTTTTTTGCTCTAAACACTTTAAATACTTTAATCTTCCTGCCTGTGTGGTTTCTGAGGATAAATTAAATGTAATTCTTGTCTTTGTTTCTGTAAAGATAAAGTGTTTTATTCCTCTAGCTTCTTTCAGGATTTTTCTTTTAAAAATGTTTCACATATTTTCTCTTTTATTTCTCACATCCGAGACTTATTAAGGCATAATAAACAAATAAGACAGTTTATAGCATACAATAGGATATCTTGGCATATATATAAATGCTGAAAATTAAATCAAACTAATTACATATCTATCTACATAGTTATGTAGAGACAACATTTAAAATTTCATATTTCAGCAATTTTCAAGTATAAAATGTATTGTTGGCTATAGTCATTATACTTTAAAGTGGATCTCCAGAAATTATACATCCAGTCTCTCTGAAATTTTGTGCCCTTTAACTTACATTGCTCCAGCCTCGACAATCACAATATTTTTAGACTCTATACGAAAGGTTACACAGCACTTGTCTTTCTATGCCTGGATTACTTCACTATGCAGAACATCCTCCAGCTTCCCTAGTGTGGTCTTTTTCTGAGTCTGGATACCATTCCCTATGTGTGCACATATAATAAATATATGTATAAAGCCATATTTATATGTGTATGTGTATATATAAAAGTATATATGTGTGTGTATCACATTTTATTTATCCATTCATCTATGAATGGATGCTTAGATTGACACAATGTCTTGTTTATCAGGAATATTTGCAATAGATATGAGAGTAAAGATATTCACATATTGTTTTCAATTTTTTTGAATATATATCCAGAAGTAGAATTGCTGGATTATATGTTAATTCTATTTTTATTTTTATACCTAGCTCCATAATATTTCCCATAATAGCTATACTAATTTCCATCTCTACTGGCATTATGTAAGTTTTCTTTTTTCTCCACCCTTATCACTTATCTTTTGTGATTTTAATAATAGTCATTCTGACACATGTAAAATAACAATTTATTGTGGATTTAATTTCCCCGGTGGCCAGTGACCTTAAGTATTTTTCATACACCTATTGTCCCTGTGTATGTCTTATTTTGAGACCTATACAGGTCTTTTGCTTGGCTTTAAAATTGTGTTGTTCATTTAACTTATTTAACTTTCTGTGTTTTGAAAATTATGGGGGTTTTGGGGTATTTATTCTGTTTTTTGTTATTCTCTGAGTTTCCTGGTTCTAAGATTTGATGTCTGACATGAATTGTTATTATTATTGCTGTTACTATTAATTGTTGCTATTATTGTTTCAAATATTTCCTTTCTTCCTGTTCTGGAATTCTGATGGTTAATGTGTTATGTTTTTCAGTTGTCCTGTAGTTTCTGAATATTCTGTTCTATTTTTTCCCCATCTGCTGACTGGTCTTCAGTTTTGAAGATTCCCATTATTATACTCTCAAGCTCACAGATTATTTTCCTCAGCCTTTGTAATCCACTGATAACGCAGTCCTCATTTTCAGTGATTTTTATTGTTAGCTTTTCTTTTTTGGTTCCTTCTTGGGATTTCCATCACTCTGCTAACATTGTCCCTGTGTGCCTACATGTTGTCTATTTTATCTGTTACTCTATCCACTAGAGCCCTTAGAATATTAATTATTGGTGTTTTGAATTCCCATTTTGATCATTCCAACATCTTTGCCATGCCTAGGTTTGAAACTTGGTCTTTCTCTTCAAATTGTATTTTATGTACTTTAGTATACATTGTAATTTTTAATCCATAGCATGGCATTACATAATGAGGAAGAAAGATCTTCTGAATGTAAACATTTAGTGATGTAGTGGCAACTTGTAATAGGAAGGGAAGCATTCTATTGTACTGTGATCCAGCCTTAATCTTTTAGGGTGCCAATGCCTCTGGAATATGACACAACTACTCCCTAGCACCTTCTACCTTCCTCAGGTGGGACAGGGTGGCTGGGACTAGTCATCCAGTTTAATTAGGCTCTGATAAAACCTTAGCAGGTTCAATGGTTTTTCTCAAGACCAGCCTCATTAAGAAGAACAGAATGCTATGATGTATTAAAAAATGTTTCATTTTCCTTTCTTTCTGCCAGAAGCATATGAGGATTTTCTTCGACTATTTACTGTGAGAACCTGATGGAACTACTGGAGGTAAAACTCCCCGAATCCGGGGTGGGGCAGAGGTGTGCTATGATTGGATCCTTCTGGTGTTTAAAATTTCAGACTTGTTACACTGTCACTGGAGCAGTTTATTAGTTTTACTTTCCTACCTCATTACTAGTTCCCATAGTGGTTTCTCTGGTCACTCCTTGTAGTGGCATTTCTTAACACCAAAAACCTTCTTAGCATACTGAGAAGGCTCCAAAAATGATATGAAAGGAGGTAAACACTAGAGATAGATGTGTTCATATTAACTCAACAAGAAGTCTCTCTGGAAAAAAAATGCATTCAGACAGATGAAATTTAGTCTTCTTTCCAAGTTCTAGCCAGTGTCTAGAACATGTCACCATGGGAGAAAGGGAAGAGAGATGACTATACAAAGAGTGAAATTTGGGAGAAAAAAAGAATATTCTTGCTCAAGGGTTAGTATCCATGAAAAGTTTTAATACTTAGGCCATCAGCATCACAGAGGGATACAAATAAACACAAAAGCATACCAAAGGGATATTTGCATTTTTATGCAAAGAATTTGATAATGATGTCACAGAGAAATGTTAACTAATTTCATTTTTAATTAGTTTCCAGGTATAGGAGAATTAAAAGTGGTTATATTTAGAACTTATTTAATTAAAATGGATAAACTATATTTCAAGTGCATAATATAGATAATCTCACTAAGTTCTACTCTTGGCTATACTACCGATTTAATTAATAGGAAGAGTTGTAGCATATTAATGAGGAAAAAAATTCTTCACCATCTCCCTTTACTGTGAGTGCAAAAAAACACTCTGAGTTCTGAGTAAGTGGATAGTTGATATTAAAGGCAGGAAATGTTTATTATTCAGTACAGTAGGCTGCAGTGACATTTCTTATCATTTCAGCAGAACTGTGCCAGAGGGTCTGTAAATAGTATTTGCCAAAGGCAATTTTACACATTCATAATATTCTTTGATGTCTAGGCTAGGCCCAGCTGACAGAGCCCCTGAGGCTATCTTTCTGCCTCTGGCAGCCTGATAAACCCTGTGTGGGGGATTATGGAGAAACAAAACAAACCCAGAGAATTGAGTTTAGTAATTTCTGAATTAAATTCTCCTTCAGAAAGCCAATGGGCAGCAGGCAGCGGCCATTTAATAAGTGGTTATTGAGTGAGGGGAAGACAACTCACATCAAGGTCATGGAGAATGCTCTCAAGAGGGAAACCTGACCTTCAGGAAGCATTCTGGGCACATGTGATTTATTGCTTCTGCTTAGGAGAGGAGAGTGAAACCCCACATTCTCAGCAATGTGGTTAATATTTAGTAATGGATTCGTACTTACTCTATTTACCAGTCAAAAGGACTTTTTGAGCATTTGCTCTTAAACATGGGGAACAACAAACCTGTAAGGTCAGTGAGAAAACTGAGTCCCAAATAAATTAACCTAGAGTACAAAGCTAGTAAGTGGTAGAACATTTTAAATGACACTAAATTCCTATCATTTATTAGCATCTGTCCATCAAAGGATTCTACACTTCTGTTTTCTTAAAATGCATCATTTTCTGAAGTTATTATAGTTCCATATCTGGGTTTTTATTTAAGTTTTTATATCCATGTTTATTACCTGTCTCTTAGTAGTAGAATGCAAGTTTCATGATGATCTGGCTTTGTGTTATTTTCTGCTTTCTTTACAACACTGAGTCCTAACTGGAACAGAACAGGCAGTCATCAAATGCTTACTGAACCCGTTAATTAATGACATAACAATGTGTTTCTGAACGTGTTCATGTTCATAGAGGCAAAATGTGTGTTCTATCTTTTCTGAATCATAAAATAGTAACACAGATATGGAATTGAATTCTCTAAAGAGAGGCAAAATCTCTATATTGTACTCTTAATCAATGCCAGTATTTTGATTTTCTTACTTTATCAATAATCCTGGTGAAGAAAATTGCCTTATAGACAAGATTTCTAACACACTGACAGTGTGGGATGGTGGTGAAACGCGCACTTTGGAGACAGATGTGAACTCAATTCCCAGCTCACTTACTTTTTTCTTCTGTGACTTTGTGCTTGTTACATTCTGTTACTTAGTTGAGTTCTACATTTTTCCCCCTTGTGTGTCATGGAATTTCAGAAATTCCACCTTTCTTATCCTAGAAACTTAAGCAGGATGACAGTGACTTATAGTCTTATCTTCTATGATTTATTTTCTATTCCTCTACCCATTAGTCATTTTAAAAATTCCACTGGGCCAGGTGTGGTGGTGCACACCTGTAATCCCAGCTACTCAGGAGACTGAGGTAGAAGGATTTCAAGTTTAAAACCAACCTGGACAACTTAGTGAGGCACTATCTAAAAAAATAGATATAGATATAGATATATAGATAGATAGACAGATAGATAGATAGATATAGATTGAGAGACTAGCTCAGTGGTAGAGTATTCCTAGGTTCATTTACTCCTCTCAAAAGTCCTTACATGACTTTCATGCTAAGTCTAGATTTTATTTTGGATGACATCCAGTCCGGCATATAAATGATTCTCTCCTCTGATACCCTTTATCTTGTCAAAGTACCGCCCCTTGCACAGTCTCATGATCTGCCCTACAGAATGCTCTATTCTCTAGTCGCTTTGTTCAGTCAGGCACAACGTTCTCCCATATGTACCAATAATCTTACTCCCACCTGTTTGTTTTACCTAACTCTGTTTTCAAAAATTCACCCCATATCCTGGCCCCTCCTGGCCCATCATCTCTGTTGATTTGCTTAGTATTTGTTAGCATCTTCATAAACCCATGGCACTCATTTCTTTTCCCCCCGCTACCACTTTATAAAAATCTACATTGTTAGTGCTGTGTGAGTTAAATTGACTTCTTGAACAAAATTTCCTGTACTGGTTGGATTTTCTTTCCACTAGATCTTTCTGTGTTGGACACAAAAATACATAGCAAGCTAATGATGGACTTATAGCTACCTCTACTGCTCCGTACAATTCATGACTTTATAATGAGAAGTAATTATTCTCTGTTAGTGTGAAGGATGGTTTCATGTGCTGTCCAGACACTCTTCCAGAAATGATGAACCCAGACCCATAGCTACTGAGACTGCAGTGAACTGAGAGCCTTGACCCATGGACTGCTTTAGAGATTGTTTCTACAAAAGAGTCACCTCACCTACTGCTATGGCCTGCTTTCTCGGTTGGCAGTAGCCTGGACAGGTTTCTAGGAGATCATGACAGCCCAACAGCCTTGCTCCACTCTGAGTAATTCTGAAGGGTGTTCCATGCTTCAAAGCCACTTGTGGCCTCCACTAAAATGTCATGGCAACTCAAACTCTGTGTCCTCCTTCTTTTTAGCAGTTGCCAAGACCAAAATCACTCTCTTAAAAAAAAAAATGTCGTTTTCTCTGAACTCCTCAGATCTGCTGTCCAGAGAGTCCCAACAGTGGCACTCCCTAAACATGCCATATATAAATAAATAGATAGATAGATAGATAGATAGATTTTTATGAGAGGAAGATGAGATATAAATGAAAGTAATAGGCAGAGAGATCATCAAAAGAGAGTCTCACCTGGAATCAGTGAACTTTATGTTTGCATGCCATGAAAATCTTTGTTTTGTTTTGTTGGATTATAGTTCCCTGGTAGGCGTTGCTCGGCATTATCTTTTTATTCTTAGCATCCCTGTGAATGTACATGTTCGTCACTGTCTTTAAAAACAATATGTAGAAATGTGTGACAGGAGGAAAATTAAAATTAGAATTGTGGTTGAATTGCACAGTTAGGGCAAATGAAATGGGGACACGTGGCTAGGCCTTTCCTTGTTATAGAAGTCAATCTCCAGCCTCAAGGAGAGCTGATCCTGTGATTTATTGTATCTAAGAATAAGCAGGCAATGTGTTAGACTTGCCTAAAAATGCTCTCTTATGTGTTTTTATAATCCCAAACTTGAGTGCTCAAAATGTCCAGAAATAGGAAGAGAATGCCATTTCTTTTATCTGAGACTTAAATATCTGTACATAAGGAAAAAAAAAAAACAGCAGAGTGCATCATTATACATTTAGCTTCTTTGTGAAATTGACAGTATGCAGTCTCTTTAGCAGTGCCAGCTAATTGGCTCTGTTCTGCCAATAGATGCAAGGCCAGCGATCAGGCTCTTCAGTTTTATAAACACTTAGAAATACCCACTTCAATTGCCTAGTTCCCTAAAAACCATCTTTGCAAAGACGAACACCTTCAGTGGTGGTGAGAGCATTTCAACCCCTTGAAAATAGCAGCAGAGATGTTTTTCTCTTACTTTTCTTCCCCAATGAATATTCAGCCTCTTTTTCTTGAAAAGAAAGAACAAATCAAGCACAAAATTTTCATTTCTCAACTTCGCATTAGTGGCAATGGTGGGTCGGAACATGTCTTTGGGGGCAGCCTTTATGCTTGTTTTTCTTCCTGCAGTAGACCAAAAAAATACCCCTGAGATTTAATTATCTTTCTATATTATTTTTCACTACAAAGCCACTTACTCTTTTATTGTGTTGCTTTGTTGAAAAAAATTCTTTAGTAGATGCCTTTGTTTTTTTCCTAATGGTAAAGGCAGTATAACTTCAAAGATGGAGTGTTCTAGCTTTCTTTCTTGTCTTTGACAAAAGGGGCTGAGTGTTTTCAATAGTTTCAAGGTGACATGAAGGCGTGGGATCAGGAGTGGTATAGAAAAGGTCCAGAACAAGAAATTTGGAGTACTGTTCCTTCAGTTGTCCTGTATAATCACTTCTGTTCTTAGGCCTATTTTGGTTTCTGGTGACATAAAATGCATGCATGCATTTAGATTATTCAGAAGTGTTGCTTTTCCACAAAATACAAGTTGTCTCATAGACTTCACATAGAATTAGAATCAAAATGGATAGTAAAGTTAAGCTGATGAGCTGGACTGGGTGGCATAGGCCTATAATTCCAGTGGCTCAGGATCCTGAAGAAGAAGGATTACAAATTTGAGGTCAGCTTGGGCAATAGAGAGAGAGAGTATCTCAAAATAAATAAATAAACAAAGAAACATGAGTGAACAAGGAATATATAGCTCAGTGGTTGAATGTCTAGTGTGTGTGATGCGCTGGGTTTCATTCCCCAGGACAATCAATCAACCAATCAATCAATTAATAAAACTAGGATGTAACTCACAGAGTAGTTCTTCACTCTTGGGTTCAATTCCAAGTACTAGGGGAAAAAAAAGTTGATGACAGGGACTATAACATATAAGGGAGTTAGTAATTTTCCTTCTTGATCTTTTATTTGTGCTTCTCTCTGTAAAACTGTTCTTGTTATTTTCAATTTTCGCCTCTTTCACCACGTTACTGTTTCGCAGTGCAACTGGTGGTAAGTAAGTATCAAACATGGTCAGAGCTATAATCTGTTGGTGACCCTCAGAATTTCTTATGCTGAAATTCTAACCCACAAGTTGATGGTATTTGGAGAGGTGACTGGGAACTGAGTGGCTCCTGAGCTTTCATGATTTAGATTAGTGTCCTTATAGAAGAGATTCTTGAAAGTTGCCTTGGCCTTACCCATGTGAGAACACAGTAAGAAGCGCCATCTGTGAACAACCAGAAATAGATTGACCAGACAGCAAATCACAAGCAGTACCTTGATCTTGGACTTCCAGCTTCCAGGACTGTGAGAAAAAAATGTCTGAGTTCAAAGCCACCCCAGTTTTATGGCATTTTGTCATGGCAGCCTGAATAGGCAACTAGAATTTTTATGTTACTGCTTTGCCAGACTGAGATTCTCATCTCTTCTCAATTTTAAACTTCCAGGAAGACTCTTGGTTGGCACTTTGTGAAGACTCTACTGTCTGTCTATTGTCTACACATTCTGTCCAGGAGGCAGAGTCAAGCTGTCTCCTGGAAAATATAATTTCAATCATATGGCTAAGAAGATGAAGCACAAAGAAAAATAACCAGGATTATTACCCAAGAATTACGGAAGGGAGAAGTGAGGCTGAGAAAAATTAGTAAGTATTTATATTATTACATATCATGATTGTGACTTATTAAAATCAGAAGAACAGGGAAAGAAATATTGAAGAATAAACCTAAATAATTGAATTTGTTAGTTTGAACAATATTTGTTCGAAGTTGGCAACAGCTCTTCAAGGAAGGCATCCAGATACATATACAATCGTTCTTTAATTCATTCCATGTTCCCTCTTTTCATTCATTTATTCATCTATCCACTCACCTATATGGAAAGATTTTTCATTTATTTATGTAAGGGATACAGAATTAGAAGAAGGTAGGAGCAGTTCGACAAGAAATGTAAACAGAACAAATCTCAAGAATAATTCATGTGTTGAGCAGGGTGGGCTAGATGCTAATACACACACGCACACACACACACACACACAAGCATTGTCTTAAAACTAAAACTCTATTCTCATATACAATCCATTTAATTTGAGTACAGAAAAAGAGTTCTATTTCTTGCAGATACTTAGGAACTTAGACTTTTTCTTTTGATAACACCTGCCATTCCCCAAATCCTTGGAATATTTTGCTGGATCTCTTTTCACTGATAAGAAAAGAGAGAATGAGAGAATCTAATAAGAGAAGTTTCAAAGACCAGATCTAGAAATGGTATTCTTTTCCTTCTCCCACATTTCCTTGCTCAGAATATGGAAGCATCTGAGTCCTAGGGGACTACAATATGGAATCTTCTAGAACCCCTAGGCAGAAAAAAGATGAACACCCTGGGCAAGAGAGGTCCTACTCTGGGCCTGGTCTTTTAGATACTCGTAACTTTCTCCAGGTGCACAACTTCCTACATAAAATGAGAATATGAGGTTACGGTCCAAGGGTGCCTGGGAAACTGGAATTCTCTGGGGAAAAAGAAAGTCCTTGGGATCATTTCCAGGAAAGCTTGCTATTCTTTGGATTCATCTTCCTAAAGGCTAAAGGGGCTTCCAGTATATCCATCCCAGGCCTCTATGGCAGCCAAGGGCTGGTTGTTCGTAAGGAATTTGAGCAAAAATTTCATGGACAGGCTGGGTAAACATGCCATTCATGTGCTGGATGTTTCTGGAAGTAGGTGCAGAAAAGGAAGACCCTGAGAGATGGGTGGGGCCTGGTCCCAAGTCTACACATGTTGCTGTTTTCTTGCATAGAACTCTGAGGGGCCTAACAATTCTAAATTGAAGCTGTGTTTTGCATATTGTCATGAATGTATTTAACAATGTGGAAAGTTAGAATATATTTTAATTATTAGGTTGTCTGCATGATTCATAACTCTTATCATAGAGATGTGTTTTATGTCAGTCTGCACCAGTATACTTTCTCTGGACCCCCCAAATAATAAAGATACTGTCTGCATGGAGCTTATGTAGTCTCTGCCACAGTGGACAGCTCTTTGGTGGGGCTCTTTGGTCCTTCCTCCATGCTTCTAAAGAAAAGAAAGCTGTAAATAGCTAGCTTCGAATAGACAAAATGAAAATGCTATTGCAATATTTTATCAAGCTTTATGGAAATTGACCACTTCTGTTTGTATCACCCTAAACACCTTCAAACTCTATAAAGCAACTCATAAAACCTCTAGTCCAATTTTAAGTAACCTTTATCAAACTCATAGTATGTGCTGGACACTAAGGTAACAAACTGCATTTGGTATACCATTTAATTTATATTAACTAAGTATTGTTCCCACTTGACAGATCAGAAAACACAAGATGAAGAAGAAAGGAGCCCATCTAGAATCTAGATGCAGGTTCACCTTGATTAAAATGTTGTGTTTTGGGGCTGGGGTTGTGGCTCAGTGGTAGAGTACGTGCCTAGCACTGATTGTCTCAGGAAACAACCAGTGAGGCACTGAATTTGGTGTTTAGCACCACATATAAATAAATAATTAATTAATTAAAAATAAGGGCCCATTGAAAGCTAAAAAAATATTAAAACAAAACAAAAACAGTTGTGTTTTTTCCAGCAGTGGTATACCACTATCTTGGATGGGGATGCATCTTAGGTATCTGGAAGTCAAGTGCCCTTGATGCTCATTTTGATTTCTGAATAATGTCTTTCATAACCCAGTCAAGTGGTTGATCTACCTTTGTAGGTACACTTTCGGGGATGAGTTCTCTGTATACTCATATACTAGGAATATCAGCATTTTATTGCAATGTTATTTAGCTTATGAAGTATGACACATTTATGTTTTGTGTTCTGATACCAAAAAAAAACAAACACTGATGACAGTGCAGCTAAGTGACCAGAATTTGAACATAAACAAGAATCCACCTCCTCAGCATTATCAGTATCTTGATATCACAGAGTTAGTGGATCATTACACAAGTATCAAGTTGGGGAAAACAACCACATTCAAAATATGAAGATTCAAACTTGTCTCTGTGTTCATTTTGTTGTGCAGGTTGGAGGAATTAGAAATAGTGGAGCTGAGTAGAAAGAGGAGTGTTTTTTTTTCTTTTTCTTTTTTTCCCTTCCCAACCTGTGGCCTCAAACCAGCTCTTTATGGAGTGTGTGTGTGAACTATGATAAATAGTACAAAGTTCTAATTTATTATCTATACTGAGTCACTTTGAGAATAATAGGGGGTGCTATTGATAATTTAAGTATAAGCTGAACTAGTTCCGGGTAATGTAGACCATCTTCATCTTAGTCATGAATAAAAACAAATTTTGTTTTGTCTTTGAACAGGATGTTCATTCCTATGACATTTTCAAATAGGCAAAATATAGGGACAGAACACAGATTAGTAAATGCCAGAGGCTGAAGGTGGGGTGAGAGATGACAACAAATAATAGAGGATGTTTGGTGATGATGCCATTTTTCTGTACCTTGACTGGGCAGCTGCTACCTGACTGTATGACTTGCTCATCAGAGTACCTAACACTAGGCATCAAAAGTGGGTTTTACCGAGTGTAAATTACACATTATTTTTTAAAATAGCAGAGTTTTTGGATTCTATAACAACACTAGCAGGAACCTAAATTTAGAAAGAGGCTTTCTTTTTATTACTAAATTATTTATTTATTCTAATTTTTATAGAAAATGAAAGAAAGAGGCGTTCTTTGTTTATTTTGAATATATAGGAAAAATAAAAAGAGGATATGTTGTCTCAGAAAAGCAAAACAACCATTTGATCACCTCATGACAAAGTTAGGAAAACAATACCATTCTACAGTCATTCTAAAGGACTAGAAACTGAAAAAAGGTGTTTTCTTTCACCTGTTGTCACACACCACATCTGCTAGGGATAATTAAGGATGAATCACCTGCTTGGTTGAAGACAGCAGTGGGGCTCAGTAAGACAGGACTGAGGATGTGCCTGGTCCTGGTGTGGCTACAGTAAAACCCAGGGATGAATGGGGCTTGGGCAGGGAGTGCTCAGCTAACTACTGTGACAAATCTGACTTGTTTACAACAATATTTGACACTTTCCCAAAGTAATATCATGAATATTTGGGTGACTGCTTCTAATATCTGACTAAGTAGGAATAAAAGATAGTTAAAATGTGTTCTATTCATATGAACATGACTATATGAGTATTCCCAGATTGTAGAGGTAAGCAAATTTTGAGTTTCATAATGCATGAATTGTATTGCATAGGAACATCTTCATTACTTTGTAAATTATGTCTTTAATAGTTCATACTATTTTCATATTAGCAATATTACTGCTTAGTTTGTTTTTTTGTAGCTATAACTAAATACTTGAAACTACATAGTTTACAAAGCACAGAAATTTCTCTCTTATAGTTCCAGAGGCTGATAGGTCCAAGAGTATGGTTCTGGCACATGTTTGGTATCTGGTAAAGCCCTTCTTGCTGCATCATAAATAGCAGAGGGCATAACATAATAAGATGAAGCAATGTCTCCTCTTCTTATAAAGCTACTGGTGCCACCATGGGGGCCCTGCACTCATGAGCTCATTTAATCTAGCAACATGTCAAGACCCTACCCACAACTACCATTAGCATGAATTTGGGGATTAAGTTTCCAACATGTGAAGTTCAGGGGAACACATTCAAGCTTTATCAGGGACTGTTCAATTTAAGCATCACTAAGCTCCCCAGGACCTTAAAATATACTTGTACATCACTAGCATTGGTTCAATTTTGGTCCACAATTGCTTTATCATGTTTCATGTTTTACATTTCTTTTCATTTCAAAATAAATACATTTTTAAATTTTTCCAGAGTGCACTGAGATCTCCAAGATTCATTACAGCTCAAAAGTTCAAGGATCCTAAAATTAAATTTGTACTTAAAAGTTCCAACCCTCCTAGTGACATTATTGATATTAATGTAAAGTGATTCACACAGCATTGAGAAGGACTACAAATCCAGACCCTGTCCCTCACAGTGGGAATTGAATTACTATTTACACCTACGTATAGTATTTTCCCACAGGTGTAGGGTGGTCAGAAGAACAATATACAGGGGTCAAATGAGAAACCTATTTTGAGAAATTATACCTGCATGTAATACATAGTAGGCCTTCAGTATACATCAACTGTTTGGTGCAAGACTGGAAACAAAGATTTCATTACAATATGCTTCCTGACACCTAAAACCAGGAAGGATAAGTTATCCCTACAGACAAGACCCCCAGACAAACCACCCTTCCTACCACAGAGACCATTGGTACAGTGCCTACTCATCCCTGCATAGAGAGCTTCTGTTCCTTGTCAGTCTGTCATTATCCAAAAAACCAGTCACATCTTCTCATGGGAATGAGGGGATACCAGCCTGCTGTTACCACAAAGTCTGAATCCCAGAGCCCAATTGCTCACTCTGTTCCTGAGTTTAAGTTCCTGTGTATGCTTTTGCAAGGCATGTAATGTCCTCCTGACCTGAGGGATGAGTGACCAATCAACAAGGTTTTTCTGACCTCACCTATGTCAAGAGTCCCAAATGCAGCCTTCCCTCAAGCAGCGTAAAGAGGAGGCAATAAAAGTAGTCATTTTGGAAATTGACTACTAGCAACACCAGTGGTACTATTAAGTAATACTGCTAGCCCTCGCGAATACTCAAAATCCTTAATTGAGAAAGATAAGTAACTGTACACCAGGATTCAGCACTGAGACCGATTAATGTAACTCCCTGTGGACTTATGCTTCAAAGCTTCACAATGCTATGATTTTGATTCCTACACAAGAGATTAACAAAACACTATGGTTTACACGGAGCTGTCTATAGCATAGGAATAAATTAGCAGATTCACTGCAGGATTGGTAAATTCATCATCCCTAAAGACTGTTGGGGAAAGCCTAACATAGAACTGGAGTTTCTTCCCTGAATCGTGAGTACTTATTAAAGAATACGTATGAGGATTTGAGTGAGTATATATAACCTATCTAGGGATTTTTGCACATCCACTAACTACATTAAGCTCAAGTCCAGCTGAGTAGAGATGAGAACTGTAATAACTATAGAAGTCCAGGGAAACTGGAGAGGAGGTGTGCCTCCAATGTATACACAGCCCCAATATTCTCAGCCCTACCAGCTATGAATGCTAAGGATATCATATAATAGCACTCATAAATCATATTATACTGACATGGTCCTTGTTCCATTAGCTCTGGTCCACCACAAAATCCCTAGTAAAGTGGCTTCATGGTCCCCAGAGGGGTATTTTTACATGATTTTATTCTTCTCTAATATCATTGCACAGTTTTCCTTGGTCAGTTAGTGCCTCCCTGTTACCATGGCTATTGTAGCCATCTACTCCTTCATTAATGTACAGTCCAAAATTACTAACTTCTGTATTTCCAAACTTTAGTGATGTAGTGCTGAAAATAGCCTTACATTCTTTGCCTTCATCCTTTTGTTGGAATTGTGGTGACTTCTGCAGAAAAACAAGTGTTTTCTCCTTTGTCCTTATTTGCTTGTGACCATCATTCAAACCACAGGCCTGGACATCTTGTGCACCGCCCTTCACCACCCTTCACTGTTGCCTCCCTCTTGGTAAAGATTGGCCCTCATGTCCTTCTCATATTGACAAAAGGGCCCTGAGGGAGCCAAGTTAAAAATGTCCACCTATTCATTTTATTAGGCATGCACACAGACATGTCTGAAATGACAATGAACCTCAGGTCAGGATCCTTATAACCTAAGATGTGGGAGAGTCAGAAAGCTCCACAGTCAGGGTCTTCTTGTTGGTGGCCATTCTTTGATTCACTCGTTCCTTCTCTCAGTAACTGTATGGTGAATTGTTTCTTTGTAAGAAGCACTTTTTAAGCACTGGAAAATAACAGTGAGCAAAACAGACCTGATACTTATGTTTAAGTAATCTGCAGTCCAGGAAAATGTGTCTGAGAATGGCAGTTTCAGGCTCAGGGAAAGGATTTATCAAAAATAAAGAAATTCAGACCCACTCTTGCTTATTGAAACAAAATCTCTCTAGTAAGGGAAGGAACTGAGCTGGGAAGTCAGGCTTTATTATTGGAGAAAGAAGGATTGTTGAAAAGACTGGAATTTTATAGTTACTGGACTCTTGCCCAGAAAAGCCAATGCGGTCCGATAGCAGACATGGGCCGATGTCGAAGAAGAAACTTGGGTCAGTCAAGTAAGTAGATGGGGCTGTCCAGAAGCTTCCCCATAGTCCAATCTGAGGTCTACTCTGACCTCAAAGTGAAGCAGGCCTTCGTTAGCCTTGGTAAGTGTATCCCAATTGTCCAGTGCCTGCATCTTAAGAAAAGGTCACTGAGAAGATGACATGAAATTTAGTCAATCAATACACAGACATTTTCCCACTGCCCTCTGTGGTGACTGTCAGATTCTCTAGGTTGGGGAGTCTGAGACCTTCTGATTAGACCAATCAGAGGAAGAGGAGCCCTAAGGAGCCCCCCACCTGCTCCACACGGACATGCTTCTGCCTTTACCACTTCACCAGCCTGAAGCCCTGGCTGCCTCTCAGACAAGACACCTGACTGATTTTTCTATCACTCTTTAATAGTTAATCCCCACCTTGCCGGTTAAAATATTTCTGCAACTCCCTCAGGCCAAATAAATCTGAGTAAGTTTAAATTAGATGCCTCAGCAACATCAGTCATTCAAAAAGCTTCCAGACAGAGCAACCATGCCAGCTCCCTCATTATAGATGGAGGGTCTTGAATGAAACCCCTTAATGGGCTTTCTTTCTGACTCAGGGGCAGAATGGGATACACATTTGTATTACAACTCTGTGAGAATTTTTTTTTGCAGCCTCTAGGAAGGACCCATTTTATATTAACACGAAGCCGCACCATTTCTCAACCCAGCTGTAAAATTCTTCTTTTAGCAGAATGCTGTTGGCAATGCAGAAATCTGATCACATCACTTTTGTGTTAAAATACATTCAAGAACTCTTATCACCTCCTGAGTGGTGCCTTAGCTTCCCTCACTAGAATGCAGACTTTACTACAATTGAGTCAGACACACCTTTCCCAGTCTCACCGGTACCACACACCCCAAGAACTTTTGTACCTTCAGCCAAACAGGTCCATGAGCTATTTTTCAGGATATACAGCCTGAATACTGATCCACATCTGGACTCGCGTCTATGTGTCTATGGAGAACACCTTCTGTGCTTCCAACTCTGATTATTAAAAATTTCCCCATTCTTCACAAGCTTTCTTCAGTACTGCCTCCTCTGTTATGTCTTGTCACATCTGAGCATGGGCAGACAATCTTCAACCTACAAATTCTCATAATCCCAGACTTCCATCATTTAACTACAAGTATGCAAATTCCCTTTCTGCAATGCCTTACAGTTTGGTTGTGGTAAAATTCATCTTTGTATCTCTCTGGACCAATGCCTCATGAAAAGCCTCTCAATAATACACACCACATTTCATTGGAGATAATTTATCTCTATTTTTCTCTTTTTGTGACCCTCACTCCCCTTGTTGTCTCTATTATCTCATTCATATGCTGAGTATCCCATCCCCTATACCAGTGAGAGAGGTGATCTTTAAACAAATGCCAACCCTTTCTGTAAACTTCTGGGGAATAAAGTCTGTTTTTAGCTGGTAGGATTAGAGCATGTTTGTAAAGCACTTTGGAAGGGAAAATCTGACTGCATGAGTTAATTGCTATTATTATTAGTGATTTCCATTTATGTAGACAGTCTTAGAGAATTAACTAAGACTCACAAGAGAGCCTCTGTGGCACACTGAGAAACCTAGCTAATGGAAACTGGTGATGGAATGTTAAATGGCAAAGCCTCTTTGGGTTATGAAATTAACCCTAAGAATAATGATCTTTCGTTGTAGTCATCTGGCCAAAGTGGCAGTGGCATCTGCTTTGAATAAGGGGAAAAATCATTTTAAAACTTTTATATCTTGAGCCAATTTTGCTGTTGCTTTCACAAAAATTAAAGCAATTAATTTAGTTTTAAGTTAGTGGCTTTTCTTTTGTAACTGTATCACTTTTTTGGTGCTAAAGCCAATTAAAAAATAAAAAATCCATAGTGATAAATTCAGGTCAGTAAACTCCTGCACTAGCCTGAGATCTTTCTGTAACTTGCCTCAGGAGGCCATTTTTTTTGAAACTGTGCAGTGAGTGACAATTTGCAAGCTGTACAGCCTCCTGTGTGCTTCCTGGGGACTCAGTGCTGAAGCAGGGGTTCAAGGCTCTTATTCATTTTCCACAAAGACAGTTAAACAGTAGGCATCTAGATAAAAGAAATGTGGCTGAAGTAAACCATGAAAATGTGTTTTCACGTCCTTTAATGTTCCTAATATAAGAAATTTAAGCAGTCGATAACATAGCAATATTCTTTCTCAAAATATGATAATTCTTGCCAGTACCTATTTTTTTTTCAGCAACTTAAGAGCATAAAAAATTAAAAACATAATACTTGGGGGACAACCAGAATCCAAACTGCAGAAGAATTGTGAAGAATTTAAGTTTTATGATTTTTCAAAGTACAGGCATTTGTATTAATTGCCACTATACAAAATATTTCTGATTCCAGATTCCTCTATACCTGAAAAGTGAATTGATAAATTTAATTTACAAATATGATTTTAAAGCAGTCAATATCTCCAAAGTGTTAGAAAAAAATCATGTATCCTTTTAAGGAAAAGTCTCCCCCACCCAAATTTTTAGATAATATCAATTATTAGAGAATGCATTGTCCTTAAAATGCAAAAAGCCCAGGGCCAATTTAATCAAATATATGTGACACTTAGAGAGTTCAGTCTAACTCAATTCATATGTTAAGTTATTTGCTTACATTAATTCATTTAGCAAGTATATTCTAAATAATGTGCTGAGGACTCAGATTGGCAAGAGAAAGACAACAATGTACCCTACCCTAATAAGTTCATTTTATTTTTAACCTCAAATCTAATCTTTTTTTTTTCCACAGGAGAACATTTCATTACACTTTTAAATTATTCTAAATTGACACAGCTACTTCACTTTAAATAGATTAACCTACCCTGAATCTGAGTGCTGCTTTTCTCTGAAAACACCATCATGATGTTTTCTTGCTTGTGGTGGTAGGTGGAAGACAAGCCTCATTCCTCCTTGAAGAGTCAGGAGCTGAAATGCACACAAAAGACTGTCAAAGACATCGGTTCCAACAAGGCCACCTGCTCAGGGCTCAGTGGTTTTTGTTTTTGTTAAACTGAATCTTAATCCTAACCGTAGCCTGTCCCTATCACACAAAAACTATAAGTCACATGTCATCATGATGAGGTGTATGTTAGAAGCAATGACAGGATACAAAGACTCAAAGGAATAAATGTCCCAGGGAATGGAGTGGATTTCATCCATTAAAACAATGAACTCCAACCTCGGTGAGCCATCCTTTGAGATCTTCAGAACAATTCTTTGCAAAACTGGAAGAAAACTTGGAGCTTCATGTATGATTTTTGGCATATATATTATATGTAATACAGAGACAATTCCCAATTCACAAATAATAGATATATCCTGGGTATTCTTGGTTCTTTTTATTTTCAATTTATGGTGCACACAATAATAAATGGTAGACTACTTAACCTGGAATTGTCAAGCTACTGAGCGATTTTACAGTGTCAAAAATGTGAAGTTTTCTCTCTTAGGAAGATTACTTTGTTGACATCATGGAGGGGAATGGAGAAGGGTGAACTCTAACACAGACACAGGCAGAAGCTGGGGTATTTCTAAAATAAAGAGAGTAAAGTGAAAACAAAAGTGGAAGACTGTTTTGAGTTGTATTAAGGAGGGAGGAGGAATCACCTGGGCTGAACATAATGAGGGCTGTGAGAGGATTCACTCAGAAGACCTCTCAAATTATGGAGTTAGTAAAAGAATCAACGAAATAGCACCAGCTGGTATAACTAATGCAAGAATAGATTGAGGCTGACTTTGAATAAAAGAAAGCATGAGTCTAGCATTTGAGGAGGAGATGTGTGCAGAGCATCTTTCTAGGTAGAGATGCTCAGGTAGCAGTTGAGTACTCGGATATTTTACTGAAGAGGAACCAGATGGCGATTCAGATTTATTGGGAGCTTTCAAACATAGATAGTAGTGGAAGTATCTTTTAAATGAAGAGGACAAATTTAGATTTCTTGGAAGCACTTAAAACCTTGTGCATAGATGGAAAAAACAGTTGCTTCCCTAGTATCACTTCTTAGTGCTAGAAAATTCTTCCTGAAACAAATTATTTATATTATAAGCCTGTATCTGCAGTCCTAAAAGTAGGAATCTTGGCATACGACAGTTAATAGACTGAATAAGACTGGTCTAGCCATTAGGATTGTTGCAGATATCAAAATAGGTGAAGTGAAATAAGCTACAGAAAGAGAAAAACCACTTGATCTCATATATATGTCGAATCTGAAAAGTTGTGTTTATAGAAGTAAAGGATAAAATGAAGGTACCAGAAACAGGAATGGGTTGGGGATAGCAAGAGAAATAGGAGCTATTTCTCAAAAGGTACAGTTTTTTAGCTGGACAAGAAGAATAAATTTTGAGATCTTTTGCACAGGGGTCAATTACAGTCAATGATGTACATTTCAAATAACTAAAAGTTATGTTGAAATTCAACTATAATGCCACAAAAATATCAAATAAGCAAGATGATGGATACATTAATGAGGTTGACTTAATCATTCCACATTGTTTTTATATATATATCAAAACATCACATTGTACTCCATAAATGTAATACAACTATGTTTGGTCAATTAAAATAGTAGTTACAAAGCCAGGGTCCAAAAACAAATTTGGCATTATAAGCTCAAGGGCAGGACCACATTATCAAGTGAATGGATTAAATTGGCATCCAGAATTAAATTGACAACCAGAATTTTGGACCAAGACAAATGTAGTAGTTGTCTCTAAGCAATGAAAGAAAAGGAGATCCATTTTGAATTTAATCAAAAATCTATTCCTTTCTATACTGCCAACATTTTGCAGATGGCCTCTTCTGGTATATATTTTGACTACTTACCATGTAATAAAAATTAAAAGAATTATACATAGGAGAATATAAAATATTAACAACTGAGAAGTCAGTTTGTTATTACCACTATTAATTGATAGGTCAGGTCTCTAGCATTCTCTCCTTGTAACTAAAGGGTAAATTAAATAAGTACTATATCAGACTCTAACAGTCTATTTTTAGAATTTATGAACAAATAGGCTCTCAGGGCTAATAACTATTAAAAGACATGTGTAGTACTTCTTAAAACCTTAAAATATATATATATATATATATATATATATATATATATTTTTTTTGTCTTGACTTGTGTGTGGGTTTTGTGATGGGGAGTTATGTGAATATTAAAGATAGGATATACATATGTATCTTCCCCAAAACAGGATTATACATATTTATACAAACATGCAGTCTTCATTCACCAATTATTTTTTAATGTATATAGCCTATTCTCATTTTTGATGATTACATAGATTTATTATAGATTACAAAAACAGTGGTCACACTTTTAAATCTCTAATTATTTCACTTTGTAAACAATACTTCAGAGACTCAAGCAAAATTTCTGAAAATTATAGTTCTCTAAGAAATACTGTATATTCTATGAAAAATACTTATTTCAGCTTATAAATTAAAAGTAAAATGTGGTATAAATACACATTCTAAAATACACATTCTAAAAATTATCTTAGGGGAGAGCTTTTTTGATATTTGCCATTTTCATACCCATTATGGGGCAGGAATGTCCACCTAATAATTTAAATCTTATACATATATGCATGTATCTATATGCATGTATGCAATGTATATGGTTTGTGTGCAAATTGTGTGCATGTGTGGTTATGTGTTGTGTATAAGTATACGTACCCATAATTAGATTTGGGTAAGTTAAATGTAAAGGTGTATTTGTGGTATGATTACTAAGATTTATCTCCTAGAACTATATATATGTTGGATTTAAGACACAATCACAATGTCTGAATGATACCCAAACTCAAAAAATTACATTTGCATTATCCATATGTGTTCTTTGTTGCCATCGGCAACCTAACAAACTATAATAAATTATAAATATAAACTATAAACTTTAGTTACAGCTTTCAGTTAGAGCCAGATTCTAATACTCAAATAATGTCATTGGAAACTAAAGTTCTCTCAGTTCTCTTCTTGGGAGACTTTTTTATTGTGGTGCATACAATCTGGTATGTACATGTGTTTACATGAACGATAGTGAACTTTAGTATTCTATTTTGATTCAGTAGGTCAGGTCTCTAGCATCCTCTCATTGTAACTAAAGGGTAAATTAAGTAAGTACTGTATCAGACTCCAACAGTCTATATGGAAGAAGATTATCTTTACCAACAACTCTATCAAAAGTCATATAATTAAGTCCCAGCAAGATGGAATGGGTCACTTGCCTATCACCAAACCACCATTATTGATAGGAGAATTAAATGCACAGATGGGTTAGGTATCAGTCCCTTGGACACAATGCAGAGAAGTATACAATTTAATAAGTTCACATTTTACTGCACAGATTTTGTTCTAGATTTAGTGTATGAGGTATTCTGGTGAATCTGAAGATGTATATACTTTGTCTTTAAACATTGTATGTCCTAGTAAAGAAGTTACCTTCAACACTCAGCTATAGACTGATAAATTTGATATTATCTACCATATTACTTCTAAGATTTCAAAAGTTACCACATATCATAAAATCTACAAATAAAACTCCATAACTTGTTGTGAAAATCCTGTGTTCTTGTTATTAAGAACAAAATATGTTTGGTATTTAATTGTATATACAATGAGTATTTTATGCAGTTTACTTTTAAGATCAAGCATTACCATCTTTCTGCAAACAAACTTTTCCAAAGGGAAGACCTCCTGAAGTTGTATATTGTTTATTTTGTTCAGGAGAAAATATATACTTTTAAAATCCCATTATATGGAGGATGCAGATATAACATTGCAATGAGATATTTGAATCAAAGCTGTGCTCAGGCACAGAGGACCAAGCTGCAGTCTGTTCTTCACACTGAAGCCATATGTTCTGACTCTACTTAGCTTTACAAGTTACAATTGTCACCATGGAGGCCAAATGCATGCAGTTATTTGGAAAACCAAGTGGATCTTGGTTGCTTATGCTATCAACTTTTCCATCATCTAAGGTCTTGGCTTAGAATGTCATAGTGATAATATAAGAAAAAAATGTATCAAGAATGTAATATGGTTTGTCACCAATAGGAAGAAATCAACAGAAATGTTTCATCTATCACCAGAGCATCTGTACCAAAAGCATTTAAGTTGACCTATATGAAATTGTCTCCTTTTAGAACAAAATTGTTGAATATCAATGTATAATCCAATCTAGCACATAAGCAAATAATAGCTATCAAAATATTGGAATATAGAAGACACAGGAAAAATTGATGTAGTTTTGTTTTTTTTTTTAACTTTTGTTGTTTTGTTATACTGATGTTTAGTTTAGCTAACTCTTCTTCATTAGTAGTGCTAGGTAAACTTTGACTCAGGCACAGCTGAAGTATCAGCTGAAGTATATCAGAAATAATTAGTGAGGTCAAAGAGGTTGAGGTTTTGCCCCACTGCCTCAATAAACACACAAAGACTTCTTTGTTGGAGGGGCCATATACAAGGACCTCTCCACCTCCACCTACTTACTCCAAATTCAAATAATACTGACTTTAGCATCTCATCATGAGAAATTGACATAATTAAGCACTCTTCAAAGAAAACTAGACTCTGATGTCTCTAATGCTATTAAATATTTACTGTGCACATCGTTGCAGTAAATTCCCTGACAGAAAGTGATGCTACCAAAGTAGATCAAATGAGAACACCACATTGCCTTGTAGCAGTGTATCCAGCTCTATAAATTATTAAATAATATATATCTGTATGCATAAAATATAAATGTAGTAGCTCCATAGTGTGGAGTCTGAAGAGTATATGAGAGAGAGCATGAACAGAATATGTGTCCCAATATTTCCAGATCTCAGGTCAAGTATGAATTTTGCTATGTTTATCTCTGCAGCCAGGGTTTCTGTCATTCAGAATGTTCACCCCAAGCTGCAACGAGAAGGAAGAAGGGGGTAAAAGTTAAATTATAGATTTGAGTTTATTCCTCTTGTGCCAAAAATAACAAAGAAAGAATACTAGATTAGAAAATTAATTCAAGTTATATCTTATTTTGACAGATAACTGAACTTAAATAGGCAAAGAAAAAAATCCTGGTGAATGTCTATTGGTAGTCTCACTGTGAAGACAAACTGGGGTCATCAAAACTAAGCCAACTAGAATAGCAAAGCTACCTACTGTTGAAACTATATTAAAATTTAACCTTTGAGTGTCTGTGAGTTCCATAAGAGAGGTTGGAGGGGCCAGATATTTTGTAAAATAATTTGATTTTAAAATAACAATGATATAAAAACCTCTTTGATTTTGGTAAAGATTAAGAAGAGAAATTATAGTCATCTGGTGTGAACTCCTCAAAACTGCATATTCCAATTAATCAGATAGATGATACTATAAAATCAGCAAGATAAATATTCATTCTTAAAAGCATTTCATCCTGGTTATGAAGTTAGTCAGAGGCATGCTAATTTCAAAAGTATTTCTTCACAAGTGAAATACACATATGTATGAGAGAGAAGTTAAAGATGATAAATTTATTGAGGTCAAACATCTGCCAGATACTATTAAAGGTTTGTAACTTAGTTTTATTATTTAATTGTCAAGAGGGAATTGAGGTGATACAATTATCATTTTTTTTAAAAGAGAAAACTTGAGTTTTACACAGGTGCAAAGTTAAGAACTTGAACTCAGCAGGAGTTGGTTCAGAGACCCATGCTGTATCCTTCATGTTATGCTGCTTCTCAAAAAGCAAATCAAACACAAAGCCATGGGGCAAAATGGCTATTGTGTTTCTGAGTTCAGAAAGGAAGCCACAATTTTTTTAAAGTTAACACTAAAAAAAAAGGAATTATTATTAAACAAGTAATGAAATTTTCTAAAAAATTCAATCAGTGAATTTTTAATAATTTTTAAAAAGCCAGAATTATGTAGAACTTTCTCCTGAAAGGTCTTATCAAGATGTCAAATCACAGCCTCTTTCACACACTATCCCTTCCCTCATTGGAAGCCACAGAGTTAAAGGCATAAACAAAAGTCAGAAAGGTTAACTGTTCTCCTTTGTTCTTAGAACTCTAATCTCAACCTGGACTGGGAATTTTCTGCTGATCTTACTGTTATTCTCTCTAGAGTAACCTTCTCAATGAAATCATTAGCTGACTCACTCTATGAATTTCATTTATTTTTTTTATTTTTAATTCTTTACTTTTTAAAATTTATATATGACAGTGGGAGGCATTGCAATTCTTATTACTACATATAGAGCACAATTTTTTATACTCTGGTTGTATAAAAGTATATTCACATCAATTCGTGTCTTCATACATGTATGTACTTTGGATAATAATGATCATCACATTCCACCATCACTTCTAACCCCATGCCCCCTCCCTTCCCCTCCAACCCCTCTGCTCTATCTAGAGTTTATCTATTCTTCCCATGCTCCCACTCCCTATCCCACTATGTATCAGCCTCCTTATATCAAAGAAAACATTCAGCCTTTGGTTATTTGGGATTGGCTAAGTTCACTTAGAATTATCTTCTCTAACTCCATCCATTTACTTGCAAATATCATGATTTTATTCTCTTTTATTGCTGAGTAATATTTCATTGTGTATATATGCTACATTTTTTATTAGTCGCTCAAAACATTACAATGATCTTGACATATCATATATCATACATTTGATTCAAATGGGGTATGAATTCTTATTTTTCCCACGTGCACAGATTGCAGGATCCATTGGTTATACAGTCACATTTATGTCTACTGCCATACTAGTGTCTGTTGTATGCCACATTTTTTTATCCATTCATCTATTGAAGGACATCTAGGTTGGTTCCACAGTTTAGTTATTGTGAATTATGCTGCTAAAAGCATTGATGTGGCTATGTCCCTGTGGTATGCTGTTTTTAAGTCCTTTGGGTATAGACTGAGAGGGAGAGCTGGGTCAAATGGTGGTTCCATTCCCAATTTTCCAAGAAATCTCCATACTGCTTTCCATATTGGCTACACCAATTTGCAGTCCCACCAGTAGTGTATGAGTGTACCTTTTCCCCCACTTCTTCGCCAACACTTATTGTTGTTTGTCCTCATTATAGCCACCATTTTGACAGGAGTGAGATGAAATCTTAGAGTGGTTTTAATTTGCATTTCTCTAATTGCTAGCGATGATGAACATTTTTTCATATATTTGTTGACTGATTGTATATCCTGTTCTGAGAAGTGTCTCTTCAGGTCCTTGGCCCATTTATTGATTGGGTTATTTGCTTTTTTGGTGCTTAGCTCTTTGAGTTCTTGATATACCCTAGAGATTAGTGCTCTATTTGATGTGTGAGGGGTAAAGATTTGCTCCCAAGATGTAAGCTCTCTATTCACCTCATAGATTGTTTCTTTTGCTGAGAAGGAACTTTTTAGCTTGAGTCCATCCCATTTGTTGATTCTTGATTTTAATTCTTGCACTATAGGAGTCTTATTAAGGAAGTTGGAGCCTAATCCCACATGATGGAGATTAGGGCCTACTTTTTTTTTTCTATTAGACACAGTGTCTCTTGTTTTATTCCCAAATCCTTGATCCATTTTGAGTTGAGTTTTGTGCATGGTAGAGATAGGAGTTTAATTTTATTTTGCTGCATATGAATTTCCAGTTTCCCCAGCACCATTTGTTGAAGAGGCTATCTTTTCTCCAATGCATGTTTTTGGTGCCTTTGTCTAATATAAGATAATTGTAATTTTGTGGGTTAGTCTCTGTGTCCTCTTTTCTGTACCACTGGTCCACCAGTATGTTTGAATTTCATTTTTAACAAATAAACCACACTTATTAATAATGAGCCTTCAACTTTATGGGATATCTCCAAGGATATTGGGAAATTTATAAGACTCTTGGAGGTAACTTTTTCTTTAGTTTACTTGTTAACTTTTAGGATAAGTGTCTTTAAAAGCAGAAGATATTTTATAAACTTAAGATAAACTGTAATTCCCATAAAGTCAATGTCATTTATCTAGATATCATTTGGTTTCTTTAATGGTTATCAAATAAATTCATGTAGGCTTATTTTAGAAACTTGAATGAGTTATAGTAGAGTGTAGGGAAACTAAACAAAAATCCCTCATATGTTTTCTATGTCACTAAAAATTATTTGTAAGCATAAGAATTCAAGTTTCTTTAATGTTCAATTTTATACAAGTGACTTATGACCCTAAAGTCAAGTATCTTTTTTTCCAATCTGAATAAAGATTTGATCAATATAATTATGCAAAATTATGTGTACACAATTATAATGACTGCCATAGCATTGCTTCCCAGGAAGTACATGTTAAACTGAAGGACATACATTTTTTAAAATTTAGTTTTTTACTCTAAAAATTCACTGAGAATTTTCGGTCATGTGTAAGAGTGAAGAGGTAGCATATGGTAAACCCAAGTCTAGCCCCTTTCCCATGGATGATTTTCTCCCAGAGGTGTTGGCTAACCTTGACAAATATTGCCTAATCAATGACTTGCATCTGGGACTGTAAAGTCTAAGTATAAGCTGTTTTCCTTATGTTGCCTAATTGCTTTTCTGAAAGATTTTATTAAATTAAACATTCACATCAATACATATCTATACAATTAACAAGTCTTTGTCACTAGCACAAAGTATTGTTTAAAGAAAGATATTTGCTTACTTGTAGGTTAAGATACATAAATGATAGATACTTTTGCTATGTTTTATTTTGAGTTTAGGTGTTTTGTTTGTTTGCTTATTGTTTTTGTTTTTATTTTGTTTTGTATTGCAGTGCTGAACATCCAACCCAGGGCCTTGCACTTGCTAAGAAAGTCCTCTAACACTGAACTATACTCCCAGCCCCAACAGGTTTATTTCTTAAATGGTTTCAGATTGATTTCTTTACTTGTCCTTTGTTGCTATTTCACATGTCAATTTCATTTAAAATGGAAAAATAGTAAAAGTTTTTGAGACAATTTTGTTATTATATTATATATCAAACATCTTTCCTGATTTGTGTCTATTTTTGCATCCCATTTTCTGAGTGACAAGATTAGTTATATCAAGCTGCATATCTAGCATAGTTTCATTTTTCTTAAAGATATATATATATATGTGTGTGTATATATATATATATATATATGATATACATATATGATATTAGATTTCTTGGCATGATACACCCTCAAATTGTTTTTCTACAGGTTATTCAAATTATCATATATGTGAAATATCAAATGATGACCTTTTAATCTTTTGTTACCTTCACAAGTAAGTGAAAACTTAACTGGGTACAAATTTCTTAAATTACAGCTTTAGTTTTTCTTTTCTCAAAACTCTTTACATAGGATTTTAAAAATAATGTCCTTCTGGGCTGGCCTGTAGCTTAGTAATAGGGCATATGCATAGCATGTACAAAGCTGTATGTTCAATGCTCAGTACCTCAAAAACAAAGCAAAATGTAAAAGACTGTGCTTCTTAGAAAAATAACCACTAATATGAAATAATGTATTTTATAAATAAGCAAGGCAAAATATTAAATAGACTACTGGTTTTGTTTTATCCAGTGACTAGCAACTTAATATTAATTAATTAATTATTACATTATTTAATTTCTTAAGGACTTAATATTAAGTATTTCTACTTTACCAGGTATGTGGTCTGTGGCCAATACTTAATTGTGGTTAAAGTGTGAAAGCAATCATAGTCGATATACAGATGAATAGAAATTGATTTATTCCAATAAAGCTTTGTTTATAAAAATAGATAGTGAGTAGATTCAGTTTGTGAGCCATAGCTCTCTGTGTTTTTTTTTTTTTTTCCACTTTTCTCTGTTTACTCTTGTTTAGCATTGAAGGGACATCTAAAAAGCATTATCCTTGCTCCTTAAGAACCCTCTCCTTTGTTGTTGTTTTTTAATTTTATTTTAATTTTTTTAAATGCTATCCGCCTAGATACTCATGCAGTACTTATAGGTCTATAATACATATAGACATTAGGTAAAATACAAACAATATGTACATTAGGCACTCTGTGCTATAACAAACTCCTACTCACTGGGGTTTAACTCAATAACAATGCATCTCACGCTCAATTAAATTTGTTTAGTGGGCATTAGCAAGAGGAGCTGTTCCCTGTAACTATTTAGAGATCCGATGTGTTTTAGTCCGTTTTTTTCACTGCTGTGATCAAAAGACCTGACAAGAACAATTTTAGAGGAGGAACAGTTTATTTTTAAGCTCAAGGTTTTAGAGGCCTCAGACCATAGATGGCCGGCTCCATTCCTTGGGGGCTGAGGTGAGGCATCATGGTGGAAGTATGTGGTAGAGGAAAGTGACTCTGGGCATGATGATCAGGAGGCAGAGAAAGAGTGCTCAGCAAGGACAATATATACTCCAAAGTCAGGCTCCAAGGGACCCACCTCCTCCAGCCTTACCCTACCCACCTTCAGTCAGAGGATAAGTTCACTCATTTGGTTAAGGCACTCATAACCCAAACACATTCCACCTCTAAACCTTCTTGCACTGTCTCTATGTGCACTTTTGGGGTCACCTCATATCTAACCATAACACAGGATTTTCCCCAGCAACACTGATCATCCAAGATGGGAAAAGCAGAGAACCCTGAACCCTGAAGAAAGTTTTAGAGGCCAAGCATGCAAGTTGTGTAATGATATCCTCCAAAATCTCGCTGGGTTCAAGTCAGTCCCATGGCCACAACTAACTGCAAAGGATGATGCACAGGATGCCATGTGTTCTGTGTATGAAGGAGTTTTGATGAAAACATGATTGGTTTCTGCGATACTGTGTTCAGAGTTAACCTGTTAACATACAGTAGGCCTGGAATACGCTGACCTTCTCCCCTGTATAGATAGATCTTTTCTAAGATAAAGGTAGATTTTTTTTCAATATATATATATATATATATATATATATATATATATATATATAATTAGGACCTCTGCTACTGTGTTAGTTTTCTAGTGCTGAATAATAAGGACTGCACACTGAGTGGGTTAAAACAACCATGAATTCATTTTTTAATTAATTTATTTCTTATTACACTTTGATCCATATGACAGTAAAATGCATTACAATTCATATTACACATATCGAGCACAATTTTTCATATCTCTGGTTACATACAAAGTATATTCACACCATTTGTGTCTTCATAATGTTTTTAGGGTAATGATGTCCATCTCATTCCACCATCTTTTCTACCCCATCCCCTTCCCTTACCCTTCTACCCCTTTGCCCTATCTAGAGTTCATCTAATCCTCCCAAGGTCCCCCTCCCAACCCCACTATTTATTAGCCTCCGTATATCAGAGAAAACATTCAGCATTCGTTTTTTTTAGGATTGGCTAACTTCACTTGGCGAAATATTCTCCAACCCCATCCATTTACCTGCAAATGCCATGATTTTATTCTCTTTTATTGCTGAGTAATATTCCACTGGGGATATCCAGAACATATCTCAACATTGTAAAAGCTATCTATGCTAAGCCCCAGGCCAACATCATTCTAAATGGAGAAAAATTGAAAGCATTTCTTCTAAAAACTGAAACAAGACAGGGATGCTCTCTTTCACCACTTCTATTTAACATAGTTCTTGAAACTCTAGCCATTATTTCTTAATGCACGTTTTCTTTAAGTGTAGAGCCCAAGCATAGCTAAACGGGGTTTTCTGCTCAGGGTCTCTTGAGTCTAGAATCAGTGTCAGCTAGACTTCATGGCTTCACTGGAGAAAAATCTACTTCAGTGCCTTTTCAGGTTGTTAGTAACCTCATCTCCACGTGTGTCTCTATTTCCAAGGGACCTGGGTTCTTTCTAAAATTTGGCTGGAGGCTTCCTTCAACAATGACAGGATTCCCACAGTTCCTGACATGGGCTCTCCCAGTGTGGCTGCTTAATTAATCAAGCCAACAAAGAAGAATCTCTAGACACAGTGTACTAGCAAAAAAGGAGTCTTATTAATGACAGTAATATTTCATTATTTTTTTTCACAATTTATTGTTTACAAAGAAGTCACTGTCCTTACGATTATCAAAGGAAGCAGATCATACGAGAAGGTGACTAACAGAAACTGGGTTATACTGAGGCTACTCTAGGTTCTGGTTTGTCTTGCTCTTTAGACTTAATCGAAAGTACTAAGAACTTACCGGATTTCCATGAAATTGTCTTTAGTTGTTCTTATTCCCCAAGCCATTTTGTTGAAATGAGGATTTCCTGGGGCCCACTTTGCTCTCTTTAGAAAGTTTAACCAAGTGCTTTATGAACATGCCATTGATTTAGTCTTTCCTGAGGTTGGTACTTAATTACTCATTCTTACTTCTATTTTTTATTTCTTATTTTTGGTAATGAAAAACTATTGCATCTTTCCACCTTCCAAATGTATGAATTTTTGTATTATTTCTTTTGCGGGTAATTCTTGCTTGCAAACCTGGCTGTTGCCTTTTGAGCTCATCTTTCTTAGTACTGTGCCAAGCGCACCTGATAGCAATCGAGGCAAAGCATATAGTTCAGTTTTGCTATTCCTTTTCTTACAGCCATAAAAAGATGCAGTTTTCCCTCTAAATTACCTTAGGAAATATTCTTCCAGTATAATATTCTCAGTTGGAGAAAGAAAGGAAGCCCAAAGAAATCATTTTTCCAATCTTCATTCACAATTCCCTCATAGTTCAACACCCAGCCCTGAAGCCAATGTCACGAATTCTAGGTGTTATTTATTTGTTTTTTACAGTCTTCCATATCTAAGTACAAACTTAGTCACTTTTGCAATATCGATAAGTGGCCTCAAATTCTCAAAGGCTCCGGAGAGAAACATAATGTGCAATTTTCATATTATCATATGTCAGTTGAGGGCCAGTGCTGAATCTGCTCCTCTTCAACACTTATTTTTTCCTATGCCAAATTTATATCATATTCCATACTGGAGCTGCTTCTTCAGCAAGATTTTATTATAAAGAAAATCTTTGGAACACGGCTGAGTTGAAAAGAGCTATAGCTGAGCCATCATCGACTCACAGCTGACATGTAACATGTGTGAGAAATAAATCTTTGTTGTTGTAAGCCAGTGAGATTTTGTGGCCATTTGTAACTATAGCAAAGTTTACAAATACAGAGTCTCTTAATAGATGTGCATAGTAAGAAATGAGCCAACATAAAATAAGAATAGTTAGGGATGCGAGGCACAAAGATATATATTTAACTGTTCAGAACTTAGTTTCCAAGCAATAGGGAGATAAATTCATATAGATACATGTGTGCTTATGTGTGTATGTGTATATATGCATGTGTGTCCATGAACGTGTGTGTATATCTGTGTAGATGGTAAGATAGGTGGAATAATATTGATAGATAGATAGATATTGATTTATTTTAAGAGAACCCCATGCCCTGATTTAAGAGCAAAATTGGAAGAAGGTCAGTGAATAAAACTCTTTTAGAGCTACTATGACCATCTGGGCTATTCTGTCTCAGTAAACAAGAAAAATCCAAATCCATCTTAGTTTAAGACTTTAAGTCTACTATACTACTATTCTAAAACTATCTTTATAATTATGTTGTTATTAGCAATTTACTCCACATTTTGCTTTATGCTCTTATTTTTTCATTTACATTGTAGTTGATAGCTTTTACTCTTTTTTAGATCTTGTGTGTATTTAAAAAAAAAAAAAAATATTGGAGGCACCAGTGAAAACTTTTAGCATGTATCCATATTATACCAGATTTATTTTTCCAATGGTTTTGGTCCATTGTCCCCACCCAGCCCCAATAACGTAAACAGGGCATTGCACATTTCCCTAATGTGGTTTGCTTACTCTGAAACAGATTTAGCATCTCAGGAGCAAAGAGACACCAGTTTAGTGACATTACTGGTGATCACTGTCATCTCCCTTCATTACTGGCATGGTTTGGAACTAAGGGAAAGACCACCCTAGGGGGCAGGGCAGATTAGAGCCTTGGTATTGCAACATTCCCTTACTCTTCCCACATGTTCTAGGATAGAGAGATGTGCTCTATCTCTTTGCCTTCTCTTCCACCAGGAGACAGTATCATCCTGTATGTCAGGGAAGATTTACAGCCTGTTGAATTCACTTGTATTTTTTTCCTTCCCCCAGAGCTCATGTGAGCAATAAAGAACACGAGCTCATGAGAAGACATAACTCTTTTTGTCAGCTGTGTCACTACGATTCAATACATTCACACAGGAGAAGACAGCAGTATCTGTGCTGGTGGTAGAGCTTCACAAACACGCCCTCCCCCTCCGCCCCCTCACTTGCCTAGAGAACTCACAGGGAAAACAGTCACTTCGTCATATTCAAATTTCATCACAGCAGAGGACACATTGGCTGAGAGGCCGAGTCTTCCACGAAGTCCAACACTGGCTATTCCTTGATTGATGGTCTCATTTCAGGATCAACTTTTTTCTACAGGTTGAAAAGTAGAGATAGACCAGCGTGTTTTTTTTTTTTTTTTTTTAATTCACTCTTTCTTTTTAACTTGTCTCTATTTACCAGTCAGAACAAACGACGATTTTGGTAGATAAAGAGGGGAAAAACACAAATCATTTTCTTTTTTTATCCAAACAGGTGCCTGGAAGAATCACTTATTGAGGGAGATGGGTATTTCATGCTGTATTTTTCTTCTAATAAACAAGATTATTTCTATAAACAAATGCTTCCTAGCAATTTTTACAACAGTGTTTGAACAACTATTTCCCCTCTCATTGAAACATGAAATATGTCAATGGGGTCTGGTATGCAGAGAGAAAGAATCGCAGGATTAACCAAAGTTGAAATAATGACCTTTCGGCAGATGTCACTAAGTTTCAGTAGATAAGAATTTTATAGTAGCATGTTTAGAATCAAAAAATCCAATTGAATTTAATGATAAAATTAATTTACTGTTAAAAATATACATGGAATTATTTTCTTTAATGTCCTTAGAGAAAGGACAGGAGTGTCAATTACTCTTTTAGAGTAAAGGTTGGATTTTTGAAATCCATAGAAATAAGTGATAAAAATAAAGAAGGGGAAGGTGAAAGAGAAATGAAAGAATCGGTAAGAAAAGAAAAATGACCAAGAATTTCTGAATTTAAATAAGTTAAATATTGACAGAGTTCATAGTGCAAAACTGTGTCAGTGCTCTTGGTGTGCTAAATAAACATGTGAAAACTGATCTCTTCTGAACCTCTGCGTTGAGTGGTTAATAAAATTAATTCAAGTAGCAAAGTCTAATTGATTTTGAAAGCAGTATTCTCCCCTTCAATCTTGGACAGCAGTATCATTAGCACTTTGGAAGGAGTTTCTAATTTTTTTCCCTTTTCACTTCATCTTGACAGGTCCTATTGATGATGATGAATCATGTGTGCATCTGTTTCTCTTTTAGACCCTCATTGCATGCTGACACTGGCATATTTTTTGCTGTCTTTTTTTATTTGGTGGCAATGAGCAATGCCCTGGGTGTTAGCACAATTGCTTCAGTTTTGAAATATCAGAGAAGATAATGAGACCCCATGAGTCACTGATGAAGAGGAGAGAGGGTCGGAGGGGGTGATAGCTCTGTCTCCAGAGATTCTTAGTAGTTAAAAAGCTTCTTAAATGTTCATTCAACAATGACTGTAATTTCCCAGGGTTTCAAATGTGAGTGAACAGCATGTGTGGCACTTTTCAAGATTTATTAAAGGCAAGGTATAAGTTATGGAGAGAGAAGCTAATTTGATATCTATAAATGAAAATTAGTCAACATGGTGTCTGGTAGGGAGTAGACACACAGTTTGCCGTAGTAGAAAGAACAGTGAAGACATCAAGCCTCTTACCTGCCAGCACATTGAGAAGCCTTCATATAGCTCTAGACTATAAATTGCATGAATAAATAGAATCTGTGGATAGCTGGCAGTTTTTCATATTACAGTCTGCATTCAACACCCACCGTACTTACTTAATTTTAATGATCCTTGTTCTAATAAATAAAAGGCAAGAAGTGGGCCTTGCTAATATATAAAAATTTACTGAGGCCCTTACGCCATGCACTTGTTTCCAAATACTTGAGATTTGTCTAATTTGCCTTGACCTTCAGCCATCTCATGTGTGAATTCTAGCTAGGATTCATCCTGGGATATAGGCTGACAGAGTTAGAGTTAGCATAGGAGATAAGCATCAGAAGGACATTTGAGGGAAATGTGGTATAGAATCATGGTGAGAGGTCATCTGATTACATTCATTTCACTTTTGCAGCTTTTGAATATGTAACTTTGAACATCTGCTTATTTCTCTGAGCCTCAGTCATCTCATCTTTAAGGAAGCATAATAAGATGTCAGAGCTCTCCTTTCAGGATGATTCTTGGATTCAAGACAAAAATAAACATGAAAGCAATTGGATTATCAATGGTAGTGTATGTACAAGTATTAGTCTTTATAATGCATTAATTTAGTTATCATTTATTGAATTTGCATAACTGTAGGTTCTGTAGTAAGAGCTACAAGTACAAAAATGACTAGAGATCCAGGGCATGCTCTCCAGAATAAACCCATAATGATTAGTAAAATACTCCAAAACCCCAAACTATTCCTGGAAACTTTGCATAGGAATATCATAAATAATAGGAAGGGTGACACATTTTAATCACCCTTCTAAGATATTTATATTTTTGATGGAATATGTGTTGGGACCTTTTACCTCCCTTGGGACCGCGGCCATTATTGGGTGTTGGCTGAGGTGGCCTCATGGGTTCTTCCAGAGCATTTCCGTATACGTGATCTGGCTGGATTGGCGTTCACAGGTTTTTAACCCTTGCGCGGCTTTTGACTTTAGCCCCGCCTAATGGTTTAATCTGAAATCTGCCTAGGCCCCTTAGTGATAGTGACGCAACTGCTCCTTATTGGTTCTTGCTACTTGTCTCTTCTTACTCCCTCCTTCTATCACTATATAACCTTGTCCCTGACACAATAAAGTTGAGATTGCTACACAATAAAGTGGAGATTGCTGCACCTTAAAGGTTGACTCATCTCCAGATTCGGTGTGATTCTGGGCCAGGTTGGGAGGCGGGCCAGGTCGCACCGGGTTGTGACACTTACCCTCTTGCTCAGCACTAGCTGGTCTAGTGCGCTTCACTACCTCTGTCGGAGGGCAGTTCCAACAGCTGGTGCCTCCGAGACCACAGGCTGATCCTGCCTGACTCCCATGTACCCTTGTCGCAGGGAGTGACAAATATGTGCTTTAAGAGTAACTACTTTCTCTTAAGGCGTCAATTCTCCCTTGATGTTTTCCAGCACATGCATAATTTTCGTCATTGCTGTAGAGTGGGTAGAGGCCCAGAACACATGCACCCAGTTCCAGTTTTACCATGTTAGAAAAAATGTTGACCACCCTTCTCTTCCAAAACACAAACCATCCCCACTCATAAAGTTGTCAGAATGTATCTCTCCACTGCTCAAAACTTCCGTTGGCCCTGGACAGAACTTACAATCAAATCCATTACGTTTCCTGTGACCATGTCTCAGGGGACCCTGTTCACCCTGCCTCAGTCTCATTGCTCCTCCGTTTCTTACACCAGCCTGCCCCAAACACAATCAGTCTCTCTGTAGGGAATGCAATCTCCCTGATATTTGCAAGACTCTTTTCATCACTTTTTTTTTTTTTGAGTCTTTTCAAAGGTCCCATCCCAAGGAGTCATTCTAAAATAACATTCTAAAGTAATACTTTCTCCCCTGTGTATTTATCCTCAATTATCAATTCCTAATATTTTATTATACTACTATTTATGTTCTTTCCCACTCCATGCAGCGCCTACTGCCTATAAGTTGTTATTGCTTCATACGCCACATTTGGGAGCTGATGCTCATAGAAGTCAATTACCTGTAGTCACTGTACAAGTAATGCAGGAAAATTATCTCTGAAAAAATAAAAGATTTAAGTTCATCACATTTGATATGACTTTGTAATTGATAGAAAAGGATAGTGAATTTCAATGGGCTTAGTTTTCCTAATTGCGTAAAAACTAACTACATATATTCCCTTATGAAATTTATGGAATTTAAATGGTCTTACTTGAATGTTGCCTTCCCCTTTGTAGTCTACAGAAAATATTTTCTCCCATAGCCAATTTTTAAAACAGAGGAGAGAGGATCACCTATTGTACTCTAAGCAACTAAGATGTACTTAATTTACATATGCATTTAGACTTTGCAATAGTTACCAAAGACTATTAATAAGATCATCTCAATTTTATAGAAGAGGTAACAGATTCAGAGATGTCAAGTAACTTGTCTAAGGGAGTGACAGGTCGAGGTTTGGAATCCACTTCTGTATGTCTCCCAAACCATTATTATTTAAATTGTTCCAGCCTTCTGCCTTCTTTAAGTTTCGAAATCATCACGTGGCTCTGGCCTTTCTCAAATTAATTCTTAAGATTGATAGACCAGATGCTGGCACTGCAGCATCCCCTATTTGAACACTGGAATTGAGCAACTTCCAACACATGTGGGACCAAAGTTTTCATTCTTCAAATAAACCTGCATCAAAGATTGGCTAGAAGAGGGAGATCAGGGCTTTTGTTTTCCCACTAAAGGATTATGTTTAGATTTAATGTTGATGCATCAGTTAAGTGCTCACTTTGAAAATCAATACAACCCTGTGTGCTTGGCTGGCTCAATACTTCTCAGTCAACATTAATAAAAAGCACCACCAAAACAATACAATGTATCTTTTTTATTGCTCGTTGTCCTTGAATCTCCAGGCCCATAACTATTAATCAATCACACTTATCCCTTCTACACAGTAGCAAGGATGCAGTTCATTTAATAAGTGGGTAAATTGAGGCAAGTTGTCCAAAGGCTAGGGATATCCATGCACCTGTACCCCTCAAGGGAACGTCAGTGCCTTTCAGTGAATGCTAACATGATTTTATGTAGCAATGAGCAGTACTCAGCCACAGCAGGGGACCACTTTTTTTCTTCTTCCAAGATCATGATTTCAGAGGTGATAAACACCAGGAAAGAGCATAGGTCAGCAAGCATATACTTTAATTATCTGCTATCCCAACAGAAAACAAACTTCAACTACAATAGTTACAGCCACAGAAGGCTGCACACACAGCTCCCTCTATGAATGCAAACTAGATTTGTGTTTCTATTTAAGATAAATGGAAGGTCACCACAAGGGTAGAGGTAAGATTACTAGCACTGCTTTCTCCACTAAGTGTGAGTAACAGTAGAAAGAGAATAATAAAGAGAGTATGATGGATGGCATCCCTCACACCACATTTTGTACATGGGTGATTCAAAACCCGCTCCTGCTATTACATTTCTTAGTTTCAGGCCCTATTAGTTGTAACCTGAATCTCCAATGTCATAAGGACATCAAGGGGAGAAAATAAAATCAGACAAAGGAACACTAACATATTAATGAAAAAAAATTGACTATTGGATAAATCACAAAAAAATATCTTAGGAATTTTTTTTTTTAAATCTGCATCTTAAAATCAGAGAAATGGCATATCAGTGCCTGTTCACTATTTCACGGCAAAGCCCTTTGTAGAAACTGACATTTTTATCTTCCTTTCTGGATTATAATACCTCTAAGAAGAACCACTTTACTTTTGCTAGTCCTATTAGCCTGCTATCATTTACTAACTATTTACTAAATGCCGGATATTTAGCTATCATCTGATATATTTGATCTAGTATGTAAATTTGAAGATCATGTATTTACTTAGGATTTTCTTATCAATGTTTCTAGAATACAAACTCTATTAGCATAGGGATCATATGCTTATGGGCACCATTTAATTTAATCCCTACACCAATTCTACTTGCTAAATTACTTTACCATCATGGGAAAACTGAAACATAAGCAGGGCGAGGAATATGGTGAGTATCATGTGGTCAGTAAGTGATATATACATCCTGATATGGATATTCTAAAGCCCTTATTTAAAATCCACAAATATAGCAAATGTTAAGTTCCATATTCATTATAATTTCTTCATTGAAAGCAATAGAACCTGGCTATGGCTAACATAACCAGAAACTGAATTGCCAGAATGATACAGGAATGAATGTACAAGAAAGTTGAAAGAACAGATAATTCATGACCTCCAAGTTGCAAAAACTGTTGGATAGTGTCTTTGGATACTGCTATGAGTCCACTCCAGATATTTTCAGTATTTTGATCATTATCAAGTTTGAGACAGGATAATTGTCTAAGTTTGGGCTATCTTCTTTATTTTAGTTGTGAATCTGTAGTGTACCATGCTTGATAATGCTTCCAAACTGTATCTGCTATAGTTTGAGTGTGTTTGAGTATCTCCCGATGGTCTGCTGTGATTGAAGCCATGGTCCAGAGGTGGCACTATTGGAAGTAGAATCTTTGAGAAGTGAGGCCTGGTGGTAGATTGTGGAGAGCAGTGACAGAGAATGGGAGAGCAGTGACTGAGCCTGGGGTCTCTGATGACCTCAAGGTTGTGGTGCACCTCGTGCCTGGGAAAGTTTCTGTGCAAGGTCATAGGCTGCCTAGCTGCTATGGTAAAGCCCTGCCTGAGAAGGCTCTGTGCAAGAGCATTATCAGTTTCAACTTTGATCTCAGGCACATAGCTTCCCAGGATAGAGGGATTCTCATGCTAGACAACCACAGTGTTTCACCAGTTGTGCTACTTTTAAGGCTGCCCACTTAATAGTAACTTTAAACAGTGGACCTTCTTGAGTGCTACATAAACCTCTTATACTTGCACACTGCAACTGTGGGTTCGAACTGTGGAAAGGCTGCATAGATGTTTCTAGTTCTGTAACTTTCCTAAGTACAAAGAATAATACTTGTATAGTCTTTAACCTGAAAACGAGACATATAGAAGTAAAGATTGCTGGCATAACTCTTTAGATCTGCCTCTCCATCAGAGAGAATCACTCCACCTGATCCCAGCTTTATCTTCAAAATTTGCATGTATGAGTCTTTTATTTTCTAATCCCCCCATAACCCCTTGCCAGAACCATGACTTTGGCCACACTGGTCATGGCAGTAAGTCCTTAAATCATTGACAGATTTCCCTTAAAAGATATTTTGTAGTACCCAGTATCTCTTTTGATTCCTGTTTGGGGTGTGTCTACTCACTCCTATCTGCCTTACCACCACTGTGTGCCACCATGTACTCACCTCTCCAGAAGCCAAGTCAATGGGGCCACCTGATCTTGTTTTTTGAACCTCCAAAACTGTAAGCTAAATAAACCTCCCTTTCTTTATAAGTACCTGTGTTAAATATTTCATTATGATAACTAATAGATACATATCACAGTATTCAATCTTGGGATGCAAGTGATATTCAAATCACATTGTATGGTGTGACTATAAGAAGAGATGATAAATACGATAGACAGCAAAACATCAAATGACCATTTTAAAGTCCTCAATGGAGGGTGTCTTTTTAAAGACTACAAAATTATATAAAGTCAGGATAAGTAGAGACAGATTTATACTCGAACAAAAAGTTATGGTATGTTTTGGTCCTGAGTCATTATGTCAATTTAAAAATATGTCACAAGGTCTGTCTTCCTGACACAGTCCTGAATTTCTTCTTCTTCTTTCTCAGTTGATGCTCTGGTTTTGCCTTATTGTTTGTACTTAAATCACAGGACGTCTAACTCTCTTTATAAATACCCAAATTTTCATTTTGTTTCTTCTGCAATGCATATGTTGTCAATTATTTCTTGATGACCTGATCTTCAATGGGATGAATAATGAACTTGGTAATCAATACATTTGATCCCTATTCTTACAGAGTTTATACTCTACAGAAAAGGAATTCCCAGTATATAACTTTAAATTTTAAATTTAATTACTAGATCAAATATATTGAGTAACAGCTAAATTAACATCATTGAAGCATATAATTTTATCTTCATGCAGTTTAAATATTAGAAGGTTTTTTTCCTATTCCTGAATGAAACATTTCCATATCTTTAATAGCCTATTGAATTAGTCATAGTACTCTTGAGAAAGTTGATGGTGTATGCCCCATCTAAATTCAATCTCCTGAGAACCAGGAGCACCCATGCTGACAGTAGGAAAGGAAAGATGTCATAGCTCATGTCATAGCTCAAGAGAAGGGAGAAGATTCACCTTTCCTCTACTTTTTTGTTTTATTCAGGTCACCAACAGATTGAATGATGCTCACCACATCAGTGAGAAATGGATCTTCTTTACTTAGCCTACTGTTTCATACATTAATTTCTTCTAGAAAAAAAAAACAAGACAGAAATACCCAGACCTAATGTCTTACCAGCTACCTGGGCATCTCTTAACCCAGCCAACTTGATACATAAAATTAACCATTGTACCTTCCAATCTCAAATATAGCCTCTGGAATAGCGATAAATGGTATTGTATATGTCCTTGTAAGTGTGTGTACACATGTGTGTGTCCCTCATCCAGATAAAAATCTTTGGATATTAAAAACAATCAGAAAGCCACAAGTTACTTTAGAATAACATTATATAATCATTCATATTATTACATAACATTTCATTGTTAAGCAAGGAAAATGTAACATGAAAACTATTTCTTTAACTAAACTATTGGCATTTCACACAGATTTGTACAAGAACTGGATCACCATCTCTCATAAAGTATTTTGTCAAGCTTTTGTCTAGATGACTTGTTAAGGTCATCAACAATGCTAAAAATATCCTACATGCTGGAAAATCAGGTTATTGGATAAGGTAATGTTTAAGGTTACTTCAAATTTCAGAATTCCAAATTTCATTGTTATTATTTATGTAATAGAGGGATTTAAACTAAATTCAATTGAGACCATATATACTTGGAAATTCCTCTATCTTGTAAGGCAATGCAATAAAATACAGAGAACTGTCAATAAATAAATTAATATGTCTGTTCAGCAAAAATTTATCGAGTCCTGACTGTTGTACAGTTTCTCAGGACACAGAGGTTGTATGTGCTCACACCTAATACCATGAGAGGCACAATTCTGAAGGAGTTAATACTATTCATTAGCCAATATCTGCATTTAAAGCATTAGGAGAGATTTATATTTCATTTAGATGTGAATACCAGGTCTAGAGATGCCTACTCCCTATTTGTTCTGGTGATTTTGATGAATGCTGCTAATTGTTTTATGGCTGTTTTCTGTTGGAGGTTGCTCAATAAGTCTTCATAAATGTCTTAGGAATGACATCCCCCTTCTTTTCCTTAAAAGGATGCTATAAAACTGGAAGATCAGACTACATATATTTTTATGTTCCTAGCTCGAGACTAATAACTAGTGAGGTAACAATATAAACGTAGTACTGTAATTTATTACATGAAAGAAGAATAAAAATTTCTAGCAAAGGTGGCAGCATATCTTTAGAAAAAAACAATAATAAAAGAGGGCTTTTTGTTTTTTTAAGAATGAGACCTTAGTCATAGTGTTAGTGTTCTATATTTTTGCAGTTTCTCAAATAAAGGCTTAAATAAGATTGGTTTTCTTTTCTCTAGAACTTTGAATAAAAAGTTTCCTATGAGCAGTATCATTTTCTTCTTGAAAAAAAATATTACATATCCTTCCAATTTCTAAATTCTAACAATTAATAGTTTCCTATTACCTAGGGTAAAAAAATAAATAAGCTGCTCAAAAATAATAAGCTGTATTTGTCATTAGATATGATTGCTGCTTATGTTAGTATCAGGGCAGTTATGGAGTCCTAGAGTGCTGGATTGTAGCCATTCTCTTTGTGTTAAATCAAACTTGGCTCTGATGTGAGTTTAAGATGTTGGGCAGATGTTATCAAATATGCTTCAATGAGAGGGGATCATGAAGCTCTTAAGTCATTTATGCTTCTAAATGTCAAGTAACTAAATTGATATTGCCATCTGCTTGAAACCTTACTGGGGAGAAGGGAAAATGAGGAATGGAAATTCTAATTTTCTTTCAAAATGACTTCAGTGTGTTATCATGCCAGGGACATCTATTTTTTGATGTTTCAAGTTTAGTAGAGAGGAATGGATAACTTTAGTGGCTCTTTTACATTTTTTTTTGAAATGATAAATAATTATGTGCATTCTCCACACCCATGATTGAAAGCAATGAGGTTGTTCTTTAAAGGCAAATGTGATGAAATTTTGTGTTAAAAATGGCAACCATTCTGCCACTGTTGAAAGCCTGTTACACACTTGCCTTCCTTCTTTCTTCTCATTGTCACAACCTGGGACTTCTTTTTGTCTTGATTTGGCCCTTCCTGCTGGCATGACCTCAATTTTCCCTCCTAGGTCTGAACTCTGCTCTCTATAAACCATTCCCTAAGCTTATGCAATTAGTGGTTTAGAAACAGATGTGTAGGACTTTACAGCCTTTAAAGAAATGAAAACCAAATCATCCAGACCACCAACATTGGCTTCTAAGAAAGTGGTAACAACTTACTAAGTAATTGCCATATGTCAAATACTGTTGTACATCGTTAAGATATGTGTTAACTCACTTCATTTCTCAATGCTAAGAGGTATCTGGTATTACCATTTTCTTTCAACACTTGAAAACAGTGAGACGTGGAGTGACTAAGAATGTTCTGAAAGATAACAGGACTAGTTAGTAGCACAGTATGAGCTGGAACCCAGGCTTTCTAGCTAGTATTTTCTGTGTTAATTTCCTATCACTGCTAAAGCATATTATAACAAACTCGGTAACTTAAGGGATACAAATGCATTATCTTACAATTTTGGAGACCAGGAGTCTCTAGCAGATATCTCTGGTCTATGATCCAGGTGCTGTTCCTTCTCAAGTCTCTGGTAGAGACTACATTTCCTTGTCCTTTCCCACTTCTAGAGGTTGCTTTGTTTCTTGCTGTTGGCCCCTTCCTCCATCTTCAAAGCCCACAATATCAGGCTCAGTCCTGCTCATATTCCCATGTCTCTAGCTTTCTCATTCCCTCTTCCACTTTTAAGGATCCTTGCAATTATATTGAGTCCACACATGTAATTCAAGATAGTTCTCCTATTATACAGTCAGCTCATTAGAACCTTAATCCATTTGCAACTTTAATTCCTCTTTGTCCTATGATATGAGTTTGCAGGGTCCAGAGATTAGGACATGAACATCTTTGCCAAATTTCTTCCCTAAATATTGATTTAATAGTGTTAATGGCTTTTTGTAGACCTGGTTAAGTTTCATTGAAATTTCCCTTGGTCCTCACAGGCGACAGGCAGCCTTCTCTTCTATTAATATGAAGAAAATGGGTTCAGAGAATAGAGTCCTTTATGCAAATTAATGGGAAATGAAAGATGGTGTTTGATCTAGATCCAGTCACTCCAAAACCCATGTTTTCTGTTGTACTGTGGAATTTTGACTAACTTCTTTTGTTAGGACTTCTAATTAATAAAAGTATTGAAGAATCAATAAACTCTATTTACTTTTATATATAGCAGAGTTTTTAAAATGTTAAGATTCTATTTCTTGCTGTGATATCTGCTAGGATGTATTCTAGTAAAACATGTAGAATATTAAAAGGCCCTTGATAAGTTTCTGTTTCTCTATTATTATGCAGGAATCTACCCAATGTCAGAGGCACCACTGAGGTTCTTAATGATCATGGTACAGTAATGAAATAGCTCTGGAGGCCCAAATATATTATGCCAAAGTAGTCTTCATGTATCTTCTGCATGTTTTACATTTCCTTATCTGTAAATTAGGTATGATAGCATCTAGCCTGACGAGTTGCAAAAAGTACAGGTGATTCATCTGATGCAAACCCTCTCACAAAAGTTGACCTTTAATAAAAGTAGCCATTATTGTCATTTAAAATATGTACTTGGTATCTTGTCTTTTTGGTGATTAGACCTATGTCCCAAAAAAGTGCAATTATAATAACCTAAAAGTTGGAAGAACTAAATAGTTTTGGTTAAATTCTTGATAATAATTACCACTTAGAAGATTCTGTGGATCATAGAAGGGACTCTTCCATTCCAGGGCCCCTAAGAACAGCAGAGAGCAGTATTCAAGGAGAACTGTGACTCAGATCATGTAGACTTATGTCTGAAACTCAACCGCACAGAATTGTGTCTGAAACTCAGCCCCACAGAATTATGAAGCTCTATGTGGAATGAATTCTCTACTGTCTAATGACTTCTTTGATCTCTTTCCTGCTTTTAACCCTATGCACTGTCAAATCTTAGAAATCAATTGCTATGAAATGCAACAGTTATGTTTGTATCACTGGAAGAATAGAAAGAAAAATACCTAGAAACACTTATTCAACCATAGAATGCCATTGACTGTATGATGAAAATTTTAGGATTAATGAAATACAATACTGTATATTTTAATTATTTATTTGGCTTGTGGTATGTCTCCTTACACTATGAAATAAGACCCATTAGGGTAAATACTTCTTTATGATTTTATACAGATACTTCCCCAACATCTAAATCATTGCCTGGAACACAGCATATTTTTAATAAACATTTGTTGGATAAATAATGAAGATGATTCCCAGGGGTATTAGTCATAATCTTGCCCTCTAAGAGTTTCCTGTATAGCAACAAAAACAATAAAATAGCATCCAGGAAATAAAATTTCCTTGCTTATTATTTGACAATTTCATGGAGCAACTCAACATATATTATCTCTTTTGCTTATTCCTCTCTTATGGAAATTGGGTGTAGAGACAGAAAGTACCTTGCCCATGGCCTGGTATGGTAAGGCAAGAAAGTGACTCTGATTGGAAAATAATCTTTCTTCCTTTATTATAAGATGTTGCAAAGTCCTCTGTGATAGAAATAAACAAAAAGAACAATTTTAGTGAATTGATTGGCTATGGTCAGATGTTACAAGAGTCCTGAACTTTATTTTTAGCATGACACACAAAAACCAGTCAGAGTGTCAATGAGCTATTAACGGTCATAAAAATCATTACATGACCAAAGGAATAAATTAAGTCAAGTCAGACACAGGAAAGGAAATACAGTCAATACAGTATAGGTATGTTGGAAATTAAAAGCTTAAAACCATTAGGTAGATAGGCAGATGATAGGTAATATATCTATATAATAATGTATATTTAAAGTAGAAATACAAGAACATATTAGTTATAATAAATAATCTATATAATAATTTATATTTAAAATAGAAATACATGAACATATGTTATAATATATAAAGCATACATAAAATATTTTTTGCTTAAATATTTTTTAAAGTATTTTGTTAAAAAAATAAATGAGATGTATAAAATTTCTTTGAAAGTTGAGATACTTAAAACCTCTTTATTCCCAAACCTCAATAGTAACAGTGATGATTAACATCACTGTTACTATTAACATAATAAAAGCACGATTAGCATACTTTTACATGTGTATTCAAAAGAAACTCATACATATACACACATAGTTATACAATTGTTATGTAGTTAACAAAATGGTATCATATTTTACACATATTTTCATAAATTGCATTATGTATTCAATCATGTATCAAACATCTTTTCTCATGAAAATAAACACAAAGTAAACTCATTTTAAAAAGCTATGTTATTAAATATTATGTGTCTGCTATGACAAATTTAAATGTAGTATATTATTTCAATTGCCTGTTTTATCATCACTGTGATAATATACAATGTATACATAAAAATTTACTTAAGATTCTTTTCTTGTTCTTATTCTTTTCATGGTTTCCTCAGGAAAGTCTCACACAAATATATCTTTTTAAAAAAATCATACATAGATATATATATATATATATATATATATATATATATATATATATATGATTCAACATTATGCTCTAATTTGCATATGCATAGGGAAATAATTATCACAGTTAAGCAAATTCATATATCCATCTAAAATCTATTATATTCACAAATCTTTAATATGTAACAATATATTACTAACCACAGTTCTCATGTTGTACATGAGATTTCTAGACTTATCCATCATATGTAACTGGAATTTTGAACCCTTGAACCCACAGTTCTCCGTGTGCAGACTACTAACTTGCTATATTGTATATGCATGTCCTGAGAAGAAGAAAGTGGAAGAATATTAATGCATGAAGGAAGGTCATTAGCAGTGGTAAACATATGCTAGACTTGAAAGAAAGCTTAATGTTTTTTGCTTTTTAAAACTGTTTTGACATGTTTGTTTCAGTATTGATAAAACTCACTTCAAAAATACTGAATAATAAATCTTCGAAGCTGAGAAATTCTGAAATATTACCTCCCCAGGCTGACCTCCCATCTCTGTAGACTTCAGCCCTTCCCATAAGCTTCTTTGTCTGTCAAGATGATATTTGGCCTCTTCATCTAAATCTCTTTACCTTTGAAAATTCACCTTGTGGCAACACATTCAGGAACATTTCTCTGGATTAGGATGTCCCTCTAGTGCTCTGAGAACATACTGTGTTTTGATTAGGACACTTCACATATTATTGGAATTTTGGAAATATTTTTCTATTTCTTTCTGCTAGATTATGAGCTTTCTTGTGGGAAATAAATCTATCTTTTTTAATTCACTTCTGGGCTTTATGTATAACAGGGAACCTCCTTTGAAATGTTGTCCTTGGTGGAGTTACCCTCTGATCATTTTGCAAGGATTATACCCTTTGGCCTAGCATTCTAAATTCAAAAGAGACAGCACACCTAAAGGGTTCTAATTAATCTTTCTTTCTTTAGATTTAAAGCCCCCAGAACATGTGATGGCTTCATAACACCTCTCCTTAGTAAAATGCAAAATCAGTCTCATGAGATCAAGGTCCATTGCAATGTTCTGGCTACAGGCTGGAAGTGAAGGGTTGCAGGCCTTGAGTGAGAAAGACCCTGCACAGCATGCAGGCTTCATGCCCATTGCCTTGTTGAACCTCCTCTCCCTCCCTATAAAAGCCTTTTGCACTCCTAAGTTCCTCAAACAGAACCTTGAGATTCACATCCTCTCCATTTTCTCAAGATTGCCAGTCCTCAAATAAAACTGATTCCTTCCTACTAACTCTTGTCTCCTGAATATTGGCCTTTGGACAGTGGTTATTCCACAGAACTGGTAAGACCAGTGTATGATATGATGTCTAAAAAAAATATCAGCATACTTTTTTTTAACAGGATGACTAAAGACATTGACAAATGTATCACCTTCTTACTTCCCCTCTCCTTAGCTAAAATATACTTCTGGGATTTTAATAGATACAGATGCTGTGTCAGCAACTCTGGTTGGAAGGTAACTTTGGGTTACCTAAATCAATAAGAATGTACCCATGTTGTGGAACAAGAGAGAGGCGGTTGCTTTCTAAAGGATGACCCACCCATTTGTTTCAGATACCACTGGATAGAGGTCATCCAGGCTTCATTCTACTTACCAGTGTTATGTGAAACCATGTACCTCCTATCTTTTCTCATCAGAGTTGGCATAAGGAGAAAACTCAGCAAGTGTCATGGGAGTGCCATAATGAGTCATCGATTTGCAATCAGGTTGGTCAATTTCCTATGCTAATGGGTTTGCCAGTTGTTCAGGTCCTCTTGGGGCTCACCTTTCTATCACACAGCACAGCACTTTGCTGCTGACTTTGCAGGAACGCATCTCTGTCACCAGGTTGTAACTTCCAGGATAATTTTGTACCTTTCGTTCAAATGAGTGCCATTAGAACTCAGGGTTGAAATATACATCTCTTCAATATTTTCTCCAGATAAGTTGTGATGCTGAAAACATTCACAAGTGAGAAGCTGCAGTTCCATTTTTACGGGAAACATGGACCCTCCTCATCCATGTAGCTCAACATTATCTACAATGATAATTAGTTCTTAACTATGAAAATGACCAAACATCCTGAGAAACCACCTAATTCTACTCAGTGGAACTGAAGCCCAAAGAGATGAGTGCCTGTGGTCTTCTAACTAAAAATTGACTGAGACAAGGTTGAAATGCAAGTCTTTATCTTCTTCCACCCTCTACAAAATTTTTTCTCAAATTGACATTTTTACTGTAACCCTCAACACCTCTTCCAGGGTAAAGTAAATAGGTATTTTTGTTGTTCTTCTATTTTTTAAAAAAATTCTTTTTTAGTTGTTGATAGACCTTAATTTTATTTATATGTGGTGCTGAGGATCAAACCCAGTGCCTCACACATACTAGGTAAGTGCTCTGCCACTGAACCACAACCCCAGCCCTATTCTACTTTGTTTGAGGAGGGGGAAAAAAAAAAAAAGAAACTTTGTCTTCTCAATGCATTTATTGTAGTTTTCTGGTTAAGAATTTATTATAAAAAGTTATAATTCAAAATTGAGCTAATATTAGTTTTGTAAACTAAAAGAATATTTATTAATGGTGATAAGTTAAAAAAACAACAGTGCTGCTCACTGTAATAATTTTCCCAAATTTCATGTTTTTAAAATGGAACTTCATCATTTGAGTGGCCTACAAGAAAAGTATAAGTAATTCTGGACTTTTTATATGGGAATGGAAATGATTTGAGATAGGATTATGTGATAAACTTGCCATGATGGGGAGTCTATTTGAGAGATAAAAATAGGAATACAAATGGAATTATTTTAATCACTTTAAATGAGAATTTGTGTAGTATTGATTTGGCTGGATTCCAGCTGCAAGTAGTAACCATTTAGTTCGGTCCAGTGCTATTCTGCTGTCCCTGACTGTGACAACCTGTGACTCTTACAAATGTAGGCGTCTCTACTTTAAATAGGCATGTGCCTGGGCAGGCAGGACAGCCTGAAACACATTGATTAAAGTGCCTGGCATCTATTAATAGAATTGCAGATGGAGACAGGAGTGTTTTAATTCAATTATGCCTCAAGACCTAAGGAAATAACTTGTATTGATTCTCCCAACTGGCACTTTAGGCTTTCACAAATGGAAACAACAACAAAAAAAATGTATCTTTTTTTTTGTTGTTTTTTTTTCTCCACTGCTGGATTCTTTCATGATTACTGTTTATTGAATGCCTGCTGTGGGTCAGGAAATTCACATTCATTCTAATAATAGTAGGCAATATTTCAATCATAACAACATAGATAACACAAATAACAAGGTAAGTGATATGTTGCTAATGTTATAGGTAATAACATCTCAGTTTTTCAAATAGAGATAACGGAAGATGTAATTAGTGATTAACTTCTTCAATATTTCAATACTGCTAATTTGTGGAATATATATAACAGCAAGCCCCAACCTAAGACTATGGGGAGATTTCAAGAGAATGCCCTGAGGCAGTGGAAATTTTTTAGCAGTAATTCAATTATGTCAGATTCAGGATCATATCATGAACACTTTGAAGGCCACAGATGACATTATTACTCTGAAGTAATGTGGCATTACTTTAGGACCTCTACATTATCACTCTGAGTGATGAAAAGATGAAGAAAATGAACATTTCACATGATACTTGTACTTAGAGTAGATAAATTAGCAATTGTTTTGGAATCTGATATCTTACCTATAAGATGATCACAGAAATACAGTAAAATAATTTTTAAAATTTTTTAAATATTAGATTTTGAGGTGACTCTGTAGTCTGATGGTTCAACACTTAGTAGCATGTGATGTTTCTTTTTTTTTTTAATGTCAACACAGTAACTTCACAGCATTTGTACTTTCATTGTGTGGTCCTATGAAAGTGTAAAATAGGGGTGATAGACCTAATCCTTGGGGTCATTAAAAATGTTCTAGAACTGTAATTGAACTAACATTCATAAAAATAGGAAGAGGTGACCAGTCAAAGAGGGTGGAGGTGAGCAATAGAATTTCAGGCAGATGAACAGAAGGCTCCCTTGATAATAGTAAAGTATATCTTACAAAACCACAACCACCCCCACCCCAAAATACCAAATGTCTAATGTAAGGACCCACAGTTTAAGCAAAAGAGGTAGGTTTTGGGGGGCCTGAGGACCATGTAAGGGATTTAAAGGTTAATCCTAAATGCACTGGGGAGCCTTTGAAATGTTGTAAGGATGAAGGGACAAGATCCAATTTGCATTTCAAAAATATCCATCTAGTTAAGGTGTCCAGAATGGCTTGAAGGAGGTTCATAATGACTCAATGGTAGATACACTTGATAACTATAAAAGTGTCTCAGTTGCTTTTTGCAGTACATTGGTTTATAAGTATAAATCCATTAGGGCTTTATTTAGTGGTATGTAAATATACTGTTTAATTTTCATTTCTCCAATGACAAATCATGGAAAGCATCTTTCCATGAACATGTTTGCCTCCTAAAGATCTTATTTTGACAAAGCATCTTTTCAAAGATTTCCCATCTTACTTTAGGTGATTTTCTTATGATTGAGTTTTGAATTCACACATGAATTTACATAAACAGTTCTTTACATATTAAAGAAACATCTTTTAATAATATATGTGTCTTGCAAATATTTCCTCCCAGCTTGTGGTTTTCCGTTTCATGTGCGTGTTTCCTTTTCCTTTATTTGTTTATCTCAGCAGATTTTAATTTTGATGAAGTCTACTTTACTCGCATTTTTATGGATCTTGATTTTGTGTCCTACCTAATAAATATTTACCTAACCCAGATTACAAATATTGTTTGTTAAACATTATCTAGATTTGTAGTTTTAACTTTTGTATTTAGTTAAATACAAAATATTTGATCCATTTGAGTTATATGCTATATGTATATATATTGAAAGCCCATTATCCAAATTCGGTTGGTTTGGAAGATTATTCTGTCAAAAAATTCCTCTGCACTTTTATCAAAATGAAATAAAAATCTATTTATCTACCTAATAATGAGCATATATGTATATGTATACAAATATTTATCTTGATTATTCTGTGTCATAGATTAATTAGTCTAAATTAATACTAATTCCATGTCATCTTGATTACTGCTGTTTATGTTGCTTTATGGAAAGTCAGGTAGTGCACAAAATTTATTCTTTTAAAAAAGTTCTTTAGACTCTCTTATTCTTTGTCTTTCTCTATAAAACTTAAAAATCACTTAAAAATTGCAAATGTTTTCAAAAATCAGAATTCTACTGGAATAGTTTATTGGGATACAATGAATCTTTAGGTTAGTTTGTAAAGAGCTGACATCCAAATCAGATTGGGTGTCTCAGGACACCCAGGACACCAGTCTCAGGACAGTAGAGTTCATAATTTATTTAAATCTAATTTATTCCAACAGTGCTTTGCAATTTTCAGAATAAAAATCTGGAATGTTTTATTTCATTTTAATCTAACATTTCTAGTCTTTTGTGCTATTCTAAGTGGCATTTTATTTTCAATTGCTATATAGTATTACAACCATATTGAGCATATAATTGACTTTGCACTCAGCAGACTTGTTAGACTACTATATTTTTTGGTAGATTCTTTCAGGTCAATTGTGTGGGTGATTTTATGTTCTTCAGATATTAATATTTTTGGTTCCACATTTTAATCTATAAATTTTAATTTAATTTTCTTACTTTTATAGAAGCATGGACATCCAGTACAAAGTTAGATAGAAGTCATGAGAATAAATACTTTCCTCTGTTCACAATATTAAAAGGAAAATATTCAACTCTCACCAGTAGGTGTGATATTAGCTTTTTTTTTTTTTTAAGATGCTCATTTTAGTTTGAAGTTCTCTTCAATTCCCAGAATGCTGAATTTGTTTTTTAATCATGAATGGATACTAAATTTTGTGAAATGAATTTTCTGAATCTATTAAGAATTTATATTGACAAGTGTGGTGGTGCATGCCTGTAATCCCAGTGTCTCAGAAGGCTGAGGCAGGAGGATCACAAGTTCAAGCCAACCTCATTAACTTGGCGAGGCCCTATGCAACTTATTGAGACCCTGTCTCTGAATAAAATATTTAAAAATGGCTGGGGATGTGACTCAGTGTTTAAGCACCCCTGGGTCTTGGATTCAATTCCCAGTATAAGAAAAAAATTAAAAGAAAAAAAAATTATATCAATTACATTGGTTCTATTTAGAAGGTTGAGCCACCTTGCCTGTCCAGGATAAATTACTGAGATTATTAATAGACTTGATAAAATCTGGGAAAGAACTTTGTAACTAGTTAACTTAAAATGTCAATAAAAACCAAAATTGAAAGACAAAACAAAAAAAAAGGAGACTGAAGGAAAAAGGGAAAAAAAATCCAGAGCTATGTGACAATAGCAAATAATGTAACATGTATAACTGGAATTATAGAAGGAGAATAGGGACAATAGGAAATATTTCAAGAACAAATAGCTGATATGTTTCCAAAAATAATGAAAGACACTATGCTACATATACCAAAAGGTCAATGAAACCAAATCAGGAATAATAACAGCCAGAACAACAAAAAATTTTATGCATTACATTTAAAGCAGTGAAAGTAAAAAAAAAAAAAAATCCCCACTATGTAATAAGAAACAAAGATAAGTATTCAAGAAACTTCCACTCTAAAGATATGTTAGACAAAGTCAACTTTTAGTTTTCTTTCAAAACTGGCTTCTTAACAGTTTTGAAAAAAAACTAAAATTGTATATATAAGTCGTACAGAAATAGACTTTCAGGCAAAAACATTGTTAGAAACAATTACAGTCACATTGTAGTAATAAAAGATGTATTTCACTGGGAATTCATAACAAGTCTATGAACACAATGTATGATTATAGATACAATAAAATATCAAAACTGAACATTAGATATATGCAAATGTATGATAACTCAATAGTTAATAAAACAAGAATAGCAATGATACAAATATAGATAAAACAACACAAATTTAAACATAAAATAATGGACACTGGGCACAAACCACTGCAAATTATAGTTTTTTAAGGAATACATGGAAGTTCATTTGTGACAGTTTCTTTCTATTTTTTGTTCACTAAGATAGAAATAGTATATATCTATGGGCTACAATATGCTCTTTTGATACATGTATACCTTGAGTAATGTTCAAATCATGGTAAGCACATTGTTTTTCAAACAGATTTCCATTCTTTTTCTCTCTTTCTTTTGTCCTTTTATACTTTGTCTTTCTTTCTTATACTGTGGATTGAACCCAGGGTGCTTTAATATTGAGACACATCCCCAGTCCTTTGTTTAAATTTTTATTATGAGACAGGGTCTCACAGAGTTGTTGAGGATCTCACTAATTTGCAAAAGCTAACCTCAAACTTGCAATTCTCCTGCCCATAGCCTCAAGTTGCTGGTATTGCAGGCATGTTCTGCCACATCCAGTAACACTCTTCATTTGTTGAAGTACAATAATTGAAAATTCTTTCTTTAAGGTTTTTTGAAGTATACAATATTGTTACCTATGGTTACCTTTCTCTCCCATGGAGCATGAGGAGTTATTTCTTCTATATAACTATGACTTACCAACCTTGGACCAACATTTGCGCACACCCCTTCCCCTACACTCTCCAGCCTCTGTTATCACCTATTACATGGTCAACTTCTATGAGATCAATTCCCCTATACTTCACATCTGAGATCATGAACTTTCTTTTAGTGCCTGGCTTATTTTACTTAACATAATGATCTCCAATTTCATCCATGTAGTCACAAGTTACATTGTTTTTTTCTCTTCTCAATTGAATAGTATTTCATTGGGTACATATGGCACATATTGTTTAATCATTCATTAAAACTGATAAATATTTTGTTATTTTCATTTTAGGGGTTTTGTGAATAGTATTGCAGTAAACATGAGTGTACAGATGTCCCTTCAATGTCTCATTTTATTTTCTTTGGATATATACCAAGTAGAGGAATTGATGAATCATATGAACTTCTCTTTTTCATTCTTAAAGGTCTTTCCATACTCTTTTCCATATTGGGTGAATAATTTACATTCCCACCAGCATTTTGTGTGCACTTCCTGCTAACAATTTTTTTAATAAAGAGCATTTTTATTGCAGTGAGGGATAGTCAATGTGGTTTAGATTTTCATTTCCCTGATGATTAGTAATGTTGAGGCTTTTTTATTCTATACCTCTTGACCATTAATATGTTTTCTTTTTGAGAAATATCTATGTAGGCCTATTACTCATTTTAAAACTTGTTGGAGTTTTTACTTGAACTCCTTGAGTGTTTTAGACATTATCACCTTAGCAAATGCATAGCTTATAAACACTTTCTCTCATTTTAGTTGCTTATTTTACTGTGATGAATCTAGTAGAAGCAGAAACCAAGACATTTTGGACCATGGTTGCATTGGCTTCTGAGTGCCTGGGATGACTGAGCATGGTGAAAATTAAGTTTAAGAAATGATATCCTAAGTGGCCCTAGGTGAGCAGGACAGCTTCATAATGTATGCTCATAACAAAGTCTTTCAAGCGGGTTTTTGCTTTTATAATCCTGAGCCCATAATGAATTGGGTGTTGCTGAGATGGCCTTAAGGAATCTTTCCTGTTGTCCTTGTGCAAAGTTCTTGGTTTCTCTTTAATGGTGCCAGTCTCTTCAGCAGTTATACCTTCCTTTGTCCCAACTTTAAATGTATTCATTTCCTGACAATGCTGCAAGTTTTATTTCGGTTCTTTTACTCATGATTATCACATTAAGCCTGAATGCTGTCCTGCCTTGAAATTTAAGTAGTCTATCACCTTTAAATTAGGCTTCACAGAAAGTGTTACAGCAGGGAGAAAATATAGACAAGGTATGTATTTGTTTTTCTAGAATACAGCATGGGTAGCCTGCTGCCCAATTCCAAATTGAGTTCTGAATTGATTGATTCCCATCTGAAATTTCATGATCATAGTCATTACTGTCCACTTTGTATTATCATTTTGGTCTTTGGAGATTATACCATAATTGTCCCCCATGAAGCTTTGTTTAAAAATTCTCAACCTTCTTTAGCCTGCATTTCCAAACTTTTAAATTAAATTTCTTCTGCAAACCAGTTCCAAATGCTCTGAACTACATGGTCAGATATAGTCATAGCAATGGTCCTACTTATCAGTAGCAATATTTGTTAACTTCTCATAATGTTTCTTTGAGCAGCTAGAGCAAAGCAATAATATAAAATGTTGTTTATCATTATCCTTGGAGTGTTTCATTATAAGATGTCCTGGGGTAGACTTGGTAAACTTGAGTTTAATTGGTGACTTTTGACCTTCCCGTAGGTGGATACTTTACATTTGGGAAGTTTTCTGTCATTTGCTTCTTTGAATAAGCATTTTACCTCTTTTGCATTCTGAAATCTGCCATAACCACCAACAACCTGAATATGTACTTTGTTTTTACTCTTCCATAGTTATCATGAGCTTTCCTTATTCCCTTTCATTTTTTCTTTATTCTCAACTATCTTTTCAATAACCTGTCTTCAAGCTCACTTATTCTTCTCAGTTGATTCTGCTATTGATCATCAAATTTTTCATTTTGTTTAGTGTAATTTTCAGCTCCAGGATTTCTATTTGATTTTCAAATACATTTTTTTTTCTATTTAATGTCTCAGATAAAGTATTGAATTGTTTGTTTTCTTGAAGTTCATTAAGTTTCCTCAAAACTGCTATTTTTAACTCTTCATCCAAGAGTTTGTTCATATCAGATGCTTTATATTCAGTTATGGCAGGTTCCTTTGTCCTTTAGGTGATGTCATAGTTTCCCGAAAGGTTTTGCTGCTTTTTGGTATATGACAATGACCATACATTGAAGGATTAGGTATTTATTATGGCCTTTCACAACTAGGTTTTGTTTGACTCTGTCCTTCCAAAAATTCTAAGCTGCCATTCACTTTTTTCTCTGATCCTGTTGTTAATGCTAGTATGTTAGCACTAGATGATGCCCTAAATCTGTTTGCTGTGTGTTTGGGGTTTGTGTAATGCCATTGTTTCAGCACTAGAGAGCACTCCAGGCCTAATCTTTTCACAAATCAGCCCTTGTTGTTCTTTTCAGGTTGGACAGGGGAATGCTTGAAAAGTATATTCTTTCTCCATAGTCTTGAGTTGTGCCTATTTCCCTCCTCCTACCCCAAGCAGACAATGACTCTGTGTTTTGTTGGGGAGATAAGAGGAAGGATAGAGTGTGCTGTTCTGTGATCGCCAACATGGCAATACTGGGTCACACTCAGGGCCCATGACCTGCTAAGACTAGCATTCCGAGGCAGGACCAAGGCCCACACTACTATCATCAGCCTGCTGCTGTGTTATGGCCCAAGATTGAAGAAGGCAACCAGAGTTGATATTGACCAAAATATAAATCTATTCCACCAAGCCATCTACCTCAGCTCAGCACCAGAGATGAGTACAGAGGCTCCTTTACAGATCACTTGCCTAGGGACAGAAATCTTTGAGTACTGCCCCATCTTAACTTTCATCATTGTCAGGCTGGTATTGGTCCAAGGCAGAGTCCTGCTCTTACTTTCCTTTCCTCTTCTTCAGCGATGGAGCCTTTCTCTGTGCTGTGGAGAAGTAGTGAAGGTAGTCCCATGGCTGCCAAGCTCATGTAGAAAGGTCCAGAGGTTTCTCTGGGGGCACTGCCCATGGGAAAGGGGACATGAGACTTTTATTCATACTGGGTTTCACTGTGGTGGGCTTGATACTGGGTTCCAAGTCTAAGACATGTGCATATTCCCTCTCCTTCCACTAGAGTAAGACATTTTTCTCCATATTCTCCAGCTCAAAGTTGGGGGAGGGTGATATGGATGACTCTTTCTTTCCTGTCTTCTTCAATGTGACAATGCGTTTGGATTTCATAAACCTAATGTTGATAAAAAGTCTAAACATGAAATAATTCCTATTGAATAAGTTATTTAGTATAAATTTTGATGAGGATAAACTGACCCATAGTCTTGAAGGATACACACATAATATATTAAAACCACAAAAGAGCAAGAGGTTATCTCAGATGTCAAGAAAGTAGTTTCATTTAGCAGGGGGGCATGGAGCTGTGAATGGGAAAGGGAGTCTATGGGATGCTGGCAAAGCTTGGTTTCTTTAGCTGAGGGCTGGCTAGATGCATATTTCACTTGTAATGATATGGTACCGTGTTTGTTCACCTTTTCAAAATTGTGAAATTATGCTATTTCACAGTTTTATACTTAATTTCATAGAACAAAACAAATTAAGGGCTGAGCTGTAGCTCAAAATGGTATAGCACTTGATTAGCATGTACAAAGCCCTGTTTTATTGCTAACACTGGGAAATAAAGAGAACTAATAAACACTTTCCTTACAGTTACAAATTTCTTTATAAAAATGAATAAATTCATAAAATATAGGAAGCTTATAGATCAAAAAGGATCAGAGGTAATAGTTAAAGAGGTATTTACAGGGTATAAGTAAGAGAAGGAAATAAATTATTTTTTTATATACATTTCAGGGATTGAACCCAGGGGCATTTAACCACTGAGCCTCATCCCCAGTCTTTTTTATTTTTTATTTTGAGATAAGCCTTGTTCAGTTGCTTAGGTCCTCACTAAGTTGCTGAAGCTGTCTTTGAAATTGGGATCTTCCTGCCTCAGCCTCCTGAGTCACTGGGATTACAGGTGTGCACCACTGTGCCTAGCATTAAGTTGTTCTATTTCAAAGTAAGTGACATACACAGATAGATCCTTGCTATGTGTATATGGTTTGACATAACAAGTTATTTCTTTTCTTTTCTTTCTTTTTTTTTTTTTGCAATATGGATATCAAATTAACCTAACATCTTATATTTTAAAATGTCTGCTGTTCTGATGAATCCTGTTGATGACTATTCTCATTTCACAGTTGAAGACACTGAAGCAAAGGGTATTTATGCAACATTCAAAAGAGCAAGACAATATACTGGATGGATTTCCTCTCTCAGTAATAGATAAAGAATGATGGGGACGATGGTCTACATATACATTATTACAGCATTTCTAGAGTTTAGGTCTTAAATGCCCCTCAAAGTCATATGTTAAAGGGCAAGTCTCCAGGCTGTCATGCTATTGGGAGGCGGTGGATCCCTTAGGAGATGGACCCTGGTGGAAGGAAGTTATGTCATTGAAGCTGTGACTTGAAGGGGATGTTGGGCCTTAGCTCTTTCCCTCTCTCTCTCTTTTTTCTTCTTCTCCACCGTGAGGTGAATAAGTCACTCCACCTCATGTTTCCTACCATGATGTCCTTGCCTCACCATAGACTCAAAGAACCAGGGCCAATTGATCAGGGACTGGACCTTTGAAACTATGAGTCAACAAACAAACAAACAAAAAAAACCCTTCCTCTTTTTAAGTTGATTATCTCAGGCATATTGTTATAATAATGCAAAGCTGACTCACAGAAGCATTATCATCACTGGCCAGTATAAACCAGAAATATGTGAAGGATTAAGGTAAGTGCCTTAAAGACACAGTCTCATTTAATCATTCAACAATCCTGTGAAGCCGTTCCTACAGCCATGTCTATTCATATAGGAGGGCATTAAGTCTTAAAGAGATGAAGTGCAAACTACTGATAATGGAGAGAGTCAAGTCTCAACATGATCTGTTACTCTTCAAATCATTCATCTCTACTTGTTTAAAAATATGCTAAAAATGATCAAAGATTCAAAATGATCATTTTCACTTTTCAGTTACCCAGCTTTCACAACTTACGTAGATAGTCCTTGCACCAAATCTTCTAATCACAAAAGGAAGAGATAGTTTAAAACAATACAAAAGCTTCAAATTTATAATATTTCATGTATCAGCATTTTAGGTACTGCCTGTAATGTTAATGGTCATCACCATAATGTGAGCATTTGAGCATAAGTATTATCCAAATCTTTTAGCTATGATTTTTGCTTTGCTGCAAAAATTTTTTTTATGATGGCTTGAGATGAAAATGCAAATGCAGCCATTAACCAAGAAGTCACAAATACTCCAGCCACAAAAACATTAGTATGCATGACTGTTCTACCATTTTGTATTTCCTGTTTCACTGGTTTTGTTCTATTAACTTGCTTTTTTTTTTTTTTTTTTTTTTGCTCTGTTTCTCATGGAATAAATCCCCAGTATTATGATACCTTGCCAGTATTAATTTTGTCATTTAATACATTTATTTCCCAAGTGATGTTTCTTCTCTTGAAACTTTGACCTTCCAGCTCCCGAGGAGTTTATTATTATTGCTAGGAGCAGACACCCAACCCTGACCAGAATGCTCTGATAGACGAGTTCCCTTTTTTCTTGACATCACACATTTCCTGTTCTGACATCTACAATTTTGTGAGAATTCCTGTGGCTGTCTGAAGATTGCATTTTGTCCTCACCAATAACATCAATGTGAAGCATGTAAGTTTGTCTCTTTGTATGAATAGTGCATTAATCAGTTTACTAAATACCTTTTGTGGTGGTGATGTTTGTTGAACCCTATTAGTTCCATATAATTACTTACGCTACCAAATCCACAGTGTTATTTTTACAAGATATTTGTTTATATACTATATTTGCATTGCATTTGTTCCCCCTTACTTTCTGTCCATTTACATGTTATTTGCTTATTTATTCCTTCAGCAACCACTTATTGAGCACTTGTTTCATGGGATAGACCTGAAAAATACAAAATGGAATAATTGACAGAAATAGTACTTAATGAATGATCATTACTTTACAAACAGTTGTCGATGGATGAGTGAACAAACACAGTAGCAGTATAAATATTTCATAATTGTATAATTTTGAAGAGTTTGTCTGATTTTCTCATGGGGAAAAAATAAACAGAATTCCATGAAATCGGGGCTACTGGTTACTCATACTGGTAAGTGGAAAGAAAATAAGAAAATGATCAACAAAATTAAGAAAACTCAACAGAGAAGACAGAAACATTTTGAAACAGTCTCATAAGGCTAAAGTGAGCAGAGACGGTGTTAGAAGAGGTGAAAGAGCAGTAGCTGTGGCTTGTGACAACCCAGAGAAACCTGGAAGATATTATACCAAATGTAATAAGCCAGGCAGAGCGATACAGATCCAGCAAGTTTTCACTCATAGGCAAAATCTAAGAGTCAAACTCATAGAAGCAGAGAGTAGAGTGGTTTTACTAGAAGGTAAGGAAATTAATATAATTAGGGAGATATTGGTCAAAGAAGACAAAATTCCAGTTACGAACAATACCTTCAAGAGATTTATTGTACATCTTGGTGATTATACTTAGTAACAATATGTTGTATACTTGAAAATTGCTAAGACAAGTAGATTATAAGTCCTCACCACAAAGAGAGAGAGAGAGAGAGAGAGAGAGAGAGAGAGAGAGAGAGAGAGAGAAGTATGTGAGATAAGATATGGTAATTAGCTTGATTTAGCCATTCCACAATGTGTGTGTGTGCATGTGTGAGAAAATGTCATGTTGTACATAATAAATTCCTACAACTATTATTTATCAACTAAAAGTAAAATAAAAATTATAAAAGAGTGTGAAACTGGCTCAGAAAAAAACGCAGCAAGTTTTATGGCCCTTCCAGTTTTCCTGTATCCATAACACATATAACCTTTTTTCCTTGTTTTGTATTCTTACAGAGAGAATGAGCCCTTACTAAGATGGCTGAAGCTATAAAGTTTAAAATATAAGTAGACTCAAATAAAGACTCACAAAATAGACTTGATTGGTATACAATGAGGTGGCAGCCATTCCTCATCTTTAAAGCACTTGAGCTCCATTCTGTCAATGATTTTTTTCCACAAGAGAGCCTACGCCCAGTAATTACCTTGGGGAAATAGGGCCAATTGCCTTCGAGTTGATGAAAATGAAATATTGCATCTGCCCTGTCTAGAATGTAATCAATAGTCAGGGAGAACGTGTAGTCACTATTTACGGTACTTCCACTGGTTGCATTTACTTCTTAACACACAACATCTAGCTCTGATCCCAACACTATGCTGAAACAATCTTCATAAATGCTTCTAATACCTTTCTGTCTGCACAATGCAAAAACCATCATCTCAGCCTTCCTTTTCCTGGCGTCTTTGCAGTGTCTGACGACACTGACCATTTCTTGTTTCTTAAAAACAGTTTCTTTGGCCTCTGAGGCTTCAGTGAATATTAATCGTGTATTTGGCTGCTAACCATGTCCATCTCCTTCCTCTTTTTGACAAAGCCTCACTTTTTTGAGATAGTGCATTCTCTCCATTTTGTAAATTGAAAAGGCCAGATACTTACTTGATCCCTGGTAGACAGAGACAAGTATGTTTCCATTTCTCACAATCAGATATGTACACACTTGACTTTTAATTAGAATCAATGATGCAAAAAAGTAGAGAATGCACAGAATCAGTGCAGGTGACAAAAAAAAAAAAACAGTAGAGTTGGCATCTTTAGGAAAGTTTCAGATGTAGTAATGAGAGATCTTCTGGTCATGTGGTTCAGTATCTCATACTGAGATTTTGTTGGTGCAAGCTCTAGTGCTACTGTCAGTGGGGTGTTTATCATGTCTCACTGGAACAGCTCAGTGTAAGTGCAATTGTTCTTCATGTCTGTACTTACCAGGTCACATGCCATGCAACACACAACTTATCTTAATTGACTCTGGGTCAAGAATGACAGTTTATCATAACACCCTAAAATAACTGCATCCCTAAATCAATAAAAAGGGAGCAAAGATTTTCCTTATTTCTTTCTTCTTTCTCTCTGCTATCTCTTATTAAACATTTTAGCTCTATTTCTGTTAAGATTTAGATGATAAATGTGAAATGGTCAATTATGCCTTAGTTAATATGCCATTAATGTAGGGTTAAGAATCTAGCTTGGGTTAAATCAATGGAATCCTAGAGTTAGAAAAAAAAAATCAATGTAAACTTAATTCCATCTACGTTTGATGGTTAAATCCCTTATGATACCACTGACACGTAATAGTCTACCTTTCTCTAAAAACACCCCAATGGTTATAATTAAAATTTGAGATGAGGAAGTAATCCTGCAAAGCTTTTCCAACACCACCCTTCTGCAAAAGAAGAAAACTACGGCCAGGAGAGGATAGATGGCCAGTCAGAGCTGCGTATTCATTAGTGTCAACTCCTTTCTCTGGGTTTAGTGGTTCCTTCCCTGTACCTCTCTGCTCAGTCTTTGAGGCACCAGTAAAGCTGACCCTGACTATTAGAACATTTTTTCTTATAATGAGCTAAAATTTATCTCTCTGAAACCTTCTTGCTCCATTGGTCCCTAAAAATGTAGAGACATAAAGGATGAGGTTAATTTCTCTTTGAGAAGATCCTATTATTTACTTTGCTCAGAGTTTCTGAAAACTTCTCCAGGATGAGGCTTTCTCTAATTTCTTCAATTATTCCTCATATACTGTCACCTTCTCAGTCATGTCACCATTCTTGCCAGTCTCCTGGAAACTTCTAGTTTACATTTTCAGTAGAGGCCAGCAGTGTATGTGACATTTGTGTTGTGCTCTCTCTCACCAGCTTAGAATTTGTTCCCTGAGTACCATGGAGAGTGAAGTGTCTGAGTATGGCAAGACTCATGAGGTCTTAAAATTATTCTTGGCATATCGGGAGTCACGTGGTGAGCATGTGCAGGGTGAAGATTGTTAGGGGGTCCTGGAAAATACCAGAATACCCTTTTCTAACTCATTATAGTGGAAAGAGTAATGGGGCTCTGAGTCAAGATCCCACCCACTCATGCCTCAGGTCGACTGTTCACTGAGTGAATCTTGGCAGGTAATTCATTATCTGGACTCTGTTTTTTTTCCACTTCACAATAGACATGTGGATATAGAAAGTGGAACAGAAGGGTACTATTGGAGTTTTATGGTGCTTCAGTTGGCATGTGAACCAACAGATGACATCTGCTTTTTGTTAAGTCACTGCAGTCCACATCCCCCACTCAACTACACTGCTTTTAAAGTCAGCAACTCCATCTCATGTAGAAGAACCAAGGTCCTGGCTTTATGTCAAAAGACGTCATTTCTTTCACTGGTATTCTGCTTCACCTTGGTTTAATTAGTCTTTGGGTAGGAGTGATAGGATGATATATTCTAGAGCATTTGAGCAAGCTCAGAAAGAGAGTTCCCTGAGCTGCTGTCATAAGAAGCCAGTGACCAAGGCTTCTCAACATGATCTCTTCCGGTAATGAGCTGTTTCTAACTTTATCCCTATCACACTCAGCCTATTAGCTGTTTTGAAGAGCAAGTTGGGATACCAAAGACCATTATGTGTGATCATTGATTTTTCTAAAAGCTGTGTCTGGGGATTATCAACCCAGAAAGCAACAAGCAGACACAGTGGATGTCTTTCTGCAGTGGAATATCAAGATGACCTAGCACGTGTCAGGCTAAGTCAGCTGGAAGAGGGTGTTTCGTACTTTTTTTCTTTTTTAAGCAATCCAAAGCAACCTGTTTCCAACCACCTTAATTATCTGCAGTGCAGGGGAATGAACCATGAATTATTTACAAAAAAGCACTTGTTCCCTGCTCATCTTTTTCTTCAGCTGTGACTTGCCAAGTTCCTTCCTAGATGAAGTCAGAGGATAAGAAGAGTCAATAGTTGTGTGTAATAAACTGTTTCAGGGACTCCCTCATTTTTTTTCCCCTGTGGAAACTGACTGGACAACTAGAGTTTGGGCAGATATTGCCTTTCTCACTTTTACTTGCAAAAAGATCTTTCATGGGCAGTAGTTTCACCCATAGCTATTGTACTATATGCTTCTTTCGGCAAAAATAAATGAATAAATAGATAAATAAACAAACAAAAAGAAATCTCTGAGGGTCATTAGGGTGTGCTTGGAAGGCACCAATTGTTCTGTAATCACGCTACAGTACACTGTGAGAACTGACATTAGTTCAGAGGCCATGAGCCTTGGAATGTGCAAGTAGTATTTCATGTGGCTCAATTTTCACAATCTCAACCACATAACCAAGTACTTTCTATCCCATTATAAAGATGACAAAGTAATATCATAGACACTACCCAGTATTTCAATAGGGTCTGGTGTATTTATAAAGGGCTTTAAAACACATGATTGACTATGAATCTTTTACTTAACTTCCAGCCAAGCTTTAGTAGTCCCAGTTTATAAACAAATAAACAGATAGAGGGGTTTGGCTTTCGCTAGCAAGATTCTGTGCCTAGGCCTCTCAGATTAAATATTTTGATCATTCATTTGTTGAGAACCTGCCATTGATCACAAATAATTTTAACTTCTTCACCTATCCCACCACTATCCGACAAATATGTAGTGGAAACAGGATTCCAATTCAGGTAGCCAGTCTCAGTATTAATGCTCTTCCTCTAAAAGCATTTGTATCTCAGTGTAGGTAATCATACCTCCTTGACTTCATGTTGGGCTTAATCCTCTTGAAGTTGATTAACACTTTCAGTTTAGCAATGTACCACATCTTCATTTTCCTGAAGTATGGAATGGGATAACAAAACTATCTATTGAATGGGGCTGTGGTGAGGATCGAATGAGTTCCTATGCCCAAAGTGCTTGGAACTTGGTCCGCAGAATGATGGAGTGAATGCTAGATATTGTTCTGCTGCTGTTATTATTTCTACTTCATTCTATGATCACATAGACTATGATAAAAGTGCCCTTCCCTGATTCAGGCATAAACTCTTTTTGGAATGCAAGTTTCATCAGGGCCTCAAAACTTATTATTCCTGTGACCAAACACTAGGAATATGAGCCACATCATTCAACCTTTCTTCATGATATTCCCCAGGTGCGCAAAGTATAGGACTTCTCAAGGTGGCCTTGTTATCAGCTAGTCTTCTTTTCCACAGCTCCTTCCTGAGTGTCCAGTTGTCACAGTGATGCTGATGAACACTGACAGGCCTGCAGGCTTCCCCCGGGAATCTCCAGCTGGCCTGGCTCTGCCATTAACCTCGAAGTGTGAGTGCTGCTGCATTGGTTCCTGCCTGCTGGTTACTAGTCAGTGGGGTCCTTGCCTCACAGCCAGTCATTCCCTGGGGTCTGCAAACTGACACAACAGAACAGAATACCTCTGTCTTGCCACAGCCCAATCAAGCCAAAGGCCCTAAATATAAAATTAAGATTCCTCAGGCCTTCAGCAGTAGAATTCATTTTCCTCGCTCTCTCTAGGGTATCAACCTGCCTGTCACATTCATCTGCATATTAGATTTTCACATAAGTGTCAGAAACATTCTTAGGGGAGAGCTGAGTCACACCAAGATTGAACAGGGTGAATCTAAGGGGTGACAATAGTCAAGGAGGATTCTTATTTATCCAGGGGAGTAGCAGGTTTGGCTCTCAGAATTATATAACATCCTGTCTAAACGGGTAATTGTTGATCATTATGAGCTAGGTAACATGAAGTCTCAAATTATGTCTCTAAACAGAAAATCTAATATATTCATGGAGGATAGTTGGAAATAAAATTGTGACATCTTATACCATGTCATGCAATTATTCTTTCCACCTGAATTTCACATGGGAAATGTGTAAAGTTTGTACACACAAACCTGGGCCTGAGTCTCACTGCTACCACCAATAACACTGTCATTGGGTTAGTTACTTTAGCCCTCAAAGCTTCATGTATACTTTCAAACTGTAAAATACCTAAAACGTATTACCTGCAAAAGTTTTTGTGACACTGAAAGGTTGAGATGATTTCAAAGATGCTGGAAAAATACTGTATCCTGAAAAGACTGGCTTAAATATCTCCTCTCACTAGAGCTTTCCTGGTCCCCTGTTATGCACCTCTCCCACATTATTCCATTATATTCTTTTTTATTTCTCCCATTTATATATTTCACAGAATTTATTGCTGTCTGAAAGAATCTTAGTATTATGTGTTTAAGCAAGCTTGTCTTTCTTGCAGTAGCCTCTCTCTCTCTCTCTCTCTCTCTCTCTCTCTCTCTCTCTCTCGCTATTCAGGGCAACACCTGGCACTTATAGGCCATAAATAAAAGTTGTGAATGTCTAAATGACTGTATTGGTTTCTTATAGCTGCTGTAACAAATTACCACCAGCCTGGCAGCTTATAACACAAATTTATTCTCTTACAGTTCTTCAAGCCCACATCCCAGATCAGTAACACTCATCCCAAATCAAGGAATGGGCAGGAATGTGCCTCCTCAGAAGCTCTAGGATGGGAGTCTTCCCTGGCTCATGGTCACTGTCATTCCACTGTCTGCCTGCATGTTTCCACTGGCTTCTCTTTTATGGTCTCTTTCTGATCTCCCTCTGTCTCTTCTCCTGAAGATCCATGTGATTGCATTTAGGCCCCACCAGATTGTCCAGGATAATCACACTGTGTCAACATCCTTAACATAATAATTTCTGAAAAGTATTTTGTAGCCACAAGGCAAGATTGACATAGTTTAGGGGTGAGGATGTGGATATCTTTAGGGAGAGCCTACCAGACCATTTGCTTTTCATTAATATTTAGCAAATCTTCCTTTTATCCTTTCCTTTCTAGACTTTCCTGCTATATCTTCTCTCTTTTTTTCCCAGCCCATTTATTTTCCATTTTATATCCCTTCTGACCTGTTTTTCTACCTTTCTTCTTCTTTTCTATAGGAATCATGAAAATTTAAATGACCGATTTAAGTCCCTGTGTGTTATCAGTATTTTCCCATATGCAGTATTACATATGCCCAAGCAAAACCATTACTCAATATTGGTGGGGGGACTATGTGAGCTTTCTTTTATTTATTTGTACTTTTTATTTTAGGGCTATAATTACAATTAGTTTTCAGCCTTTAACAGACCCCCTCTTAATAATGCTCAGTGAATCCATAAGTAATTATCAAGGACAATCTGTGTTTTGGTGAAGAGGGCCAAAATAATTATAACAGTAATCTAAGATGCCAATTGCTAGGTAATTATTCAGCAACAACCTAATAATTAACCTGTTTTACCTGCATGATCAACTGGCTAACATTTCAATTAGAGCCTGAAGTAGGTTACTTAATGTCCTTGAAAGCTAGAACAAAATACAAAAAGAAACCCATCTATCCCAAAAGATTCTTTGCTAATATTTAATTGATTAATCATATTGGATTTGACTCCTAGGACTTGGGGTCATTTGGACGGCAGGTATCTCAGATGATTTCAGTTAATTCAGCATATTTTCAAAGTTGAGAAAACACAGCACAGAAGTGGGATATGATCACCATTATAAGTGGAAATAAACACTGAGCCATCTTTTACATTCAGAATGCTGAAGCATTTTCTTTTTAGAGAACACAAGGGACTTCAACACAGGAGTCTATGTGCCAACAATGTGAGTATTGGCCACAAGTCTGTGTGTCCTCCAGCCAGGATTCCTAGGAAGGTGGCATTGCTCAAGACAAGTAATTAAGTCTGCAAAGTTTTCGAAAGGCAGTTTAAGGTCATTCAAGAAGAGAAAATTGAGTCAGATCTGTCTGCTTAAAGGAAGACTTGAAATAAAAGTGCTAATCAGGCATTTTTATGTAGGAACCTATTTCTCCTGTTTATTTTTGTCTATAGAAAGATAGAACTGAAGAAAGCAACACCAAAGCTTCTTGTACCTTACTGAAATCCAGGAGCTAGAAGCTTCTCTCACTAATCCAATAGGTTTATTCCCACCTAAGGGACTTGCTTGGGAAGAGCAGGCAGTGAGAATGGATACCATAAGTGATATGGTATGAAGGTTTGTGAAGGTGTCATTGAACACAGAAGAAAGGAAGCTTTGGGTTTGTTGAGACAAAGCTCTAAGAAGGACAGGAAAGCCATCTTTTCACTTGTTTCTGACTTTTGCTTTTGATTAAAGAGATGAGAGAAACTATACTGCTAAGGTTCCAGAGGTTTCTATGGAAAATATGAAATTAGGATTGCTAGCTCAACTACTCAGGCCGATTTTACTCTAAAATAATGTCAATAAAAAAATCATTTTATTTCACTTCTCCTTCTGACCCCAGTATTTTTTCCCCTGAGTAGTAGTGTCTAGAATTGCAAAGCAGAACAACAAAACAAAAATCAGTAACAAGATTTATGAAACTACTACTAAATACATCTGTATTCTAGACCCAGAAATCTAAATCAAGAAGGATGATTTCACGCATATTACTTAACCTTTCTGAACCTCAGGTTCCCATGTCTGGGTTTCAGCTGACTGACTGTTCAAACTGTCATCTCTCTCTCTCTCTCTCTCTCTCTCTCTCTCTTAAGAAAAGGCAATATATGTTTATTTATTTATTCTTACTAAATTCCATTGGGATAATTAATGGAAAGTATCTTTATCTTTCTGTCTCCAAGGAACCTGGCCAGGTAAATGACCTGAGACTGCAGATATTGGGATATGTTTGAATTTGGGTTGACATAATTATATCTTAATGACAACTAAGCAGGATTTCTTTTCTCTTTCTTTCTTTCTTTCTTTAAATAAATAAATGACAGCAAAATGTATTACAATTCATATTACACATATAGAGCACAATTTTTTATATCTCTGGTTGTATATAAAGTATATAAATCACACCAATTCGTGTCTTCATACATGTACTTTGGGTAATGATGTCCATCAGATAGAACACTAATCTCTAGAGTATATAAATAACTCAAAAAGCTAAATACCCAAAAAACAAATAACCCAATCAATAAATGGGCCAAGGACCTGAACAGACACTTTTCAGAAGAGGATATGATCAATCAACAAATATATGAAAAAATGTTCATCATCTCTAGCAATTAGAGAAATGTAAATCAAAACTACTCTAAGATTTCATCTCACTCCTGTAAGAATGGCAGCTATTATGAAGACAAACAACAGTAAATGTTGGTGATGATGTTGGGAAAAAGGTACACTCATACATTGCTGTGGGATTGCAAATTGGTGCAGCCAATATGGAAAGCAGTAGGGAGATTCCTTGAAAAAATGGGAATGGATCCACCATTTGACCTAGCTATCCCTCTCCTTGATCTATACCCAAAGGACTTAATAACAGCATACTACAGGGACACAGCCACATCAATGTTTATAGCAGTAAAATTCACAATAGCTAAACTGTGGGACCAACCTAGATGTCCTTCAGTAGATGAATGGATTAAAAAGTGTCATATATACACAATGGAATATTATTCAGCAATAAAGAGAATAAAATCATGGCATTTGCAGATAAATGGATGGAGTTGGAGAAGATAATGCTAAGTGAAGTTAGCCAGTACCCCCCCCCCCAAACAAAATGGCAAAGGTTTTCTCTGATATAAGGAAACTGATTCATAGTGGGGTAGGGAGGGAGAGATGGGAGGAATAGATGAACTTTAGATAGGGCAGAGGGGTGGGAGGGGAGGGGAGGGGGCAGCGGGTTAGCAATGATGGTACCATTCTTCTCTTATAAGTTGTGTGGCCTTGAATAAATTGTCCAACCTTGCAGTTTTCTCAACTGTAAAATCTAGGAAACAATAGTACCCATCTGACCAGCTACTGTGAGGAGAAAAATTAGCTAATGATGTTTGGAAATCTAATACCTAAGATACTTCTAGGAAAGAGTCTCCCAAAAGTGCTCAATGCATGCTAGCCATTGCTGTTGTTATCTTTTTTGTTGTTGTTGTTATTTTTCTCATGGGCCAAAGAAGGAGCAACCATTCCTACCTCCCTGAGTGGTGGCATACGGGAAAACTGACCCAAACAATAGGGACTTAGTCCATAACACGCACGATATTTACTGACCAATGGGTTAATTTGTCCCTTCCTACTGTATGTTGTTTTCTCCACCTTTGTGCCTTCAGTCAAGGAAGTCAATTACCAGAGACAGTGAAAGTCATTCTATGAGCAGAAATATACTACAGTTATATTGCTATTCCAGTTCTTTTCATCACTTCTGAAAGAGGTTTTCCAAATAAGCTGCCTAGAAAAGGTCAACTGAAAGTAGTAATCTAGATCTACCTTGGAATCTGTGAGGCCAGAAAACCAAATAATTCTACAAATATTTCAATTTAAGATTGAAGAGAGAGAAGAGTTAAACATAGATTTCCAGTTCTTCCTCGCAATAGTCAAAGTCTACACCAAAGCTACGATTTCCCCCAAAAGATTTGCTGATAGACTGGGGAAGCATATTGGGAAGAAAGAGACAGAGGTATCTATCTTTCTTTACTGTAAAAATCCCAAAAGGGTGATGACTTATTTAGTCCTCAAGACTAGTTCCCAAAGAGACACCACAAAGCTATGGAGACCCAGAAGAAATGGGAATTAAGTTTGCCTGTGAGATGGAGAGAAAAAGTGATGCTTGCACTAGTCTTTATAAGTTCAAGTTCAGAAGAGCTAAAGACTAATAGCTTAAGAGTGAAAACAATATATTCATGGGGATGCAGAAATACCTTTCCTTATTCGATTTTGATCTTGGAGAACTTTTATATTTTTAAGTGAAATGGGAAGGAAGGACATGGGAAAATATACTGGAAAGAAAATTCCAGGGAATTATACAAATGCCTTTGGATTATATGGATTCCTTGGAAAACTCTACACAATAGTATCCTTAAGGTACTTATAGGCTAACACTGATTTCAAATGGACAAAGAAGAAACATTTTAGGCAAGAGTATTGAGAAAAAATACAGTATAACAGGAGAATAATACCTACCCTAAAAGTCAGGCAAAGCCTTTTTGAAGTAAATCATTAAAGTTTGAAGAAAAAGAAAAAAAAAAAAAAAACCTCGATTTCCTATTAATCAGCTCGAAAGATAGTTTTATGTATTTAGTTATAATTTAGACATTATATATTTATATATGAATGTCATGTAGATGTATATACACAGTTTTTAAAATTAGACATGTAAATTCTACTTGATATTTTGGAAGGCCAAACTACAGAAATTCACTATTCATTGAGAACTAAAAAAATACAAAGTCATATATATATATATATATATATATATATATATATATATATATATATGTGTGTGTGTGTGTGTGTGTGTGTGTGTGTGTGTGTGTACTTGTTTTAATACATAATACATGACAATAGAATGCATTTCAATCCATTGTACACAAATGGAACACAACATTTCATTTAGCTGGTTGTACACGATGCAGAGTCACACCATTCATGCAATCATACAAGTACATAGGACAATAATGTCCATCTCATTCCACAATCTTTCCCACCCCCATACCCTTTCCCCTCCCCCTCACTACCCTCAGCCCAATTCAAAGTTCCCCCATTCTTCCCTTGCTGCCCTCCCCACCCCATTATAAATCAGCATCCACATATCAGAGAAAACATTTGTCCCGTGTTGTTTTGGGATTGGCTTATTTTTCTTAGCATGATATTCTCCAACTCCATCCATAATATGCAGTTTGTAACTTGCTAAAATATAAGGTCTCTAAAGTTTCTTTCATTGCTAAAATTTGACAATTACTTAATTAGTACATAAATGTGGTAATCATTTGTATGCATTTATGTATAATTTTCTAGGAAGTAGTTCTAATATTTGGGTGCAAGTCCTTACGCTGCTCCTCACTGTTCCTGAGTATTTATCTTTGAGTACCTACGCTATGCCTGTCTCCTCATGGTGTAGAGATGGAAAAAATCATCATGTTTCAGAGGGTTTTTTTATGGAGAATAGATCATTTATATAAAGCATTGATACAGTTCTGGCAATTATTTAATAAATGTTGGCTAGCTTCTGCTAGCGAGGAAGGAATTATTCCCTGATTATTCCCTGATTATTCTTCAATATCTGAGTGCTCCCTCTGCAGGAAGGCTCTGGTTCAAGAAGGTGAAATGCCTTGCTGATCTAGGTTATTTGTTGTGCATGGTGCCTTAAAGCAGCTACTGTCAATGCTGCTGGTCTTATTGCCTTATTTAACATATTCTGCCTCTTGCTGGGAACCTTGTATAGTAGATGCCAGAGGCTCCAGGGTCAGGAATTAATTACAGGAACAGCAAAACCCATTGGCAAGAGGAGCCCCTGTAAAATGTCAATTTGTTGGCCACTGTTGGGGAAATGAAGACAGTAAGCCCCAAAGCCACTTCCTTTCCCTTTGGCTTAGAGCACTTGCCTTTCATTTATGGGGCCATCGGGTTCAATTAGATCTCTGTATAACAAGCTGTCAGTCACCATCAAGGAACCTCCCAGATACATGTCAAGGCAGCCTCCTCCTTGTCACTTGAATCTCACTCTGGAAACCTGTGAGTGGGATTTTAAAAAGTTGGGTTGGTGCACATTGTATAACACTCTGTTTTCCTCCCTCTCCACCCCCCTAATGTTTTTCCAAAGTCTTCTGCCACTGCAGGCAGGGCATTCAGGGAGTAAGGGGCACCATGATCACAAGTCATCAGGGAGTGCCCACCTAGCTGAGCCTTGACAGGGACATTGAGCTGGTAAGTGCAGCAGCAGCTACACCAGAGTGAGCAGCCCCTAGATACTGCTGTTTGAGGGTTCACATTAACCCTGTAAGGTGAAAAAAAGAGAAGCACAAATTCCAAAGAGCAAAGAAAGAAACTTTCAGTCCTCTCTCCTGGTACTCTGAGCAGCTCCATATTGGCTCTACTCTTGTCACCATTTTGAACAGCTGTACTTTTTTCTCCATCAGATACACCTGACAGATGATACTCAAGTGTGTGTCACTTCCATTTGCCTAAACAGTACCCCTTTTGCAACCACTCAAGAAAGTGTATCTGAATGTAAATGGGAGAAGAATTTATTGTGGAGATGGCTTTGACTCTGCTTTCTTTAAAATAATTCCTGGTATGTGGAAACTTTCTATTCTGGATAATATCAGTAAAATATTTTTTGGATGTACCTCACAGAAGATGAAGACATACTGTATCATGGTGCTGTGGCTAACCTGGTTGGATGTTTAATATTTCAAGGAAAAAAATCTTCTTTTTCTCCAAGTGACTCTAAGGAGCATGCAGAAAGAACCACACAGATGATACCATGTCCTCTGATTTTATAAGACAGAACCATAATCCTGTGATAGGCAGAGCTATTCTGGGAAAAGTCCATTACACTGGACTGAGCTTGCATCCTGCTTCTTGAACTTGGTGATATCACAAAAGTTGCTGAACTTGAACTTGTGATCTTTGGTTTCCTTCACTGGAAAAGAAAGAGATATAATAAGCTCAGAGCTGGTATAGGGATTGAATAATAACTGCTAACTATGATCCATGCACTAGATCAAGAGCTTTGCCTGGTTTCTTTTGCTCTTAACTCTGTTTGATTCCTTTATAGAGATGAGAAAACTGAGGCTTAGAGATTTGGTGACAATGTGCCTGGGATTGGATTCAAACTCATGCTTCCTGACTCTGGAAAATCATTCCGATATATTCCCTCCATTTATGTAAGTGAACAATTGTTAGCTATTGCTAAAACTTAAATAGAAATTTATATGTGTGCTAATGCTGAGAGAATATCTGGAAATAATTTGCCCCAAATATTAGAACTACTTCCTAGAAAATTATACATAAATGCATATAAATGATTACCACATTTATGTACTAATTAAGTAATTGTCAAATTTTAGCAATGAAAGAAACTTTAGAGACCTTATATTTTAGCAAGTTACAAACTGCATATTATGGATGGAGTTGGAGAATATCATGCTAAGAAAAATAAGCCAATCCCAAAACAACACGGGACAAATGTTTTCTCTGATATGTGGATGCTGATTTATAAAAATTTTAAAGTACTTTTTCTGAGTTTTGAAGATGGCAGTCCATTTATAAGTGCTTGATAATATTGTTATTTTTGTGATTATCATGATTTTTAGGCAGGTACGCATCTCATTCCATATGCTGAGATAAGCAACAAATTCTCTTTTGTTTCACTTCATTTCTTTTTAACCCAAAAGCATACTGTGTGGCTCCTTACTCTCTGCAAAGTTCATGTCACCCCTTAGGGCATAATAGTCTTTTCTAGAGTGTTAGTCTGTTTGGGGCTATTAAAACACAATACCCGAAACCAAGTAATTTCTAAAGAACAGTTATTTACTCCTTTGCTGTTATGGAGGCTGGGAGTCCAAGGGCCTGGCATTAACATCCATTGAAGGTCTTCCTGCTGCCTCATAACATAGGAAGGAAGCAGAAGTGTGCAAACTTAGGCCTGTCTTCTTCTCAGAAAGTCATTAATATCACGATAGGGGTTCCACCTCATGACCTCATCTAACCTTATTACCTCCCCAAAGCCCCATCTCCACATACCTACATGTGAATCAGAGGATTATGTCTCTAGCACATGAACTTGGGACAACACATTCAACCACAGCATCCAGGCTGCTTCTTTTCCCACCACTTAAGTGCTCCAAGTGGCCCTTCCCTTTCTGGGTTCTTGCTGCCACCCCACTACCATCACTGCACCCAGAAGCAGTGACCTTCTTCTTTCTTTTCTTCTACTCTAGGTTAATGACCTCCTCCCCATTTCTATCTAAAATGCTTTGTGTGTGTGTATATATATATATATATATATATATATATATATACACACACACATATATGTGTGTGTACTTGTTCTAATAAGTAATACATGACAATAGAATGCATTTCAATCCATTTTACACAAATGGAACACAACATTTCATTTAGCTGGTTGTACACGATGCAGAGTCACACCATTCATGCAATCATACAAGTACATAGGACAATAATGTCCATCTCATTCCACAATCTTTCCCACCCCCATACCCTTTCCCCTCCCCCTCACTACCCTCAGCCCAATTCAAAGTTCCCCCATTCTTCCCTTGCTGCCCTCCCCACCCCATTATAAATTTTTTTCTTATTCCCACAAGTTCATTGAATAAATGCTTTTATTATCCTTACTTTGTGAAGGAAGAATCAAATGCTTAGTGATATGCCTACGATATAATGATGCCACATATATTTATAATGACAATTCTCACCATTTGCCCTGGCTTAGTGATTTTCCTTTCCCTCCCTCTCCCCCTTCTCTTCCTCCCTCCTTCTCTCCCTCTGTCCCTTCCTCCCCCCTTCCATCCCTCCCTCCTTTATCCCCCTTTCTCTCTCTCTCCCTCCCTCCCTTCCTTTCTCTCTCTCTCTCTCTCTCTCTCTCTCTCTCTCTCCTCTCATTTTTCATTCTTTCTTCTGTCAATGTAGGATAATACCATCTTCACTGTGCCATAATAGTTTCTCTCAAAGTACTCACTGGAAATATTTGACTTGAGTAGTATTCAGAGAGACACTAAGATCCTGAAAAGAAAGGCAAAATTGGATGCTACAAATGGAAGAGGAGGAATCCGTGCATTTCACATGCAAATTTTAGTCCAATTCACTGAAAATAGGAATAAAGTCCACAGATATGAGAATGACTAAGATCAGACTCCCCTCCTCAAGTAATCACCCCACCCTGTTCTCTCTCTCTCTCTCTCTCTCTCTCTCTCTCTCTCTCTCTCTCTCTCTCTCTCCTGTTTTCCCTCTCCCCCTCACACATACACTCTTTCTCTCTCTCTACCTCTTTTACGTGGGGTGTGCACTCCCTCTCCTACTGATGTTGGCCTTGGTGTCGTGATGATTTCAAAATGATGAGCAGCTGTGCCATTAGCTGGTGGGCTTGGGTTTGCTATCTTGGGCTTCAGTGATCTTCCAGGAGTAGAAATATTCCTCTCACTCCCAGAGTTGGCCACTACCCTTGAGTTTAGGTCTAGAATAATTCAAAGCAGAATGTACCAAACTCTAGCTCTAAATCAAACCAGCCTCAAAGCAGAGCCACCCAAGATGACCCAGGGACAAATGAATTCTTATTCTTGTATATTGAGAATTTAAGGTTCATCTTTACATAGAAAAAGTATCTGATATAATGATTAAGACTGTCTAGTTGATTACCTCTGTACTTTAATTTTCCTCTCGTGCATTAAAATCTGTTGAAATGAGTCATAAAAATGGAATCCTCCAATATGTCAATATAGCTACTTATTTTTGAGATGTGTTTGCACCTGAGGAAATATAAGATAGAAGGGGAAGTTTGATCAAGGGGACTATAACTCTATTTCTGCCAACTAAAGCACCTTAGAAAAAAAGCAAGGACTTCTACATTGAGCAGAATTGTGAGCAATAATTCCATTTAGTGAGTAGATATTCAGAATGGAAGAATTAAGAGAGGGCTCTCAGTGCAAAGACTGTGGGGGGAAACAGATTAAGATGTTTTTAGACTTCAACTTCTTCACCCCAAAATGCAAATAATCATGTCTACGCTGTAAAGAGTTAATTTTTATTTATTTCACAAAAATTTTTTGAGCATCTGCATTTACTGATTCACTAGTCATCACAAAGTATTAGGAGTACAATGGTAGAAATGAACACGTTTTCATCTCATGGAACATACTGTCTGGTCAGTTTGACAACATTCACAAAACCAAATTTGCAAAATAATTAAATAAACGGATAACTAAACATTTTAAAATTTTAAAAATTAGAAAACACAGGACCTGTGTTTAGTTTGGTGCTAAATTATTCATATTTTACTAATAAGTGTTCAGTATGCAGTGTCACTCCAGCCTGTGTGACAATTAAGATCGTCAAAGTTAATTTTCTCAGATAGGCCCAATTTCTCCCAGGATATGTGTATTTTCTAGTTATCTTTTCATTTTCTGTCTCTGCCTCTTTCTACCTCGTCTCTGGGTCTCTCTCCAACACTGTAAATTTGCATAGTGTGAGTGTTAACAGCACTGAACAACCTTCTAAACAGGTATAGTTTATTAATGTGCTGCACTCTCTTTCCTGATCTTAGCAATCCAAACCTGTCTCTCCGAATGGCCCACTAAAAGCTCCTGTGCCAGCACAGTGGCAGTCTCCAGGGAAGAAGACATCTAAGAACACGGAGGCTCCATTTTCATCCTGAGCTTAGGAGTCTGGAAGGAAGGGGGAAGTGTGACAGCAGCAGAAGGACCACAATATCTGAAATGTCTTTGCCACTTGTGCTTAATGGAAGCTGGTGGGCTCGCTGCAGATGCTTCCAGAAGTCTGCTGGAATATGGGTAAGCCTGAACTATCTCAGTCTAATGAATTACTACATTGCAAAAGTGGAGAGCATTAAAAAGAGCTCCGGAATGCTTGGATTTCAGGGTGCTTTTGTTTTGTTTTGCTTTTATTTTGTATTTTTAATTTTTACCGGTACATTATAATTATACATAATAGTGGGATTCATCATGCCACATGCGTACATGCACATACTTTGATCAAATCACTCTCTAGTACCTTTCCTTTCCTTCCCCCCTTCCTTTGCCCTGATCTCCTTGCTCTAGTCTACTGACCTTCCTTCTATTATCATCTTCATTATTCTACTTCCTGCCTTATAGTTATATAAAAGTGGCTTTCAATGTCCTACTCTCATATATGTCTAGTCTCATTTATTATGCATATGCTCCATGTCTTTGAAAGTTACCTAATATTTATAGGTTTTGTTTTTCTCATCTGTCAAATACTAAAGTTTAAGGATAGATAGACAGGTCCTTCCATCTCTTAACCATCTATGGTTGTATGACTGTATTAATAATTTCTAAATGGCCATATAAGCATCATAGATACAAAATAAGGAATATTTATAATATTTAAGATAAACTGTAAAGAATTATATATCTCATTTTTCAATGTATTGTACCAGGAAAGCTTGTTTTTTTTTCTACATGATGATACTGATATCACAATTTCCCAAAGGGAAGAACATTGAGCTTTAATATGCTGTTTTAAACCTAAAACAGTGTATACGTATATCGTAGCAAGTACATCTCAGCAGCCAGCTGAACTCGCGAGTCTGAAATCAATGAGGCAAAGCTGCTTTATTGAATTATTTCAATGATACCAATTTGCTTTTCAAGGGGCCTTTATCTAATAGAATGGTAGAGCTAAGAAGAATAACAGACTTTGACTTCATCAGTTCTAAAGTATTATTTCACAAAAATGAGCATTCTTACTCCCTTTCATCCTCATGCCAGCTTTGGTTTGGTTTAAATGGAGACTGCTTCACTAGATTGCAGTCACTATCAGAATAGGATGAAGGGAAGGAACATTTATTGACCCCATATTATGTTCAACACTGTGTTGTTATATGCTAATCCATATATACCTCACAATTCCAAAGCAAAGTAGATATGAATATCACCCTTTACAGATGAGGGAATTGATTCTCACAGTTAAGTTGAATAGAAACACCTAATTTATTAGTGGTTGAATCAGGAGGTAAGGAAAAATGACAACCTACATGCTTGACATAGAAAGTGGAAATATACACCATGCTAGAGTGATATAAAACATATAAAAAGAGAGAATCACCCTTGATTACTTCACCTCCAAGCCCCTTGCTCCTTCTATTATGATGTTATAATTCTACAGCCTATACATTGCTATGCAAAGGGTTCATAACCTCCTGAAATTGCTAGTAAAGTTTTGTTTATATCTATCTCCCTATTTATACCTAATGTGCTTACTTTCTTCCCACTCCCTTCTCTCTCTCTCCCTATTTGAATTATCCTCTCTGGACAGAACTTTTAGTTTTGCTCAAACTTGCAAAGGGTGTATGACCTTCAAAATATTCAAGACCCCTGAATGTTTTTTTCATATAAATATAATTATAAGTATCATTACTTATAAGATGTCTCATTGGAAAAAAAAACAATTAAGTAAAAAATTTACTACATGCATCAGTTAGTCTAGGCTGGATGGTGCCCTCCACACCTCAATATACCAAAGGTTCATTTCATACTTGGTCTCCCTGACTTTGCAAGGAAATCAGTAGCTTTTGAGTGGCCCACTTTAGTGAGCTGGGAAGATGAACTCTTCACTCTATGGAATATCATAGGCATGAAAGCAAGAAGAAAGGAGAAACAGTCACTGGCTCCTACATAGACCCATAATTTTTGCTCATGTTTGTTTTGCCAGAGTCGGCAACATATTCATACCCAATGAGCAGGAGGTAAGGAAATATGACAACCTACATGCTTGAAAGTAGAAATATATACCATGCCAGAGTGATATAAAACATACCGAAAGAAAGAGAGAATCGTAAAGGGAAATCTAAGCTAGAAAAAAAGAATGTGTGTGATAAGTTTCACTTATCATTGTAAGAATTTTGGGCTCACAGTTTCCTTGCAAATAAACCCTAAGGAAGGAAGGTATAGCTATTTTAAAGTTCAGGTAGCTGTTAGACATTGAGAATCTTTTTGTGCAAAGGCCAGCAAATAGATATCCTCTGTGTTGTGGGCCATTCTTTTCCGGCACCACCTCTTAGCCCTGCTGTAGTAGAATGAAAGCAGCCACAGACATTAGACACATAAATGGGTATGGTATCAATTAGGCCCAAGGACTCACTTATCTGATAGCAAATGGCCTGCAATCCCAGCTGCTTAGGAGGCTAAGGCAGGAGGATCACTTGAGACCAGAAGTTCGAGGCCAGCCTGGGCAACATAGCAAACAAAACAAAACCAAATCCAGAACATAAAACAAAACAAAACCCTATATGATTAACATGCATTGGTTGCTTAGCAACAGAAAAGCTTTTTGTGAGTTTGTGAGTTAAGGTCAAAAACAAATTTCTCCACTGACTACTCAAAATGGAACTTCAGTGATGAGGTGGACATCTTTAGCAAAGTTCCCATAACCTATACATAATTGGATCCCCAAAAGCTGGATGACTGTTTCTAAATGAATCCTAGGGCATAGCATAATTTTATGGGGCAAAAACAAGTGCTTAAATTCAAGTCCTTCAGAAGGCCTGGTTTGATTTACAAAAAATGTCTGAAATAAATTTTAAAAAATAGAATGTCCTTCAGTAATTTGATATTAATTTTTCATATTTTTAACTTTTGGTTTAAATGTAGTATGCAGCTCATATCTGCAAGAATGTTATAGTCGGAACGCAGACATTTCGGGCAGTACAGTGACATAGGTTTAAATAATTAGAATCTTCTAGGAAGAATGAGCAGGCCTTCCTTGAAGAAAATCAGAACTACCAATATCCTTTTCTTATCTTTATCATCTACTGCAAATGGGAGAAAAGGAGGTGAAGGTGATGAAGGTGACTCAAATAAGAAGGAGAAATTTTGAAACAAGATCCCAGGTCTCTCTCCCAGGGCTCCTTTCTGCTTCATATGTAAGCATCCACGAACTGTTCACAGGGCTGCATGTGAGGACTTGCATTTAAAAGCTGAGCTTCTAGAAACAGGCCACACTGTTGAATTTTGTTTCGTTTTTAACTTAGTCCTGTTTATTGGACTAGTGACCTTGGGCCGTTTACTATACCTTTATAAGTTCCAGTTCTGTCATCTGGAAAATTAGGATAATAATAGAACCTACTTGATGAGGCTATTACTAATTATTCCATGATGTAAACATACACTTAAAAATCATATAGTACTGCATAACTACATACAACTCTTATTCATCAAGTAAAAATAAAATATGGAGTAAAATATGAAAAAATATGATAAGGCATATACAATTCTTAGCACAATTTCTGGTATTTAGTAAATGTTTAGCAAGGAATAGCTATTATTTTGACCATTAGTATTAACATTTTCATATTCTTTTTTATAAAATAACATGCATTTTACCAGTTAGGATGGCTAGTACAAAATGAAACAAAACAAAACAAAAAGATAGCAAGTACTAGTGAGAATATTAGGAAATTCAAACCCTTTTGCATTGGTGATGGTAATACAAAATTGTGCAACCAGTATGGGAAACAGAATGGAGGTGCATCAAAACATTGAAAATAGAACTACCAATGTGATCCAGCAATCCCACTTCTGGGTATATATGCCAAAACATTGAAATCACATTTTTCAGAGATATCTGCATTCCTACATCCATAGCAGAATTCTTACCACAACAACAAAACCAAAAAAAAAAAAAAAAAAAAAAAAAAAAACACAAAAAGGCATAAGAAAACTTCTAGAGATGATGGATATATTTATGATGCTGATGGTGGTGATGGTGCCATAGGTGTATGTATATGTCAAACTCTTCCAATTTTTATAAATTAAACACATGAAGTTTCTCTATATTTTGAATTCAATAAAGCTGTTTTTTTTTAAACATAGCATTCATTTGACTTGTTGGTGAACTCTCTGCTCGTCACTTGTAGAAATTTACTGTGCCTCACATAAATAAGATTATCAGTTAAGTACAGAAGACACTTTGCTGCCCAAATTTTGAGTTAATGTGTATTTTTTTTAAAATAGGGTTCGCTTTTAAAGGCACTTTACTTTTGGCCAGAGAAGGCAGAGCAGCCCAAAGCATTTGTCTGAGCGCTTTCTATGGATAAATGAGCAACATTAACATGAATGTTAGCTTTTAAGTTTCTCAGATCAGCATCTATCACCGGCTTTGAATTCTCTCTGAGGCAGCAGATGTTGGTACCCACGTGCACATGGGCTCACGTGCACAGATGGAGACCTGTGAGAATAGATTCTGAATCCTTGCGTCCACTCAGCTGCACAGCGGGACAGCCCTGCCTTAGCTAGAAACATCTGTAGAGCAGCTAATGGACGCCGTTTGCTTTGTGACCACCCAGGAGGTTAGAAGAAGCTTCCATTTATTATGCCTTATTCTTGGCTTTTTGTGAGTGTATCTATAAATGTTAAATGAAGACTATTCTGGAAAGGAAACACAGTGCTCCTGGCCTGCACACAGAAGTGGCCAGTCACATTTTTCTCTGTTCTAACAATGGTTTAATCAGTCTCCTAGTGCAAAATGTAACTGGATACACAAAACCAACTTTAAAAGGTGTCTGCCAAACACCACTATGTAAGAATAAAACAAAGATAGTCTTCCTTCCTCCCTCCTCCTTCCCTACCTCTGTCCCTCCTTTCCTTTCTTCTTTCTTTTCTTCCTATAGCTCTCTTAGAAATACAGGGGACAAAGATTAACACTGGGAGGCTTCGATATTTCCAGACCCTCCATAGTATTGCCTCTACCTGAATTTTAAAATGTATGACCCATTTTTCCTCCTCTTGTAGTTGCTTAGCTTACTATCCTGAACCATTTCCTGTTCCTCTGTTTTGTTGCCAATGTCTCTTAACCATATATTATCCCACTTCTTAACCCCAGCAGAACCTGAATATATCTTACATATTTTAAACTTTAGCTCACAACTGCACAAATTGTCACTAAGCTGTGAAAAACCTGGATATGTAGGAATGGTGTAAATCATACTTTTCTTCTCCAGGAAACATATAAAATACTTAATAATTTTTGGAGGATTTAAAATAACTTCCCCAAAGAACTTATATTCAGCAGTGAGGCCTTTGATTTATACTTAAACTTTAGGGAACCCCATGCCATATATATATATATATATATATATATATATATATAGTAAGTGCCATGTCTGCACTCATGCATGGGCCCTTCTTGCTTCAGGTTGAAACTGCTGTCCACAGGAAGAACTTCCTCTTATTCAGAGAAGCCTTAGGGTTCTGCTTATGGCCTTTCAGTAGACTGAAACTGGCCTGCTCATATTACCTAGGACAATTTCCCTTACTTAAATATAAATATATATATATATATATATATATATATATATATATATATATATATATATATATTTTTTTAAAGGGATGAGAGAAGAGGTAGTTGGGCCACAGAGAAATTCACCTGAGTCAGACTCAAAAAAAGCCTCAAACTTATTCCCTGAAGGGTCCCTTTCCTAGATCTGTCCTTCATGGGTGGATTGCATTGTTGATGTTTGCATCCTGGGCTCAAAGAGTGACCAGAAGACTTCTAATCACAGTAGGCATGATGGAGCTTGACGATGTAGGCTGCCATGTCTGTACTCATGCATGGGCCCCTCCTGCTGCAGCTTGAAACTGCTGTCCACAGGTAGAACTTCATCTTACTCAGAGAAGCCGTCGGGTTCTTCTTATGGCCTTTCAGTAGACTGAAACTGGCCAGCTCAGATTCCCTAGGACAATTTACCTTACTTTAAGTTGACTGGTTATGGATCTTAACCACATTCACTAACTACCCACACAACAACACTATAACAGTGTTGAGTGAGTGGCTGAGGCTGTCGCCCGAGTTCACACAGAAGAACAGTCATCACGCTGCCTCTGGCCCACATTCAGCAGATGCTTCACTTAGCTTCCCACATTTAGACATTCTGGTTAAAACAGTCAAAAGATCAAATTAGTTGTCAATCAGTGGTGAAATAACAGGAACCAAGACAGATTGTGTCAATTTTCTTCTGGCAGAAACAGCAGTGGGAAAGTTTTTGTAGAAGCTGTGGGCCTGGCATTATCAAAGAAGCATATTGCAGGTGTCTACTTGACCTTGGTTCTGTTCCTTAGTACTGGGGAAGTCAGGGGCAGGCCAGTGAGGCAGGGCCAATGCTCAGTTTCTTATTTTCTCAGTACTCTTCCCTGGAACAAAGTTTTATATGGATAAAATAAGTTTGAACCATACACCAAGACAACATTCATCAGAATTTTCCTCATTTATAATGGTATTAAATATAGAAAGCCAACCAATAAAATGTAACATGGTTATAAAACTTCTAATTTGTTTCAGATGTAATGATAATAATAAAATACCTGAATGAATCTTTCACTATCTTCTCCCCATGTGTTACTAGCATGGCTTAATTCTGTCAGTTTTCATCATTCAGAATTGTATTCATTTGCAGGGTAAATACCAATGTAGCTTCATAATTTCTGCAAGCATGTAACTTTGATGGAGATTGTAAAATTTTACTCACTTACCAATGGCAGCTCTTTCCTTCAGTATATCCAATTAAGTTTTCATCCTAAAGCAAAATCTTATAGATTGGAGAGGAAACAAACAGTTGTCATGGGCTGTAGCTGAGCTAAATGCTAATTATGGCTGGCTTCCTTCTGCCTATGAAATGTGTGTTTTACAGTGACATTCAGAATGGTATAAATGAGCTATAAATTGCAATTTCATTCTCCAGGCTCCATTTTATGAATTCTGTAAATGAGTTATGCATCTGTTTGGTTTGCTTTTGATTCCACAGACTGCTATGTCCTGTGGTTTTCTATACCCAAATTCTCTCTTGCTCCTAAGCCATTTTGTTCTCAGTGGAAAGAGAAAGGAGAGAGAGAGGTGCAAAGGGCAGAATTCACAGGGTTACCCAAGAGACAATATTGAGAGTGTCATTCATTTATGGACTAATTTTTGAGAAGTCTCTTTTATAAATGTCCCTGTTGTTAGGCACTCTGAGAATCATGTATATATAATAAAATAAATACAACTGTCTTACATCTAGAAAATACAGCTCAAGTTCCAAAAGCTTTCCGCTGGCCATAGGGTATGACTTGTAGAAAGCACTGCAATAGTATTGAAAGCAAGAATACCTAGAAGCAAATCCAAGTTCCAGGATGTTAGTAGAAACCCTTTGTTTGCAACACAGAGGAGTTTTGAAGAAAACTAAAGGCAGACTTGCTACCATAGTACAAATTTAGGCAATCCTATGGGCAAAGGCAAATGTGGGCAAGAAACAGGTGTGTCTGGGCACAGAAATTATCATGTGTTGATGCAGAGTAAGGCATTGCCAAAATATGATTAGACCTTAGATGATAGGTATAAAGTACAAAATATATATTTATTTCCAGAGAATGTAAGAGAGAATCCTGTGAACAAGTGTGATAAACAGTTTAAGGCAGAAAAAAAATATCTAAGTAGAAACTTGCTTCCTATAAGTCACTAAACAGCACTACTTAAAGTATTGTGGTGAACTCTGCCACTGGGCCTCATCTGTGTGCTATTGGTGCACATGGTGCTCGCCGAGATAAATGCAGAAAGTAAAACTAAATATGTAGAAATTTTATAAGAATCCACCATTGCTATCAAAGTGTAATTCTGTAATTTTCAAACATGGCTTGTAAAATAATTGGTTCTTTGCCACAAATAACCTGAGAAATACCCCTGTATCTCCCCTAAAGAGCCTGTGAGCATGTTCATGTGGTGCATGGAGTTAACACATCTGTTCTTCTCTTGTTCCTGATAACCTTCACCTCACTCATTGTATTCCTTAGTGCATACTGAACTTGAGGTTTTAATAGTGCATCTTAATCTTACTCTGTTGAGAGGGAATAAAATCAGCCATAGAAATTAAACTCATGAAATCTAGAGCAAGGATTAGCAAACCATAGACAATCCGGCTCCTTGTCTGTTTTGTAAGTAAAGTATTATTGAAATAAAGCGAAGTTCATTAGTTTACTTTTGAACCATGGCTGATTTTGTGTTCTAGGAGCAGAGTTCAAGAGGTGCCACGAATACTACATTACCAGCAAATCTTAAAATCATTACCAATGTGATTCTGCAATCTGTACAATCAGAAAAATGAGAAATTATACCCCAATTGATTCAAATGTATGAATTGCCAAGATCATTGTAATGTCATGTGTAGCTAATTAAAAAAAAATCATTACTTGGTCTTTACAGTAAAAGTTTGTGTGTGAAGTGATGGAGTCTTAGACAGAATTTACTCACCAGGTACCAGAGCTTCTTACCTTCCAGGCTTGAGAGGAATCTCAGAAGACATCAGGCACTAAATAATTTTGACACCTACAGTGTTTTTTTTTTTTTTTTTTTTTTTTTTTTTAGTTTAGTACAAATAAGGATGCAAGATAATGAATTTGATGAACTAAATGTAATCTTTGTCACTGATTATTAAAAGATTATATAAGACCTATAGAGATGATACCTCTGTAAAATTTATGTGGCAAAGTTAAAGTTTCAGTTAACTTTAAATTCTTTGGGTTTTATTTATGTCCCTGTCCCCATCCACTTAGACTTCTCAAAACATTGGTACTATCAAGAAAATATTTCACTTTGGAAAAAGTAGATTCTTGGAATTTTATATCTGGGATTATGTAAAAATACAAAAATCCTAAGTAAAATTATGTTTCTTTTTTTCCCTCTCTGTATTGCTTATAATATAGTGTAGTGGTTCCCATTGGGAAGGCAACCACTGCAACATTATCTGCTACACAGTACACATTTCCTACTCAGCTACAGTCTCAGAAACAAAATAATTTAGAAACTGAGAATACAAATGAAGAAGGCAGCTAACTACTTAAAACCTTTGCAAAGTGAAGGAAATACTCTCAATTCGTAAAATAAACTTATGTGGTAGATAATATTACCCTTCCCCTACTTTATAAATAAAGAAACAGTGAGTTAGAGAAGTTATTCAACTTGCCAATGTCATATAACTAATAGGAAAGCGAACTACATTTTTAAGTTTTTTCTTCCCATTTTCCTAGGTAACATTTGATAAAAAAAATAATAATAAATAATATGTATGAATACAAATTTAGATGGAGAAAAAGAAAAATGAGCAAGACTTGGATCCACAGAGGTTGAAAAATCCTCAGCTCCAGATAGACAAGATCAGGAAGGAAAAGAACACAAGTTTGCTTGTTATATAGTTGTGGGGAAAACAAAAAAAGCAGAAATGAAAAGAGTGATGTCAGTAGAGACAAGGGTTAGAGGCATATTGCATACATTTTTGAATAATAAAATAGACTCTGAATTTCCAAGTCTCTGCACACATAAATTTATGAATATACATTATCAACAATGAAACAAAACATCTGCAACCTACACCTGGAAAGCAAAAGGTTGTAAATAGTTCTGTGGCTCACTAGGATCTGCTGGTATTCTGAAACAAATTCATATATAAATGTTTTGTTGCTCATAAATCCAGCCACAGGTGAATAATGTTTGCAAGTCACTAATAACTTGGAAATGTATACGTATTGCACCTGAACCTGGACTATTCAAAGTCATTGCAAGGGTATATTTTATTCAACTGTCTTTTTGGAAAAGGAATTTTTTTTCTCTATTCAACTAACTTTTTGGAAAACAACTTCCTTTCTCTGTCTTTCTCTCTCTCTCTCTCTCCTCCACCTCTCTCTCTTTCCTGCTTTCTCCTCTATTTATCCAGACCCCATGATAGTCTTAATCAAACCTTGTTTTAGTCAGCTTTTTTGCTGCTGTGACTAAAGAACAATTCTAGAGGAGGAAAAGTTTATTTGAAAATTCACGGTTTCAGAGGTCTAGTCCATAGAAGGCTGGCTCTATTCCTCTGGGCTCCAGGTGAGGCAGAAGAATATCTTGGTGGGAGAATGTGGTTTAGGGAGGCAGTGACAGAGGTCTCCACTTGCCAGATTTAAATATATACCTCAAAGCCATTCCAATTCCCACCTCCTCCAGCCACACTCTAGGACTTCAGTCGCCACTCAGTTAATCTGTATCAAGAGATCAATTCACCGATTAGTTTAAGGCTCTCACAACCTAATCATTTCCCCTCTGAACCCTCTCTCATTTTCTCGCACGTGAGCTTTTGGGAGATACCTCACATACAAACCATAACAAACCTTGATATTCATTTATGCGTGTTCTTAAAGAACCAGAAATTCTTATAATAATCCTCCATCTCACCATTTTTAAAGATGCTTTTGACTAAAAATATAAACATTTTCAATGTGCATCAATAACTGTTAATGATCATAAGACTAAGTTCAACATTTAAATAACAGAGTGCCAAACCTGTAGTCACTCAGGAACTCATTTTCCCTGACTTCTTTCTTAAGAGTTCTAGAACTCAGAGCCCAGCAGGGTCTTGCGGACATGTGCAACTGTAAGAAATCACAGAACCACAGAAGGCTGCAGCTCACTTTCCTGCTATCCTGGTCCACTCAGATGTGCCTCAGGCCTTACAATGTGAATTTGTTTAGAAGCAGTCATTTTGTGAATCTCCCATCCACATGGATTTCCAAGAAAGCCACCTGGGTTTCATTCTTGCCTCTTCTCATCGCCATCAGCATCTAATTGTTTGTTCCTTTATTTTAACCAATCCCCATGGATGCTGCCTTTCTTAAACCATCTGCCTGGTCCCTAGCCCAGGCATTGTGTGGATATCCAGGAGCCACGTCCGAACTCTTCTCCCTCCCTGTATCCACTTGCGTCTCTCTGCAGTCCAGTCCAAGTGTAGTGACCAAAGCATTTTCCCCTTAGAATTATATTATGCCATTTTTCTGTGTAGAAGATATTGTTCACTATTTCTCTTAGAATCCAATCCAGACTCCAGAGCTTAGTCTGTAATGCCTAATCCTCTGACCTTTGTTTTTCTGTCCTGCTCCATCTCCCACCTCTTACTTTATTATCTGAGAGACATAATACAGTTCACCAGAGGCACAATCTTGCTCACTTCTAGGCTTTTCCTTGGCTTCATTCCTCCTAGAGCACTGCTCTAAGAGTCTTGAAAGAGTAACATTCATGAGCCTTTTAGGATCTAGTTTAGATTTAATTATTCTGGAAAAATTTTCCCAACTGATGCCTGTTCTAAGCACACCCATAATACTTCTGTATTTTACCTTCAAAGCACTTGGTATTTGTTTTTTTTTTTTTAATTTCTGCACACATATTGCCTTAAAACAATAGAAATTATTGTCTTATAGTTCCAGAATTCAAAATTCTGGATGCATCACATATGCTAGAAATAATTCAAATTGTTCTGGAGGAGGAGGGGAGAGCTCTATTTCCTTGATCCTTTCTAACTTGCAAATTTCATCTATATTCCTTTCCAACATCTTAAAAACCATCAAACCAAGTACTCACATGTCATATTACTTTCACTTCCTTTTCTGCTTGCCTTGACTTCTCTTTGTTTCTCTTCCACTTTAAAGATACTTCTGATTACATGCAGAGGCATCTAGCCAGGACAGTCCTTATTGTTAGGCTAGGAGATTAACTATCAATTCTATGAACCACCATAATTCCCCTGGCCATGTGAGGTATTTACAAGGTCCAGGGATTAAGATGTGGACTTCTTTGGGTGAAGGGAGATCATTCTGCCTATCCCAAGACTTGCTATTATAAATGTGTGCTTATTTGTTTTAGATCATTCCCAACCTCTCGTGTTCCACCTCTGTAATCACAGGCCACATCAATTTTGTGAAGGAACGGATGATATTTGTCCTCTTTCAATACTCTGGTTCCTAGCAAAGCACCTGATATGTAGTAGTTCAATATGAAATTTGAAAGAATGACTTAAGGGCTGAGTTAGAGTTGATGGACCCAGTATACTTCAATTCTCTCCCAACTGTCTTTTTAAAAGACATCACTTACTTTTTATAGGAAAGGACTCTCGTGCTGATTTCCCTCAGCAGTGCCTTCTCCCTGATTGCTGAGGTGTTAAAGAACTCAACTCTAGCCTTTAATCTCGGCAGCTTGAGAGGCTGAGGCTGGAGGATCATGAGTTCAAAGCCAGCCTCAGCCATAAGCAAGGTGCTAATAACCCAGTGAGACCCTGTCTCTAAATAAAATAGGGCTGGGGTTGTGGCTCAGTGGTGAGTGTACCTGAGTTCAATCTCTAGTACAAAAAAAAAAAAAAAAAAAAAACAAGAAAATAACTCAGTTCTAGGGGAACAGGACAAACATCCCAGTGGTAAGGTAAGTGAGACTTCTCCACAGCATCTGCTATTTAGAAAAAAGCAACATGCTAGTTTGCTTTGCTAAGGGTATATTATTGCTCATAATATTATTGGGCATTATTTTGTGGAGTTGAGAAGGACACAACCTGACCTTGTAGTATCAGATGTGTCCCTGACATGTAACATTTTGGTTTTATTTTTTTTTTTTGAATTATCTCCTTTGTTAACTGAAAAGAACTGAGTACACTTGTGACTAATAACCCATTTTTTCTCCCTTAAGGCTTAGGCTGAGACACAGGTCAGAAACGAAGTGGAATCTGGAAAGGAGCCAGGGATAGACAAGTATCAGATTCAGCTGAGAACCAGGGATGGAGTAGGAATTAAGAGTAAGATATTATTGCACACATTATTTAGTAATTGAAAATAAAACAGGTTTAACTGCGTTTTTAATTGCAAAGTTTTGCACACACATACAATTGAAATTGCTCTAATTTTTACATGTATACATTAAATTGTGCATAATCTATGGACTAACAATATGTTTTGATATATGGATCCATTGCAGAATAGTTAAATCAAGCCAATTAACATATCCATTACCTCACGCACTTCTGTTATAAGAAAATTTAAAATCTATTCTCTTACCAACTTTCAAATATAGATTACATTGTTGTACACTAGATTTCTTTAATTTATTCTTCATGTATAACTAAAATTTAGTATCCTTTGACCAATATCTTCCCAATCTGTTGATCCCAATCCTGGTCCCTGGTGATCAGCATTCTACACCATTCAACTCATTTTCTGAGTCTGAATTTTTTAGATTCCACTTATAACTGAGATGCAGTATTTGTCTTTCTGTGCTTGATTTATTTGATTAAGCATCTCTTCCAGGTTTATCAATGTCTTGCAAATGATGGAATTGAAAGCCAAATTATATTCTTCACACGCATGCACGCACACACACGTGTGCACACACACACGTTTTCTTCATCCCTTTACCCATTAATAAACTACTTAGACTGATTGTATACCTTCATATTTCTTTATAATATCTATTAATAAAAATCTTAGATTTTATACCATGCCATTAAGTCAAATTATTATTTTTTTCAGTGAAATACATCCTGTATCTCACATAAAGCTCATTTCATTGCTATTATATAGTACATAAATTCTCACCCTCAGCATTATTAAAAATTTTGGGCAAGATGATTTTGTGTTAAGAGAGCTTTCTTGAGCCTTGCAGGATGTTCTGCAGCATCTGGCCTTTCCCTTCCCGGTGGCAGTAGCTCACTTCTCATGTAATGATCAACACTATTGCCAGATATTGCCTAAAGGCCTTAGGGGACATAAAGCAAAATCAGCACCAACTGAGAACTGGTGACAAAATAGATTGAAGACAATGTCTTTTTCTTCCCTTACGGTTTGTGTATATTGTATTGGGAAGAAGAATCTCTGATAATACATGGTGGGTAGAAGGCATACCTTGTGATATAGAAATGACATAATTTCTGAACTCCATGCTAAAGGTTCCTGAACAGACTGTGAGACAGGCATCCAAATTGCCAAGTGGATGCTTATTACCTATTTTTGTTCCTACACCTATTTTAAGTCTTTCTGAAGAGTAAGTGTTCTTTCATTTCTCCTCTTATTGTTTGCCTACATTTTCCCCATGTGGAGGGTATTATAACACATCTACAGATGATGCTGTCTTTCTCTTCCTTTCTCCTTCTGTACCCTTCAATGTTCCAGTAAGGGCATTTTGACAGCCTCTTGAATGAATACATATATGTATACGTCCGTCATGTAAGCGAGTGACCACTTTCAAATCCTGGTTCCTAAGGGCCAGTCCTGACCTGAGGCCTCCTCTTCCTGCATGTACAAAGCTAGCTGTTCCTCCAGGAGAAGCAGGTGATTGATCCTAGACCATGTTATTATGCTGATCATCTAATGAGCAACTCAACTGCCCAGTAATTGGTTTTATTGGCTTTTTCACAGTGCTGCACAGAGTGCAGCCTCCTGAAAGTGTTTGTCTGCTTCCAGTGCAAATCACTTTTAATTTTTTGGTTGCCTGATAAGCTTGTAAGAATGAAATGTTTTAAGCACATAATCCTGGAGCCCATTATTAGGGGTGATTTCATTTTCTTATCTTCTGGCATTCATTTCCAAGCAGTTTGTGTCTGTAATCAATAGTTTGTGATGCCACATAGGGGAAAAAATAAAAAAAAAAAAGTTCTGACCATCTTTTAGATTGGTTGTTTGCTTGGATCTTTTTCCTGTTGTTTGTAAGACATGCTTCCTAGCTGCATCTGTGAAGTACATGATTTTGAGGATTGCAAAAGGGTTCTAATCTCATTCTATCCCTAATATGGTTATAATATTCAGACTTAGGTATCTATTTCTTTGGCGTAGGATTTTAGCAACTGAATCAAACCTGGATAAGACATGCTATCAATGTAAAAACTATTTTTTGGAGTAATTTGTGATTGATAGGAGTAAGAAAAAAGCATATGCGAACACTTAAAGGGAACAAAAGAACAGAAAAGGGAGTTCGGGAATGTATTGAAGAACATTGCTACCTACTTAGCGGTTTGTTCCCAGAGAGTTCCAAATATCATGTACATTTTATTAGGCTAAATTTAGTATATGCCTGTGAATAGTTTTATATATTTCATGCGTACATTAGAGTGGGAAACCATATAATTTTAATGGTGAGATTTTAGTTTTGTTTTACACGTGAGAACTATGTATCTGACTGTTCTTACCAGAATGTGGGGAACTTCTCCATACAGATAGACCATCTGTCTTTTCTCTCCCTACTACTTCATAGCCAAAGTGGAAATCTGCATCTGTATACAGTGTCTCTTTGTAAATGTATTTTGAATAAATGAAAAAAAAATAGAGAGAAGATGTAATAATCATTCTTTTCTACTCTCCCTAAATTACTTTTAAATTTGTGAAATTTCCTGTCAGAAGAATCATCTATCAAAGCTACATTTCAAAAAATACAATACACCCTCCTGACTGTTGATTTCATAGTGCTTCCAGTGTTGCAGGGATCTGTGTCATATTTAACACCCCGGGCAAATAATAGACAGGAGAGCAGGAGTTTCAAAGGCTTTGGAGTTCTCATGAGACTGCATTCTACATCTATGTCTCACTGCTTCAGAACTTTGAACCTCCTAAATTTTGGTCGTTTCCTGAAAATATGGAGACCTGGCATGAGCCATGAACTCCTTCCTCCATATTTCCCATTGAGTGAAGCAAGTGTAGGTCTGAGGGTTGTGTGAAAATCCTATGGTGACACCAAATATGACACCAGATATTTGTGTAAACTAATTTGGCAGGTAGCAACTGAGAATGAGATGTCAAGGCACACAGGTATGGGAAAAGATTTACCTCCTCTCCATCGATGCACTTGGAGGATTCTTAGCTGCCCTGATATCCCGGGGAGTCAGTGACAGAAGCACTAATTTAGGCTACTCAGTGTTAGTAGTGCTGAATCCTAGCTCAACCAGGTGCAAGCACATATGAAATGCCTCACCCCATCTAACATTCACCTTTCCTTCTCCATCCCCTCCAAACCACTGGCCATGGTGCAGTATAATCTAAAAAGAATGATTTCCCCCTCGGCTAGCTTGTTCAAAGGTTTGAAGGAAGATCTATGACCTTGGGACTTTGCCTAATGGAAAGAAACTGTACCCCTTTGGCAAAAGTCTGTGCCTTGGGTCCTCACTGTAACCAACAACAGACAGATTTTTCTGATACCTCTGAGAGAATAGGAACTCTCAGCCAAAACAACCAGATGCTCAGGAAATACAATCATTAAAAATAATGCATTAAACAGAACGATGTTTATCATACAAATTGGAAAAAAGCAATCAATAATTTAAACTAATCATAAAAATATTTGCAATGACATAAGGGATAATGTTGATGAAATGAAGTAGGACAATTGGAAAATTAGTTATAAAAAATGTAGTAGCTGTTGTCACAGGCAGCAGGATTCTAAGGGGCAAGATGATTAAATGGAATATGGAATTCTGGATCAGATCCTGGAATATAAAAAGGACAGTAAGTAAACTAAAGGAATTTGAAAAAAGTATAGATTCCATTGAATAATAATGTGTCAATACCCATTTGAAAATTCTGACAAAAGTACTATACTAACAGAGGACACTCAAAGCGAGGAAACTGGACGCGGGTTATATGGGAACTCTATGCATTACCTATAACAATTGCAAATTTAAATGTATGATTAATGCCTAATTATAAATCAATAAGGACTTTCAGTTTCCAATTTGGCATATGAGAAACTCATTAGTCCATTCTAACAATATGTAAAAAATTGAATAAACTAAAGAATCAACAATTCTTTAGTCTTTTAAAGAAGTTAATTCACTAGACATCACTGGTCCCAAAATTAAAGAGACGAGTAGATTAATATAGAGAATCACAAATGAACTGAACAGAAACCTCTGTGCTAACCAATACCATGGGAGGAAAAACTGAACTGTGAGAAGTGATGGAGAATTAGCATAAAAAGTCGGAGAGTTAACATCTCCAGAGGGTTCCATTTCGCCCGTCTCTCACCAGGAGCTCAGTTAGGTTCTTCAAGTGAGCATCTGCACAAGAGCTCTTCGTACTTCCTGCAGCCACAGGGGAAATGAGGTGGCAGAATTGCCATTTTGAAAGCCATCAGTGCATTCTGTTGTTCTTTACACAGCGCCCTCAGGAGCAATTATTTTACCAGATCTCTAACTATTGGGATTTTATCAGAGTGCAACTGATCTGGGGGAAGATGAATATCCAACTCCAGTCCACCTTGCATCCTGACACATCTAAAGAGGGAAGACTGAGCAGCATGGTGAAGTTCACCATCCTGGCACACGGGCGTACTACAATACTGAGACCTATAAACTATAACACATCTCTGTTCCTATCACATCTATCCATCACATCACTGAAGACCTACTCATTGTGAATCCTTTTACGTGTCATTATATCCAACTACCATGAATTACAAAGCATACTGAAAGACAAAAGACAAGAACCACAGTTGAAGAGACAGAGTGAGCCACAGAACCAGAATCAGATATGGCAGGGATATTAAAATTATCAGAACAAGGATTTAAATCAACCATGATTAATATACTAAGGACTCCAAAGCATAAAATGCACAGTGTGCAAGTACACATGAACAATGTAGGCAGAGAATGAAAATCCTAAAAGGAATAAAAATAAATATTGGAGATTAGAACATTGTAGTAGAAGAATGCCTTGGATGGACTTGTTGTTACACTGAACACAAATTAGGGGAGAAAAAAAATCTCTCTGATTTTGAGGATAATTAATGAGAAATGACCAAACCAGAAAATCAAAGAGAAAAAGGACTGGTGAAAATAGGTAGCATAATTTCCAAAATCTGTAGGATCGAACAGTAATTGAAATATCAGAAGGAAAAGAAATAGAGAAGGGAACCAAAAAAATATTTAAAAAATAATGACTCAGAACTGATCCAAATTAATGTGAAATGCTAAATCACAGTGGGAGAAAGCCCAGAGAATTCCAAGTGGGTAAATCCACACCCTCCACATATGTGTGTGTGTGTGTGTGTGTGTGTAATCTCGCATGTACATGCATATCATATTAAAATTGTATAAAAAAAGAAAAATATTCAAGAGGTGAAAAGAAAAATTAAAACACATAACTTATAAAGGGATGAAGGCAGGCAATATATTTAACTTTCCTCAGAAAACATGCAAACAGAAATATTTTGTAATTTTAGAGAAGAAAGTCGCCAACCTGCCATTTTGTACCCTGTAAGACTTTCCGATAAAATTGTAGAAGACAAAGAAGGAGGCATTATGCTGACTGACTTCCAAACACAATAAAAAGGTGTAGTGATCACAACAGCATGGTAGTGGCACAGAAACAAATGCCTAAGACAGTGGAACAGAATAAAGAGCCTACAATAAGTCCATTCATCTAAAATGAAATGATTTTTGATAAAAACACACAATAGAGACAGGACATTATTTTTAATAAATGATGCTGGAAAATGTGGAGATCCACCTGCAGAAGAGCAAAACTCGACCCCTATCTCTTACCATACACAAAAGCAACTCAATCTGGATTAATGAATTAAACATAAGACTTAAAATTATCAAACTGTAGAAGCAAACATACACAAAATGCTTCAGAATATTGGAATGCTTTTTTGTTGTTGTTGTTGTTTTTATTTTGGATAAGATGGTAGAAGCATAGAAAAAAATAAAAATAAAAACAGTAAAATTACAAAAAGGAGATTGCTACAATCTAAAATTTGTCTGTACTACAAGGAAAATAATCATCAGAGTGAAGAGACAACCAACAGACTGGGAGAAAACATTCACAAACTAAACATATGTCAAGGGGTTAATATTCAGGATACCAAGAAACTCTAAAAGCTCATGTTATTTTTTGTATCTAAAATGTTCCCCAACTGGGTGCAGTGGCACATACCTGTAATCCCAGTGGTTCAGAAGGCTGAAGCAGGAGGATCACAAGTTCAAAGCCAGTCTCAGCAATAGCGAAGAGCTAAGCAACTCAGTGAGACTCTGTCTCTAAATAAAGTACAAAAGAGAGCTGAGGATGTGGCTCAGTGGTTGAGGGATCCTGAGTTCAGTCCCAAGCATTCCCCCTAAAAAAATAAAATAATATGTTCCCCAAGAGCCCCTTTGTTAAAGGTAGGCTCACAGTCCATGGTGTTCTTGAGAAGTGATATAATCTTTAAGCAATGGGGCCTACTGGAAGATTTTAAATCCCTGAGAGTGTGCCTTCATAGTTGGTTGTAAGACCTTGGTCTCTTTTTTCTCTTTTCACTCTCAGTTATGAGGTGAACAGGCTTCTTTTAGCATGCACTCCTGCTATAATGAACTCCTTGCCTTAGACACAAAAGCAATAGGAAAATGTGACCATGAACTGAAATGTTCACAGTTGTGAACCTAAATAAACTTTTTATCTTTTAATTTAGCTCTATCAGGTATTTTGTTATAGCAACTGAAACCTGTCTAATACAGCTCAATAGCAAAAACCTCAAATAATCTAATTTTAAAATGGACAGTAGATCTAAATAGTAGTTTCCCAAAAGAAACACAAATGGCCAATAATTCTATTTTTAAAAATGCTCAACATCTTTCTAGTCTTTAAGAAAATGCAAATCAAAACCATAATGAGATATTCCTTCACTGATGCAAGAATGTCTATTTTAAAAAAGACAAATGATAACAAGTCCTGGAAAATTACATGGAGAAAAATGAACCCTTGACCAATAACAGTAGAAATGTGAATTAGTGCAGTCATTATGGAAAACAGTATAAAATTTTCTCAAATAAGTAAAATGTGACTAATCTATGATCCAGCAATTTCACCACAAGGTGTACATCTAAAGGAAATGAAATCACTATTTCAAAGATACATTTGCATATTTATTACAGCTCAAATAACAACCACTAAGAAATGGACACAATACAAACGTTTATCAAATGATGAATGGATAAAGAAAATGTGGTGCATATATACACAATGGAATACTACTAAGCCATAAGAAAGAATGAAATCCTGTCACTTGCAGAAAGAGATGGAACTAGAGATTATGTTAAGTGAAATAAGTCAGGCACACAAAAATATGTACTGTATGATTTCAATCACATGTGTAATCTAAAAAGGGTGATCTCTTAAAAATTGAGCATAGAATGGTGATTACCAGAGACCAGGGAGGATAGACAAGAGGGAAATGGAGAGAGGTTGATAGATGGGTACTGAGTTACAGTTACATAGGGATAAGAAGCTCTGGTATGCTGTAGTACAGTAAGGTGACTATAGATCACAATAATATACCATATATTAAAAAAAAACTAGAAGAAAGGATTTTGAATGTTTTATCATAATGAAATGATAAATGTTTGCGGTTATGGATACGTTTTCCTGGTTTGGGAATTACACAATGTATACATGTGTAAAAATAACACACAGTACCCCACAAATAGGTACAGGTTTCATAGGTTTGTGTGTGTGTTTGTGTGTATGAGTTAAAAATAAATCTTTTTTATTAGTTCAAGTTAGTTATACATTATAATTGGGTTCATTTTAATGAAATTGTACAACAATGGAATATAATTTACTCAAATTCAGTTCTGAGGACTTCCCATTTCTCTTTCCTCTTGCTTTCCCCTATTCTCCTTCCTCTGATTTAGTGATCTTTCTCCTATTTATAGTTTTTTAATTAGGGCATTTTGGAAATACATAAAGGTGAAATTCACTGTGTGGTATATCCATATGTGATCACATGAAAGTTTGGTCAGAGTCATTCCACTGTTCCTGCCTTTTCCTATCCCCTTATTTCATGAAAATTAATTTAATTCCTCAAAAGTGAAGAAGAAATAAAGTCTTTCTCAAACAAACAAAAATTGACGAAATGTTTTGACAATAGACCTGCCTTCCTAGACCTGTTAAAAAAAGGCTCTTTGGAAGAAGAAAATTGATTTATGTCAAAAACTCAGACATACATAAATAAATGAAGAACATCAAAGAACAAAGAATCAAAGGTACAATAAAAAGTTCTCTATTTCTAACAATTTGTCTAACAAATAGGTTTGTTCAAAATAATAATAGCTGCATTGTATTGAATTGTGTACATATGTAAATGCACCACACTTAAATCATGCCTACGGGTTAATGAAATGAATGTCATGGACAGGAGTGATGCATTAAGATAATTTTAATGTAATAAGCTATAAGAACTACTCATGAAGCATGATGGTATCATTTGAAAGTGGATTAAATGAGTTTTCAAGTATATATTGCAAACGAGGGCCACAACTGGATAAGGAAGGAAAAAGACATTTAACTGGTATACTAAAAAAGAAAAGAAAATAGTATCTTATAAAATGTTTAATAAAGGCAAATAATGTGGATGATACTGAAGAACAAAAATAGAAATAACGAAAAGGTTAACAAGTCCAAAACAGTAACAAATATGGTATATTTTAACCCAATGTATCCACAAATCAGTGTTTTACATGCCCTAACGATAAGACAGATTTTAAGAGTGGATCAAGTAAGACTCAACTATATGTTGTCAGTAAGAAACCCACTTTAAATAGAGATACACAGAGACATATTATCAGGATAAAGTTATACCATCTTAACAATAATCAAGAGAAATCAAGAATAGCTATATTAATTTCCAGAAAGATCAGACCTTAGAGCAAGGAAAATTTCCAATAATGAAGAGGGAAGAGGGCTTTGCATAATAGTTAAGGGATCAGCTATCCAAGAACGACAAAAATTCTTAATGTTTATGTGCAAACAATAGTGTCAACATAGATTAGGTGAAAACTGGCTAGAAGGAGAAATACATGAATATGTTATAGTTTGAGAATTCAACAATTCTCTAATACAAATGGACAGATACAGCATGCAGAAAATCATTAAAGACATAATTGAACTCAACAGCACCATCAATCAATTAACCATAAATGACATTCATATACTTCATCATTCAACAGTAACATAGTACACATACTCCTCATGTTTGCATGAAACATTCACCAAGACAGACTATGTTCTGGGCCACATGACTCATCTTAACATATTTAAAGCAATAGAAATTATACGGTATCTACTGCTGACCACCATAGAAGCAAGCCAGAAATCATTATTAGAAAAATTGCTTAAAAATATCTCAAAATAGTTGAAGATTATACAATAAACCGTTAAATAATACCTAATAACACAAGGGAAAAAAAATCAAAGAAAAATCTTAAAATAAATTTAAAAATCTTTTGAATTAAATAAAAATTAATATACATTTGTCAGAATATATGGAAATCAATGAAAACAGAGATTAGACAGAAAATTTTATCATTGACTAGATATATTAGAACAGAATATCTAAAATCAATTTGTAAATTAGAAGAAAAAGAGTCCATGAATACTGAAAGGACAATAAGGGAACAGGAGGAACAACTCTGTCTACAATCTTGATAACCTTAAGAAATGATTTTCTTGAAATATACAACTTGGAAAGACTCATTGAAAAAGAAATAAAACATTTGAATTCACCTATATCTATTAAAGAAATTTAGTCGATAATGAATATCCTTCCAAAGCAGAAAGTAAAAGGCCCAAATGAGTTTACTAGCAAATTCTACCAAACATAGAAAAAACTACACTAATTCTCTACAATCTCTTCCAGGAGGCAAAAGCAGAAGAAATGCTTTCCAACTCATTCTGTGGAACCAGATAAAGACACTAAGAGAAAAAACTATAGACTGTTATCCCTGGGGTCTGGTGATGACTTTTTAAATATAACACCAAAGGCATCATCTATGAGAGGAAAAAAAATAGATAAGATGGACATCATTAAAATCAAAACTTCTACTGTGCAAAAGACACTATCAAAAGAGTAGGGAGACTGGGCTGGGGTTGGGACTTGGTGGTGGAAAGCTTGCCTAGCATGTGTGAGGCACTGGGTTCGATCATCAGCACCACATAAAAATAAATAAATAAAATTATAGTATTGTGTCATCTACAATTAAAAAAATATATTTTAAAAAGTGGGGAGACAAAGCACAAACTGGAAGAAACTATTTACAAAGAAGATATCTAATTAAAAATTCTTCTGTTATACAAACAAATAAAGAGTTCTTAACACTGATAAAATTAAGTAATCTGATTTTAAAAATGGGCAAAAGACTAGAACTAACACTCACAAAAGAAAGTCTACAAATTGTAAATAATCATTTGAAAAGACATAAACATCATCTGTTATTGGTCAATTGCAAATTAAACAATAGGATACTACTACATACCTATTAAAAGAGTTAAAATAGAAAACACTGACACAGCAAGGACTGGCAAGGATATAAAGGAATAAAGATTCTCATTCATTGATGGTGGCCTTTCTAGAAGACAGTTTGGCAATTTCTTAAAGACTAAGTATACTTTTACCATAATATTCACCCAAAGGAGTTAAAATCTTATGTCTACATAAATACCTGAACATGGAAATTTAAGCATCTTTATTCATAATAGCGAAAACTTGAAAGCAACCAAGATGTCCTTTAGTACATGAAAGAATAAATAAATGCAGAGCATAGTATGTGCAGGAGAAATATTTGTTTCTAAAAAGAAGTGAACTAGCATTGTATGAGTGCACCTTTTCCCCCACATTCTCTCCAACACTTATTGTTTTTATGCATAATAGCTGCCATTCTGACTGGAGTGAGATGAAATCTTAGAGTGATTTTAATTTGCACTTCTCTAATTGCTAGAGATGATGAACACTTTTTCAAGTATTTGTTAACTGATTGTACATCATCTTCTGAGAACCAATATGGAAAGGAGTATGGAGATTTCTTAGAAAATTGGGAATGGAACCACCATTTGACCCAGCTATTCCTCTCCTCAGTCTATACCCAAAGGACTTAAAAATAGCATACTACAGTGGCACAGCCACATCAATGTTTATAGCAGCACAATTCACAATAGCTAAACTGTGGAACCAACCTAGATGCCCTTCACTAGATGAATGAATTTAAAAAATGTGGCATATATACACAATGGAATATCACTCAGCAATAAAAGAGAATAAAATCATGGCATTTTCAGGTAAATGGATGGAGTTAGAGAAGATAATGCTAAGTGAAGTTAGCCAATCCCCCCAAAAAAAACAAATGCCAAATGTTTTCTTTGATATAAGGAGGGTAATACATAGTGGGATAGGGAGAGGGAGCATGGGAGGAATAGATGAACTCTAGGTAGGGTAGAGGGTTTGGAAGGGAAGGGAGGGGGCAAGGGATAATTAATGATGGTGGAATGTGATGATCATTACTATCCAAAGTACATGTATGAAGACACAAATTGGTGTGAATATACTATGTATACAACCAGAGATAGGAAAAAATGTGCTCTATATGTGTAATAAGAATTGTAATGCATTCTGCTGTCCTATCTAAATAAAAAAAATACATAAATAAAACAATGACCTATGACACCATTCAAAGACAGGAAGTAAACTTAAATAGATATTACTAAGTGAAAGGCTACATACTATATTATCTCAACTATATGATATTGTGAAAAAAGGCAAAACTGTGTCCAGTATAAAGATTGGTGGGTTGCAGGAGTTTGGAGGGAGGAGGAATAATAAGAGAAGCCCAGAGGATTTTAAGACATTAAAAGTACTCTGTGTAAGAGATACGAAAAATTGTGCTCTATATGTGTAATAAGAATTATAATGCATTCTGCTGTCATGTATTTAAAAAATAAAATCAATTGACAAAAAGTACTCTGTGTGATACTTAAGTGACAGAAAAATATCATTTCTACATTCAAATCCAAAGAACATAGAATAGCAAATGTGACCCCTCATGTAAATTGTGGAATGCAGGTGATAATGATGTATCAATGTAGGTTCATCAACTGTAACAAACATACTATTCTGGTATGAGATTTTCCTAAGGAAAGAGGCTATGAATACGTTTGGCAGGAATTACATGAGAAATCTCTCTACTTCTCTCTCAAGTTTTCTGTGAAATTAAAACTGCTTTAAAGAAGTATATTAAAATATACTAACAAAAAATTTGAAATAAGCACAGTAGTTGAAATGAAAAGCCAAAGTCTGATGAGGAGCAGTTTGTTTTCAATGAAAGATGAATTAATGAATTTGAAGGTCCAAATGAAGATTTTTCACAAAATATAAAAATTATATTTTTATAATATGGTAGGGGATGGCAAAAAAATTTAAAACCCAGAAAATAAAAAAAAGAAATTCTCATATAAAAATGATGGTTTCACAAAAGGAGAAAATACATGTATGTATGTATATACTTATGTACATAGGTCCACAGATATGTATAAGTTAAATATACTATATACATTTATATTGACATGAACTACACATGCTTAATTGAAAGAGATAAAATATCCAAGAAATAATGATTACATGTTTTATACAAATAAGAAAAATATTTTTAAAAACCCCATATTGAAAAGGCTCACTAGGTTGTAAATAATTTAGATAAGGAAAATCTTCAGCTAGATACGTTGTAGAAAAATTTAAAAGCATCAAAGAGAAAATACATTTCTAACAGTTCCCAGAGAGAATGGATCATATATGTAAGAATAAAAATCAGATTAATATTAGACCCCAAACAGTAGTGCTTCAAAACCTTGAGCATAAAAGACTTTGAACTTAGAGTATTATCTATACAAATCATTAATTAAATATGAAGGTTCAGTGTGCACATCTAATATACTATGTCTCAGAAGGTTTGCTAGACAAAGCTTTTCACCACACATAAGTTTAAAAGCAGGATATAGTAAGTGGATTCCATTGGGAGACATATATCAAGGGATCCTGTTTCTGGGGTATTAAAAAGACAGAAGAAAAAAATTCAATTTTTCACTATATCCTCACTGAATACTAAGCATATGAATCACCTGTTTTTGCTGTAGAATTATCTGAGTGCAAAAAAAGTCTAGTTTTCTGAGAGAAAGAGAGAGAGAGAGAGAGAGAGAGAGAGAGAGAGAGAGAGAGAGAGAGAGAGAGAGAGAGATTGCAAGATACTAGATGGTCTGTGAAACATGGTATAATACCTTTATCTGCAAGCAATTTCAGGGTGCTAGTAATAAAGAAGAGAAATAAATCATTAAGAGCAATTAAGTCACTTAGTGACAATTATTATTGTCAGAAATAAAACCTTCAAGAAAAAAATTCTTATTTTTATTTACGATATTTGATACATTAGAAAAATATTGAAAACTATCACTCTAATTATGAGTGTAAGGTAAGGTTCATTGCAAGTCAGAGAAGGATTTAAAATAAACGATATACCCATTTTATTGATGACTACAGATACCAAAATATCAAATAAAATGTTAGAAATATAAACTATATGAATCATAGTATATTACAACAATCTGATAAAATGGTAGTTAACATTAAGTTAATGTTTTTATTTTTCTATTTATCAGAAGAACATAACTTCTCTAGCTAACTGATTAAAGAAGAAAAAGGAGTCATGTTCTATTTTCCAATAAAGAAAAAGGACGTGAAGAAAATTTATAATTTATTTCCAATTTAAAATAATTTCTTTGCACTTTAGAAATGCAGCCATGTGCTGCATAATGACATTTGAATCAATTATGGACAGCATATACAACGATGGTCCCTTTAGCTATAATGGAGCTGATTTCATCATAAATTGCTTCACCTAGTTACATCACAGTCATCACATTTTCTAGTATGTGCATTACTTGCCTGTTTGCTGTGAGGTTTGTGTAAACCAACCGTGTCTCCAGTCATACAAGTACGGTACATTTATCTGTGTATAATAAATACTATTTAATAAGGTTAGCAAATGACAGTACTACTGATTTTTGTATTTATGATGCTTTTTATTATTATTTCAGGGTGTACTCCTTCTACCTATAAAAATGGCTACTATGAACACTGCCCTACACCAGGAGAAGCCTCATACATCTGTTGCTTATAGTTTATCTTGATTACATCATTAGGTCATGTCCAGTGATGGACCGATCCTGTTGAGTATTGTGTAAGTCCACTATTATATTTGCACATTGACAAAAATCACCTTATTGGAACATTTCTGAATGTGTTTCCATCATTCAGTGATGTGTGCTTATTACGATGTTAGGTTAAATAACTTGATTAAATGCCATTTACCAAAATCCTGCAGCAAAACATTGTCCCTAGTGGAAGACCTTCTGACCCCATTGTTGCGACTACAGAAGAGTAAGGGTTGCTAAAGGAGCTATATCTACAGAAATACAGGATGTTGCCCTGAACATCTCCAAGCACACTCTTCAGACTGTGGTGGACATGGTAGCAGGAGACGCACTGCACAACTTTATGCAATAATACTATCTCATCATTTTTTAGATAGCAATGGAAGACCTGCTGCTTTAGTTTGAATATGATTTGTGCCTCCAAATTTTATGTTGGAGTTAAAGCCCCATTGTAAGACAGTAGTAGAGTAGAAAATGAATAAAATTATTGTGTTTAGATGCTGAGCTTTGGGATATGGTTAGTATTAAATGACATTATCAGAGTGGATCCCCCAAGATAAAATATGGGTAGCTTTATATGAGAGAAAACATACAGCGAGAGCGGCCAAAGGATGTGTGCATCTATACACACACACACACACACACACACACACACACACACACACACACCTTGCCTATTGTGATGTGATGCCCTGAACCACCTGGGGACTTGTCTGCAGAAGACCATTAACAGGTGTGGGTTCTTGACAATGGATCAAAACAGTGAGTCCAAATAAATATCTTGTTTTTATAAACTTCCCAGAGCATAGTATTGTGATATTAGCAGGAAAAATAGACCAATACACCTTAATAATATGAAAGTCAAAAATGGCTAAACCAGTTTTGAAAGAAAAAAAAAAAAAGAAGAGGGTGATATAATAAAGAGTCACATAGTAGAAAGCATACTGGGTATGTTTATTATTCAGAAACTAATAAACAGATGTATGAAGTAGAATAGAGAAAGCAGAAAATCATGTAGCTGGGGAAACTTATTGTATGATAAATATGATTCTACAAACTAATGAAGAACAAATTGTTTAACAGATAACTTTGGGAAACATGGCTCAAAATTTGGAGGAATATCAAGTCTTTTCTATAGTGACATATATTTAAGAAAACTCTTGCTAAAGTATGAACAATTATGTGAAAGGCAACTATACATGAGTTAAGATTTATTTATTTATTTTTTAATCAGGGATTGAACCCAGGGTGCTTAACCATGGAGCCACATCTCCAGCCCTTTTTTCTATTTTATTTAGAAACTGAGTCTCACTGAGTTGCTCAGTGCCTTGTTGGGTTGCTCAGAGCCTTGCTAAGTTGCAGATACTGGCTTTTAACTTGTGATCTTCCTGTCTCCCAAGGCACAGGGATTATAGGGGTCTGTCTCTGCACCAGGCTGATTTAGATTTTCTTGGTGGTCTCTAGGTTTGCTGTGTTCCAGGGCCCTAGGCTGGATCATCCATTCCGGCTTTCTAACTTATGTGCAAAGTAGCATGGATGGTTCTATACAAACCACACTTAGTGCTGGAAATATAGCTCACAGTCAGGGTGAAGCAGCAGAGAAGAATTCAGAAGGAAAGCTTAGATAAAGTGCAATATTGGTTATATGAGCTTTTTGAGTGCCAACACTAGTCATTTATAGATTAATTAAAATGTTACATTTTAGGAGGAGCAGATTAAACAGTGTCTCCAACTTCACATCTAAAAGTTAATTGAAACAAATCAAACTTGCACATGTGATATTCGAAACATGAATGATGCTCTGTAGCAACAAATACGGAATAATAAGGTGATTTTTGGTACCAAACAATATACATGTAGAAAATACAAAGGATCTTTTTAATTTATTTATTGGAAAGAACATGGACAATGGTTTGAATTCTTACTCTGCATGGGCCAAGTCACTGGTCCTAATGTGCCTCAGTTTCCTCATGAGACGCAGTAAAGTCCACCACTGCATGATTTTGTTTGCTCATGTATTCCAGGGAGGATTGGAGAGCATAATCTAAAATAACTAGCACAGTGCCTGCCATTTATAAAGTGCTCAATAATGGATATCTGCTATTATATTTAAGTAATTTGATATGTTGGATCTTCTATCTGGGGAGTCTACAAAGTTATCCCTGCATATTTTAAAACCTGTACCTATGATAGTGTGATCCTCTGATTTATTTGATGTTGAATAATTTAACAGAAGGTATGTATTACAGTCATAAATTTTAAAGTTGTAAATGTTCCAAGGAGAAAAAAAGAAAAGCCGTACATTTATACATAAGGCGATTGAAATGCAAAGGGATCTTCAGAATTTCAAGCCAGTAAATTACAGAAGTGAAGTCTCAAATCCTAGTGTTTTTGCCTTTTAGTGTCCTGCCCTTTCTGTAGTTGAATGCATTGTTATTATTTTGGTTTTATTTTAGTGCACTTATTTTTAACATATATTCTACACACGGCTTCAGGTAGGGTAAAAAAAAAAGGTGAACATATAAAAATTCTTAAGTAATGAAGGCCATTTTAAATGCCATAAAGAGAAGGGGACAAATACAGAGTTGTAGATAAACCCAAGTGTTTGTTAAAGGCTTTAGTGGAAGAATAAATATATCAAATGGCTTTAGAATAGGGGCACTTTAGGGTGTCCATAGAAAATGAAAGGAAGAGCATATTCGAGAAGAATGTGTGAGCAAGTACAGAGGCTGAAAAGAATGAAATATGATTGCAGAGGAATAAGAATATGCATGGGTGTAAGAAGCATTTTCCACTAACATGCAATTTATCAAGAAAGAAGGGAAGGAAGGAATGTATAGAACCAGGGAAGAAGGAAAGGGAGGAAAGCAAGGAAGAAATGAATGATCTAGAATAGCAGGAGGAATATTTGAAAATGAATTCAAGGGACAGATGGGTTTAATCAATGCTAAGTTTTTTTGAGAGTTTATGCTGTCTTTTATAATTTAATTTAATTTTTAGCAAACTCACCTTCAGAATTGGTGATTATTGGTGTAGAGAGCTTCGGGTTTTGTTACATGAATGTATGATTCTTGTCCTTATTTCCTTGGGATGATTACCTGAAGGGGCAAAGGCAGAAAGCCGTGGCTGTGTGTGTGTGTGTGTGTGTGTGTGTGTGTGTAGGGGATGCAGATAAATTATAAGTCCAGTCAGAATCCAAGCAAAATAAACAATGTTTCTGAAACACAAGTCATGACCAAAAAGAACGGATGAATTATTACTCTGGCATTTTCTTTGTTATTTATGTCTAGAAATCAATCATCAGTTGAAGGAACAGAGTAATTTATAAGTCAGGTGCTGTAAAATACTTGTGGGTCTCGACTGGTATAACCTGTCCATGAATGCCTAGGAGACTTTATGACAATACAAAGTAATCTTATTACAAGCCTGCTATTAATAATCTGATACATGCTATTCTAACATGATATAGAAATATGAATTAAAAATAAAATACCTGCTGAAAATGGAAGTGCCCATTGACTGTATAAAACCTTTTCTCCTTTCTCACCACACCTCTTTTAATAAAAATAGATGTAGGTGATGGAACATTTATAATGGAAACAAGTTAACCAAAAAGACCTGTCACTTTGATGGAGGAGGTTATTTGTTCAACAAAATATCCAAGCACATGAGGCAATCTAGAAATCCAATAGGGAAAGCAGAGACACCCTGCTTCCTGGCTTTAACTTTCCCCCACCAACCTGCCTTTTGGACCAGAAATAAATGTCTGAAGATTAGAGATTAAAAGTATAGACATAGTTTTATGAACATAGTTTGCTTCATCAAATTTGGACTAGAAGGTGACTGGTCATCTCAAGACAGCAAAATTTAGAAAAAGGTTCCTGTTAGGAATTGCCAATCTCTCTCTCTCTCTCTCTCTCTCTCTCTCTCTCTCTCTCTCTCTCTCTCACATCACCAATAAGAGCCAGAGCTACATTAACCAAATTAATTGAAGTCTGATGCATAATTAATACCATGGAATCTGCTTCCATGGAATCAGTTTAACAATGAAGATTTATAATTGACAGGAAGAGCAAACTAGTCACATCACTCAATTAGAATACCATCTTTCCACAAGCTCCATGGTACAAGAATTTCTCTTTGAGAGGTATTTAGGAAATGAATAATCAGATAAAGACAAGTTCCTTAGGCAATAACAATGGGACTCATGGCACCATGATTAGTACTGATGAAATTATTTCCATTTCTAAAACTACCTGAAATGGTTTCATTGAGGGTGAGATAGAAAAGGAGAGGCCTGACCTTCCAGAAAGGATATTTTCCTTTCTTTTTTTTTATAATATTTTTCTAAGTCTTTCATAGATATATGTGACGGTTTTGTTTGCTTGCTTTGTTTTGTTTGTCCTTATTGTTGCGGACAGCCACCTCCTACCCAGGTGCACCTGAGCAACAGCGCTGGGCAGCCTGATGAGGTGGAGGTGCAATGGAACTCATGGGGGTAAGCCTGGTCCTAGCTGGCTCCCTGTATCATTCACCCGTTCTCAGGAAAGCCCTGAATGTTGATCTTGGAGGCCTTGGACCACCAGAAGGACCCTGATGATGGTCGGCACTGCCTTCCTACATCTCAGCTGTTGCAGAGACAACTGTACCTACACTCCTATATGTACCATGTACCGCAGAGTCAATGGCTGCCTATGAGTCCCCTGAGCCCCACGGAGCAGTGTCACCCAGGGCCATGCATGCCTTCCTGCACCAGTCTCCAGCAGAGCTCAGCAGCTCCACCTGACCAAGCTGCTTTTATTGCAGCTGCTTTTACTGCCACAGCTGTTGTCTCAGCTACTTCTGTGGCTACCCCAGCAACCACCTTGGTGCTTCTGCCAGAATATTGCTGTTTCCAGGACTGGCAACAATGGCCCTCAAGGCTTGCTAAAAGGATTGTACCGAAGCCTCCTGCGGTAGTGGTAGTGAGCAGTTCTACAAGTACCTGAGCAGCAGTGTTAGTTGCAAACCCTAGTTAGAAGACCAAACAATTAACAAGATGGTACAGAAATTCTGAGGTCACTAGATGACCATGAACCTGCACGAGCCCACCCCTTTCGTTTATATAAGCTTCACTGCTCATGTCCCACAGAGAGCCAGTCCAGGAACTCTATCCTGTGCACTGCCTCCCTTATATTGCAGCACAAGCCTCCATAGAACCTGTTGAGAAGCCAGGAGTCGTGGTGCATGTCTACAATCCTAGAGGCTTGGAGACTGAGGCAGGAGGATGGTAAGTTCAAAGCCAGAGTCTCAGCAACTTAGTGAGGCTGTAAGCCAATTCAGCAAGACCCTGTCTCTAAATAAAATATAAACGCCCCTGGATGTTTAATCCCCGGTACAAAAAAAGAAAATAAAAAACCTGTTCAGATGGATTTGCTGCTTACCTCTTCTGATTTCCATATCAAATTAAGCAATGGGGTCCAAGGCTGAGCTGGTTATCACCGAGATCTGGTAATACCAATAGATCTATACTTTTCCTTTTTGGTATTTCTATCCAAATTGAGCAAAAGAACTCTCAGGTGATTGGTAACAAAGGGACCTTTTCCTCTAAATAGTGTCAGGTTGGACTAATTTTTTTGTTTTGTTTTGTTTTTCTTTTTTTCTGAAATGAGCTGTTTACATTGTGGTAGTTGGAATTTTAAGGTTTAATCTTTCCCAGGCTATTGATATGTGGCAAGATAATTTCTCAAGGTGTTGGTTAGCAGCAGTGGGTAGTAGTTCCCAGTGAGCTATGTGATCATGAGAGGAAACAGCCAATACTCCCCAGTGTATGGGGTTGCTAAGCTACGGTGTTCTATAGGCCAGTTGTACTAAATGCATTTTTGACATGATATCTTCAATTTAAGATAGGCTCATCAAAATGTAATTCCATCACAGATCAATTCACATCTTTACAGACACCAGGAATCACCACTAAACTATTTTGGATTAGTAACTGGATGGGTCAGAGTGTCATAGTTGTGGGAAATTGAAATCCATTGAGATTTTGTGATAACTCAGTTGTACCAAGTAAAGCTAATTTCTTAAAAGAAAAGGCTATTTTCTATCCACAGACTATACCTAGAATTTAGTAAGAAGCAATTTGATGTGGTAGGTACGGGAGGAGAGTTTGGAGCCAGTCAGTTATGGATCTGAGTATGGGTAGTTTCACATATTAACTGGGCCAATTTGGGTGCCAATCTCTACCAGTTGTTTTTTTGCATCTCTAAGATGGTACACTAATACTCACTTTGAAGTGTTGTCATTATCTGTGCAACATACAAAATTTGCTTAGAATAGAGTCTGGCATAACAAAGGCTTCAGAAAATGATATTTCAGAAAATAATGTTCGGACTGGACACTTATTAAATATTGTGCCAAAAGACAGAATGTAAAATAGGGGATATCCTCCAGAGGACGTGTTTACTTATCTCTGTTTACTATTGTTCCTTGACCAGTTCTTGAGGAGGGAATATGTATCCCACCCACATTTTAGCCAGAACAGAAGTTGTGCTAATGAGAAGTATGAAGTTAACTGACCACTAAATGGGGGGAAAAATGTACAAAACTGGAAGGAAATTAAAGGATGGGTACATTATCCATAAATCAAACTATAGGTATTTGCTTTGTTTGTTGATTTTTCCATTAGTTGAGGCCAATAAGCAGTATCAGTAAGGTTTTTTGTATCAACTTTCCATGCAACAATATGCATGAGCCCTTATTGTTGGAGCACAAAATACACACCATTTAATGTACTTGATCACAGATTAGAAGTTTTGATTCACAGCTGGTACTAATGAAAAACTCCAGTTCTCTATGTGCTTTTAGCTTTGTTTCATTTTGTGTGTGTATGTGTGTGTGTGTGTTTGCCAAGTAAACCATTAAATCAACTAAAATGAGATAAAACAACCCAGCACTCTTAGATTTGCTTTCACACAACTGCCCCACACAAATATGTTCTTCTTTTATTAGAGAAAGTGACAGCTTCTTAGTCTACAGTTATCTTTCCAACATCAGGTTTTCATCACTACTTACTTGATGCTGTAAAGCTCTTCATTTCACTTCCTTGGATAATAAATTATTAAAGAAGGCAATCTGAATTGCTTAGAATGCTTTTTAATTCAAAACCCATCTTCCTTCTTCTCTTTCTTCCTCCTTCCTTCATTTTTTCTCTCCTTCTTCCATTTATTTACATTTTTTTCCTTGATCAAATATTTCTTGATTATTTTCTATGCATCAGAAATTACTCTAAGTGTTAAAGAAGTGACACTGATCTCCTGCCCTCAAAAAAAATCGGGGAACTAGAAAGTGATAAAAAGCCATCCATACAAGGAATTGGTATCTGAGCAGAGAACTGAACTTAGCCAAAGAGCAAGTAATGGGAGTATCTTGGGAAGAATATTTTAGACATAGACAATGAGTACCATTAATCTGAACAGGAATATGTTTGGCAGGCAGAAAAACAGTGTGATTTTAGTAAGTGAAGGAATAGGAGGTCAGAAATGACATCAGAGGTAAGATCAAGAGCCAGGAGCTAGGCCGGGTAGAAGCTTACGAAACAGCAATGGTTTAGATTTTACTATATGAATTGAAGTCTCTGAACTATGAGTTAAATGCTATTGATTACTCTTTAAAAGAATTACCTTGATATTATCCAAAAGAATTAAAGTCAGCATACTATAGAGATGACTGCATACCCAAATTTATCACTGCACAATTCACAGTAACCAAGTTATAGAATTTACATAGCTGTCCATCACCAGATGAATGGATAAAGGAAGTGTGGCATATATGCACCAGTCATAAAAAAGAATGAACGTATGTAGTTTTCAGGAAAGGGTTGAAACTCAAGATTACCATGTCAAGGGAAATAAGTCATACTCAGAGAGAAAAATATCATACATTTTTATTCATATGTGGAAGCTAGTGGTAAAAAGAGAAACCATTAAGGTAGAGGAAGGGAATTGGGGGAAGGGAATATTGGGGAGTTAAATTGATCAAATTATGGTTTTATGTATGTTGAAATATGGCACAGTGAAATCCACCATTATGTAATAATCTAAAGAGTTATTTGTTCATTAAAAGTTCCTTTTGTGAGCAATCATTTATTTAAAAAAAACTCTGATATTGTCCTAGAAACTGGGGATACAGAAACAGATGAATATATAAATATATATATATATATATATATATATATATATATATATATATATATATATAATATATATATACACACACACACACACACAAACAATTAATATGCAATAATTAAAAAAAGAAGAAAGAACCACCTTGGCTGTTCCCTTTCCTCGACTGATATATTACATATATGATATATAATGTATCATTATATATTATAACATTATATATATTTCTATTATATATATTGTTTATATATAATATATTATATATATATTTAATTAGTGTCTTGTGGATATACATAATGGTGGCCATCACTGTATTATATTTTTACATATACATTGGAAAGTTAGGTCAGATTCATTCCACTGTTTTCCCTTATCTCATCCAAGCCCTTTCCCTCTCAATCCCCTCCTTCTACTCCCCTGATTCTTCTGATCTTTAATTTTTTTTCTAGTCCAGGCTCTGTGACCTGGGACTGGAGATTATGGTTCTATAGTCTTTTTCTTATCAGACCTCCCTTGACAGCGTGAGTTATTAAACTCCGTACAGCAAACCACTAATCAAAACTAACCCTTTGATTTCCTCTTGCATTTTTTTTCTTTCCTCTTGAGAATACATGTAAAGTGGGAATTCAATTCTCGAAAACCAGAATGTTGAATCCAGAGTTCCTCTGTGGTAACAGGAGACGGCACGCTCTAGCACAAACGTAGTTTCATCTTCTAATGGGAAAGACCACTAACCTCCAATACATTATATTCACAGAAAACAACTAATGATAAGCATCGGTTTGGGGGATATCCACTACTGAAGACCCAGGGGATTGACACATATGGCATTGTCTAGACAATTGAAATTTTAGATCAGTAGTAGCTGCTGGTGTAATTCATGTGAATTTTTCTATTGCTGATTTTCCAGAGATAAAACTGTAACCTTTTAAGGGAGGAAGAAACTAAATTTTATTATAATTTATATTCTTTCTGAAACTGTTCAGGTATTAAACCCGTCAGGCTGCCCATAAGTAAAGAGTTCTAAAACATAAACCTTGATAGAATCACAGATTTCTATTGCCTACATACGTTGTTTTCTCCCTTCCATTTTGTTTATCTCACAAGTGGTGTTGTAGAAGAAAACCTCCCCTACTGAGTTATTTTTGTCCATATCCATTTCTTTTTAGAAGTTGAAAATGTATGTGATAATAGACACTATTTTTTCCTAACTATTTAGCAGGACAACTAATCTTGATTTCAAAAAAGCTATCTAGAGCATTGTTCCCTGTTCAATTAGTTTGGAAATATTTCATTAGTAGCCATAACATAAAAATGCCAACCTGCCGTGGCCTCCAGATTGGTGTGCATCTGGAAGGCATTCACCAGGGCTCAGAATTGCTCCTAAGCCAGCACTAACGCTAAACTGTCACTGGACTTATACTTGTGTGGATTAAAGTCTATGTATTTCTTTAGGGACCTTTGCTAGGCCTCCCTTTATTTATTTATTTTTATAGTATCATATACAGATCTTTTTTTTCATGCCTGCTCATTCTTATTATGGAAGCCGCTGATTGCTGCCTCAGGCTTCCACACTATTCTGACACCTGTCATCAGGCTGGGTTATTTTACAGTCCATAAATTGATCACTGTAGCACCTTACCCTCCTAAATTCCTGAATTTTCAGTGGCATAGATTGGAAAAAAAAAGTGTTACATGTGACACTTCATTAAATAGGAGAAGAATCCACACACTAGTTATAAGGAAGTTCAAATGGCAAAATTATTTCCAGACTTTTCAGCTATGGATGGGTAGAGATAAATCAATGTCCAGCATGAGGTAACAGGTGGATTTGCAGCTCATCATTTTTTCAAAGCATTGTTTTAAAACATATTCTTAGATACTGTACCACATAAGTGAAAAAGTGGATGAAGTTGCCAATCTGGGTTCAAAGAAATGTTTCTTTGATAATCGTTTAAATTTTCAGTTTTCCTCAGTTTTTGTTGTTGTTCTTGTTGTTTTGTTTTGTTTCAGTGTTTTTTTTTTTCTTATTTTTTTTCTATCCTCCTTATTCTAGAGTAAGGTCAGCCTTGTTTACTGATTACTCATAGTTCTTAAAATCTGCATAGCATAAAGAAGGCAGTTGATAAATATTTGTTTAGGTAGAGGAGTAAAGAGTGGTTTGGACAAAATATACAAAAAGTTTATTTAGAAAAAATTTTATATAGTAATATCCTTTAGGAATCAGAAAATATGGTCTATGACCATACCACCCTGAACGTGCCTGATCTCATCTTATCTTGGAAGCTAAGCAGGGTCGTGCGTGGTTAGTATTTGGATGGAAGAAAATATGTATAGTAGATGGAATTTGAGTCTCAATCATCTAATGTGATCTACTTAGAAAAGGGAAGACTTGGTATAAGATATAAAGATCTGTATTTCTGTGATGTTCAGAGGCTTCAGTGAATCAAAATCATTACTGAAGCACAAAGAAAGAACTGAAATTGAGAAGAGTTGGTGAAACAGCGCCAAAGAAAACACAGGCAATAGCTCTTTGTGGTGAATGGTGCAAGAGTGACCCAATCCTTATGGAAAGACTGAAACATGTGGATCATTTATTCATTCAGCAAATATTTATCAAGTTCCTGGTATTGACCAGATAAATCTCTAGGACTCAAAACCACTTACATAAAAATCTTGACTACCTGCTGTCAAGAATCCTATGCTTCAGTGAGAAAAATAAAGAAACAAACCTTTGTTTATGTAAGACAGAACATTGTTCTAATAATAATTTGGATTTTAAAAATGCATTCAGTTAAAATAGGGAGATCTACCACAATAAAAATGAAGACCACCTCCACAAACAAAATCAAGAGAAAAGGATTACAAAGAAAAATGTGTGTGAAAAATTGAAAATTCATTCTCTTAGTAAAGGCAATGTATTCTTAAAGTGAAAGAATACATATTAAAAAATAAGTTATATTTCTGTATTAATTATGTCATGAACAAATTGCTTCATCTTCTTCATTTGCAAAATTAGTCATTAGATTAAATAATTTTCTAAGATTTCTTAACAATTTCCTGTAATCTTTATTATGACCAGTACTTTTATAAGCCTGTATAGAAAACTCAGCTAATAAACTAAGATCAATGCTTGTGTGATTTACACCTTATTATTTTAGAAGTTTTTCCCTAATAAATACAAAATTTCTAATCTTTTAGTTGACTGGTGTGTGTGTGTGTGTGTGTGTGTGTGGGTGGGGCAGGGGCTGACAATTTAACTCAGTTCCTGAATATTTTAGTACAAATCAAATTGGTAAATAAGAACAAAAACTTATGGCCATCTCCAACACCTCCCCTAATGACTCTTCTTGATAGAGGTGGAAATGGTTTTGACATCAAAGATTAGAGAGAGAATAAAGAGACAAAATTTCAATGAGTAGTATTTACATCAGTAGTATTCTGTGAAAATCCTGTAAAATATGTCAATTTACAGAAGAAAAATTCAAGGCATGTTGAAAAGTTACATGCATCTCTTCATAAAAGAATGATAGCCCCTGTAATTGAATCTGGACAAGACAGATGAGCAAAGCAGTGGACCTTCTGATTAAATATTTAATGGAATGATTACTTAATAGGAAGAATTGCTGATCTGGAGATGCAGACTCCACTGAGGAACCACAGCATATGCTCCAAACTGAAGTTAAACACACATAGGAGATTTTCCCTCCTACAGATTAAGAAGGAAAAGTATTATTTAATTTAGTAGAGAAAATGTTTGCTGTTCACCCTTTTTCTTATTAGGATTCCTTTTCTCTTCTCTGAGAGAAACATTTAGATGATGGCAAACAGTGGATACCCTTTATGCATCTAGTTATTTAGCATATTTTACATATGCTTTCAACTTTTTAAAAACAGGATGTTAAATTGTATTGAATCCTGATTCTGGGAGAAACTAGTAACTTGGTCTCAATTTATTCCCATTCAGATTCACTCCTTCCTAATTTTTTTTCTTAAAAACCTCTTTGTATCCCTGGCACAATGGTTCACACCTATAATCTTAGAAACTCAAGAGGCTAAAGCAAAAGGATTGCAAGTTCAAGGCTAGCCTCAGCAACTTTTTGAGACATAATAAAAATTCAAAGGCCTGGAATGTAGCTCACTAGTAAAGCAATCATTCTTAGGTTCAAGCCCCAGTACTAAAATAAATAAATAAACAAATAAATATATAAACAATCTACTAAATATTTTGGCATTGTTCATCAAGTGTATTGACCTCTTCTGTTGCTTCATGCTCTGAGACATGTCTGTTCTGGGAGCCATTTCCCCTCAGATCCAGATGTATTTTATTCAAAGACTTATTGGCTCCCAACCCCTGCCATTGTTGTTGAGCCTAGGGTTTCAGGCCATTATCACCTGCAAATCTCTCATGGTTTTAGTGGTTTTTGAAATAAATGAGTTGTTGCAGGGATGGGTCAGCAGGTTGGCTTAGGTATGGAATACATTTTTTTTGCTATTTCCACCATGCTTTTATTAGGCTACCCCATTCCTGTCTTCCATTCATTCAGCTCTCTTCACTGTGGTGTGGAATGATAGAAAAAGTTAACTCTTTGAATTGCAAGCATTATCTTCATGACTGAAGGCTTGACTGCATCTGGGGGTTCCATTTCCTAGGTCAGTTCACGTGGCTGGAAAATTGGTACTGGCTATAGGCAAGTTGCATCATTTCTCACCACATAGACCTCACCATTGGGGTTCCTGAGTATTCTCATGACATGAGAATTGGCTACCTCAAGATCAAGTTATACTAGTGGAAAACTCTGGAGTTTTTTATGACCCTTAGAATTATGGTGCTATAGTTTGAATCTTAAATACCTCCAAAGACCCAAGAGTTGGTTCTTGGGTCACCAGAGTGGCATTATTGGGAGATGGTACAAATTTTAAGGAGTGAGAAGCAGAGGTAGATCTTAAGGTCATTAAGAGTGTGCCCTTCAAGTTGATATGAGATCCTGATAACTTCTTTTCTGTCTTTCATAGATTTTGCTCTTTCACATATTCTTGACAAGATGTGCTTCTTTGCCACAGGCCCAAAATCAATGGGACCCACCAATCTTGGACTGGAACTTCCAAAACTATGAGCCAAAATAATCATTTTCTCTCTGATTGATTATCGCAATTGTTTGTTAGAGTAATGGGAGCTGACTAACACAGAATAACACACAATCACTATTGCTACTTCTTAATTGGTTATATAGGCCAGCACTATTTATTTGTGCTGGGAATTTATTACACAAAGGAATGAGTAGCAGAAAGTAAGAATCACTAGAAATCACTTTGGAAGCAGTATAAGAAGAGTTTTTGGTACTTTGTGTTCAAAATGGAAATTTATGTTTCTGGCTAAATGAGATACTAAATTATTATTTCCAAAGTCACTTCTTTTCTGGGCCTGCATTCTTTAGGTTTGCCACAAACAATTCAGAATTCAGTGCAGTAGCATTCATGTTCTTCTTACATTATTTTTTCAGCTGAGCTAGGAATTAAACTACTCCTCTACTTTGTTCTGTTCTTTTCTGCTTCATATTTTCCTCACATTTCACTTGCCAGACAGGTCAGGTGCCCAGCCCTCATAAGGAGGTGTGGAGATAAAGGGAAAAAGACAAACTTCCATACTAGTACTCAGAGAGATGGTACAATGAGAAAGACTTAGTTTAACATTTTAACTCTGAAGATGGAGGAAGGAAATCATGAACCAAAGAATGCAGGTGACCTCAAAAACATAAGGAAATGGCCTCTCCTCTGGAGGCCCCAGAAAGCACACAGCTCTAACATTGTTGATTTTACCCCAATGAGATATGTTTCTGACTTCTACAAGTATAAAACACAACATTTGGTGGTTCCATTCCCAGCTTTCCAAGAAATCTCCATACTGCTTTCCAAATTGGCTGCACCAATTTGCAGTCCCACCAGCAATGTACAAGTGTACCATTTTCCCCACATCCTCGCCAGCACTTGTTGTTCTTGGTCTATTCCCTAAAGACCTAAAAAGAGCATGCTACAGGGACACTGCTACATCAATGTTCATAGCAGCACAATTCACAATAGCAAGACTGTGGAACCAACCTAGATGCCCTTCAATAGACGAATGGATAAAAAAAATGTGGCATTTATACACAATGGAGTATTACTCTGCATTAAAAAAATGACAAAATCATAGAATTTGCAGGGAAATGGATGCCATTAGAGCAGATTATGCTAAATGAAGCTAGCCAATCCCTAAAAAACAAATGCCAAATGTCTTCTTTGATATAAGGAGAGTAACTAAGAACAGAGTAGGGACGAAGAGCATGAGAAGAAGATTAACATTAAACAGGGATGAGAGGTGGGAGGGAAAGGGAGAGAGAAGGGAAATTGCATGGAAATGGAAGGAGACCCTCAGGGTTATACAAAATTAAATACAAGAGGAAGTGAGGGGAAAGGGAAAAATAATACAAGGGGGAGAAATGAATGACAGTAGAGGGGGTAGAGAGAGAAGAGGGGAGGGGAGGGGGGCTAGTAGAGGATAGGAAAGGCAGCAGAATACAACAGACACTAGTATGGCAATATGTAAATCAATGGATGTGTAACTGATGTGATTCTGCAATCTGTATACGGGGTAAAAATGGGAGTTCATAACCCACTTGAATCAAAGTGTGACATATGATATATCAAGAACTATGTAATGTTTTGAACAACCAACAATAAAAATTTTAAAAAAAAGTAAAGTAAAACACAATATTTGTTTTTAAAAAATTCCAGAGTTATTAAGGAGAAACTTTCTCTTAAAGGATATTGCAGGGAACTGAAAGGACTATTGTAATAGAGGGAGGGAGTTATAGCAATGGGGAGATCACTTCTGATGAGAAACTCTGCAGACCTCCCAAGGACTAAACAAAAAGGGCTTTCTTTTACAGATAGAACTAAACTAGACTAAGAAAATGCATGCGAGTGTGAGAGAGTGGAATGAAAATGTGTGGCCAGATGGAAGAGTGCATCAGAAAATGTTTGACCTGATGTCAGCCTATTCTCAGAGAACCATTTAAAGGAGGGTCAAGGATGGGTCAAAGGTCAGGCACCCAGGGGAAGAAGTGTATCTTAACCAAAGTGGATTACTAAGCATTTTGTTCTGATTGATTGGTGGGGGCAGTTCAGCAAATCATTATGAGGAAAAGAATAATATATGTTTTTATCATATGAAAATGAGGGAGGCATTCTGAAACTTTATCTAAGTCCTGGGGAAGGGTGAATTTTTTTTTTTTTTTTTTTTTTTTTGTGCTAAGCCCTTTTCCAGGACACAAAGGCAGGAGGAAGAAGTTCTTCACCTTTAATGTGTCCTGGGAGTGGGGGGCTCAGGTAAAATTCAGCAATCTCAGTTATAAATGCTTTAGCTAGCCAGCTCAGAGGAATTTTTTATGTCATTAACAGGAAAGTGGCACACATCTTGCAATGTGACTTGTAGTGACTTACCACATCATAGACTGAGCCAACATAAACTATCAACATTTAACATGAAGGAGAAATAAATCTTGGCTATAAACCACGTTGATATGTTGATTTTTTTTTCTAATGTAACCTCACAGTAAGCCCTGACAAAACATTGTCTCATAAAGTTATTGAAAGACAGAGCAAATATCTGTACATTGAAACAAAGATTTTGTTCCTGGACATAGAATTCCAAAGTACATTCAGTTCAGACTTATATTAACTATTCTGTTAGAAACCAGGGATGGGGAGAGATGAGGGATTATACTAATGTCAAACATCCAACATGAATGAGTTCAGTATTCTTTAACCCCTTGTGGGTCATGAAGTGCATAATAAACAATGAATGTAGATTATCCAGTTAAATGTGGGATTCATCTCATTTTCCTAAGAACACATTAAAATGTGTTCTATGTGAAAGAATTGGAAAGAAGAAAGACTCTTGATGGGTGGGACGTGCCTAAGGTTTAACTTTTGGTGATATAAGTAATGTGGAAGTATACAAGACAACTAAAATAGCATAAAGATAAATATTTGAAGAAATAAACAAGAAATATTTGTCAAAAAACACATATGCAAGACATACAGACTTTATCCAATTGAGGCAAACAAACAAATAAACAAGTGTTCTCAAAGAGCTGTTTCCCTAAACAACTAGACTGTCTTTGCAAGGGACATCTACCTCCCACCTGACTTAGCATGCTTAACTTACCAGTAGACTAAACCCATGCGAGAAATAGAGCTAAAACCCTTCATATAGATATTAAGTCACTTTCAGCAAGCTGCTGGCTTAAGTTACTTTATGATTTGATGCTCCTTTATTCCCAAATGCTCTTAAGTTTGGATAATCATAAAACAGGTGTGCATCCTAGCATTAGATGCTCTTGGAACATGGAGACTTCCAGATGCTCTGAGAAAATGGAGTCACTCCTGTCCTCTGCTAGTGGAGATACTATCCTGATGTTGCCCTGTAAATTTGCTGGGTTGGGTATTACTTACCAAGAGTGAAACTAAATTTCATTACATATTAGATTGTCTGATTAGAAAACCAAAGTACTTTTCCCTGGGGAGCTTCATGGGGTTTTTGCAAGAAAGCACAAAACCATGTGAGGTAAGAAAGATAAGGATCAGAGATTCAAACAGTCTATTCCATAATAACATAAAAGTTTTGTAACAAGAAATTACATGCAAATTCAACAAAACCAACATGCTACCCACCCAGCATAGCAGTATCATGATTCTAAGTTAGTTTTTCATAGCATAGTCATCCATATACAGGTCTCAGTTGAGGTGAGGGATGGGAAATGTGGAAGAGAAGAGGAAGAAGAGAGTAAGAACACATTCTCACAAAGAAGAGCTCAATACTTAATGAAAAAGTGTACATATTAACTTATCTTAACCTTGCTTTACCAAAACCAATGTATATATGCACATGTGTATTTGCATGTTTGTTTGCATGCACATGGATGTATGTGTGTGCACCAATGTATGTATTTCTTATGAATATGTCAATCTCTGGTGATGTTTAACATATTTGTAGCCAAGTATAAAGACAACTTTATCAAACTCTTGAGGAAGCCTACCACTTATCAAGTTAGACTTCTGAATCCAGGCCTGGATGACCAGTTCATATTAACATATAAATCTCTCATACAGGAAGCCGGTACCTGACACACTATAGAATTGACACACTAGAAGGCTTTCCATGCTTTTACAATCTGATATGTAGCATCACAGTTAAATTAATGAAATCAACTAATCTCACATAGTTAAGATGCATAATATTTTTAGAGTTTAAATGTGCCATGATTACTTACTTAATTATTCCAACAATTTGATGAGGAAGTTACTTTGGTTATCTCTATTTTAAAGATGGGGAATCTCAGACTTATGGGTCTATAGATGAGGAATGTCAGCTCCTGTTATGACACACCTGGATACGGAGTAGCAGAGGTGTATGTAAATGCATCACTTTATACCAGAGCCAAGGATTAACCAGTGCATGATACTCAGTGAAACCCTGGACCAAGTAGACACTTTTATTAACCCCATTACAAACTGCAGGTCTATTCTCTAAATGATTCCATCTCAATAAACAGTCCATAAACCTACTATTCAGATGAGAGAAAAGAGAGTGTAACATAAAAGCTCTATCTATGTATAAATCATCCTACCTATCTATCATGCAGCATTCATGGAAATGCAGTGACATTGCCCAAGGGAAAAAATAGAAAAGCCTCATCAGCATTCACAAATCTCCTAAATATAATAAAAAATACATTCCTTTTCATACTTAACGACCATCTGCTGCCACTTGGATTGATTGGAGATTCATTTGTGGACTTTTTATTTGTTGAAAATTCTCTCTCTTTCTCTCTACAGAATACATCTAGCACTAATCCTAAAGCCCTGTTGTTGAGCCAAAGTGTTATTGAATCACAGTGGCAAAAAGAACAAGAGCTAAAGACTCCCTTACAACTGAAATAGCAGATGCATACATACTGGGAGCCAGTTGGCATGTTCCCATAAGATATAGGTTTTGAGAAACCTGGCCTGTCATTTAGGAATTAAAACATTTTTGAAATATTATATTCAAATATCAATGTCCTGTATAGTACTATTTAGCAAGACTCAATATAATGGGAACAAATCTCAACTGTAAGATCTTTTGCTAACACAGCATCTAAAAGCGTGGTTTTGTAAGCTCTATATCATAAGACTATATCTCAACTCTTATCCTAACTCCAACTAGTGTTCCTCAGACTCTCTCTCTCAGTGGTATTATTTTCCCGATAGCCGTGGCATTTATCAAAGAACACAGAATGGTAGTCTGTGATTCCCCCTGACTCACAGTATTTTTTCTGTTTGTTCAGTATGTGTATATAAATTGACAGTATATACATGTGTGAGTGAATATCATATCTTGGAATGATGGAGAAAATCTGGTTCCCTTCCCACTGATCACTGATTCTTTATACATTTACATTATCTGTCTCTATCTTTATATATTTCTTCTTTGTGCATGTTTTGTATTCTTAACTAGACTGAGGGTTGGACAGGAACTCTTTCTTTCTTTCTTCAGAAAGCAGGAACATCAGCTCTGGAGTTTAAAAGCAAATCTGTGAACTTACATAGTTTTTAGAAAATTTATCAGATTTTCAAAAGGGTACATTACCTATAAAGATTTTTAAAGTTACTATAAAGAACTTTAGTTCATATTTGCTAAGTCATAACTTTTATTATTTTATATCTAGAAAAAAAAGATGAGAAGTACCTTAACCAGCATTATATGTACTATAGTAATTAATGCCAAGCTAAGACTAGAATGAGATCTCCTGACTAGGAAACAAGGGGGACACTTTTCATACATGAATCTTTGCTTAGGTTCTTCATGCATATTTGCTTCAGTCTTAGGAACCTTATAGTTTTGGGCTACAGCTAGGTAAGGGAATGATTGAAACGCTTCTGTCCCAATTTTAAAAAAAAGTTTTGAATCACTTCTCATGAACTTCATAAGAGGACGTATGTTGTCTGATTGTGTTCTGAATTTGTCAGTCTGGAGTCACAGATTAGATTTTTAGTGACATCGGTGCCTCACAGCCCAGTATTCTACAGTGTACTACTGGTGGTATCTTGCTTAGAAAGGAGATTGTTCCTCCGCGTTATTGTGGTATGCTTCATCCTGTATTTTCCATAAATAAAAATGTATTTTAGGATAATGAGAGGAGCAGGGAAAAGAACAAGAACCACTGCCCACTTTAGAAATCATCTGCAAACTCAGGTGCCATCAAAACTGGATTTCTGCTGATCCAGACTTTCACCTCAAGTATAAATTTTTTCTTTCCTATAAAATCTTTCCCTGAGCTTCACTTCATGCACCTTGGATCACATGCACATTGGACTAGTCCACAGGCTAAGCCAATGTGTCCAGGAAGCAGCTCTGTTTCTGTGCTGTTTAGCCTGCAATGTAAATTCACTCCAAGTCAATAAGCTTCCGTCTTTAAGGCACTGGATAGTTCTGGAGTGCAGGACCTTCTTTTCCCGGCTCATACTCCCACTTTATTATTTCACCTTCAGTTTCACAGGTTCCACCCACCTTTTGTGTTTCCTTGAAAAGCACAAAGGATAAAAGAAGTAGATCATCTCTTGAGAAAACTCTGAGTTTTTAATCTATTTCCTGCTGAAAATGACTTCAAAAGTAAATTTGAGTCAACTTCGAAAGGCAAAGAAAAATCTCTCTGTTCCTTCTCAGTCAATATTACTTGTGACTTACCACCTCTTATCTTGAGCTTTTCTTGCTTTCTTTCTTCTTCCCTACTCCATCCCCTTGAGGATCAGAGTCCAGTCAGTCAAAAGGTATTAAGGAGAAAGATGTGGGAATTCCAGAAGAAAATATACATATATATGAAGAATAAGAAACTTTAATGGAAGAAAATGAAATGAGATGAAGTGCAGTTTGAAAGAATAGAGATAATGCTTCCCATACTTGCTAATATGTAAAAGCTTTAAATGGATTTGGTCCATGAAAATTTTTCAGACAGCTCTAAAGTATCAAAGAGTTTTATTGAGTATCTACTATGGACACAACACTGTGAAATGCAAAGGAATGTAAACTTGACCAAGACCAACCTTTAAATCATTTAGCATTTACAAATGAGGAAGTAAAATGTAAAAATAAAATGGTACTCTGGTGTAGAAAAGAAGCACTAAAGGAGATTCCAGAAGCATCCTTGCTTACAGTGTGCAGTATTTTATTTTTATTTTTTAATTTTTTTATTTTTGAGAGAGAATTTTTTAATATTTATTTTTTAGTTTTCAGCGGACACAACATCTTTATTTGTATGTAGTGCTGAGGATCGAACCCAGCGCCGCGCACATGCCGGGCAAGTGCACTACTGCTTGAGCCACATCCCCAGCCCAGTATTTTATTTTTTATTTGATATCATCTTTATACTTCCAGGAGATTCTTACAAGCATTATCCCATGTTTTTCTTATATTAACATTATGAAATAGGTAGATGCCATTTGGTAGACAGGTAAGCTGGAGATCAGATATTTTAAGTAATTTTTTCAGTACTGTATGGATGGTGGGTATTAAACTTTGACATGTAGTCCAAATGTGGTTGCAGGATGGTCAAGGCAAATAAAACTTAATAAATAAAAAGAGACATTATACATCCATTACTTTATTTGCCAGGTAGATACAGAATTATAAAAACAGGTAAACTAGGTGGCTGAGTTTTGGCAGGCATGCGTACATGAAGAGAAAGGTAGGCAGAGAAAGGTAAGTGAAACCTACTAAATATGACATGAGACTTGTTCAGAGGAGCAATGTGATCAAATAGCATTTGTTGAAGCTCCTAAAGTCTTGGATTGTTGGAGCAGAGCTCTGTCAATGCAGGTCCACAAGTAATAAAGACAAACAGGGAGGTTCAGGACATCAAGTATTTGAGAATCCTTGAAAAAAAAAAAAAAACAAGTAACTTGCCATAAAAGTTTCATTGTAGAAGAGGAAAGAACAAAGAAGAAAGTGCATGATCCCGACTGAGAGTCCAAACTTCAGGAAGAAAAGCATGTTTTTAAATATGTTGCTATATCATTGGAGCTATAGAACTTTCAGGAAGTTACTTTCATGTTCTAAGACTTCTTAAGTCATGATCTATTAAAAGAGGAAATAACTATATGGCACATATCTTCATCCCACCTAAAGAATGGGAGCATTTGATGCCCTATTGTCAGAAGAACTGCTTTCTAATAACTCAAGAATGGATATTTCCCTCCCCAGACATTCTTTCTTCCTACCCAAGTTGATTCCTCCTCTTTGAAGAAAGCTCACTTATTACTAACATGACCTGACAAGTCACTGCAAGGATCCAAAGACCTAACACTCTGCCTCAATTTGGGACAAGAATAAAGAGATTCCCAGATCCTGATCTCTCTGAAGGATCCACTGATACCTGCATTGGTGCTTCATTAAAATATAATCTCCCCTTCTGACCAATCTTGCATCATTCCTTTCTTCACAGGTATAGTAGAGGCCACTTTTTATTTAACTTCCTGAGCAGCTCTTCAATTGAATGTTTCTTGGTGAACCTAACTTAATAGGGTTGGTGCTCGTAATGATCATAAAAATGAGACTCCACAGAATGGAGTTCTCAAGAATGCAAATAACAAGTGCCAATAAGAATGATGGGGAAAAATAACACTATACGCTGTTGGTGGGAATGTATATATCATAGCCTTTATGGAAATTACTGTGCAACCTCCTTAAAAATCTAAGTCTAGGACTACCATAAGATCCAGCTATACCAGTCCTTGGCACTTATTCAAAAGAGTTCAAAAGGCCTTACTATGGTTATACATGCACACCCATGTTTATTGCAGCACAATTCACAATATCCAAATTATGGAATCAGTCTGTCACCAGATGAATGAATAAAGAAAACATGGCATATATGTGCAATGGTGTACTATTCAGCCATGAAGAAGAACAAAATTATATTTCTTTGCAGGAAAATGGATGAAACTGAAGATTATCATGTTAAGTGAGATAAATCAGACTCAGAAAAGTGTTTTATGTTTTCTTTCCTATGAAGAAGCTGGCATTAAAAAGTCATTATGAATTTAAAAGGAAATCCATTTGAGAGTAATAAGTAACAGGGAGTGAAATTGATCAAGGAATGTTATATACATGTATAGATATGCCACAATGAAACCTACAATTCTGCATATTTCATATGCACCAATAAAAAAATGACTAACTCCAAAGTGGGATTCTGGAACTCTACCATCTGCTGACTAATGATCAATGAAGACACCCGCTCTCTGATAGATACAAGGCTGAATGATCTTGGTATGCTCTGTTGACGTACTTATAAAAATGTTTTCTGATGATGAACTACAATTGGACACCTTGAAGGAAGTGCTCTAGCTGTGCAATAACTCAAAGAAGTCATAGGGTCAAGGACAATGAAATCAGATGATTATGGTTCAATGGCATTGACACATGGGTAAAACCACAAAGGAAGGTTCATGGCAATCTGGAAACCACTGAAGGTGAAGTGGGAAAGTGAGAGAGCCAGCTATGCAACTTACAAAAGAGGTGCTATCTCCAGAATCTTGAGGTCAAGATGTAAAGATCAAGCCAGGACTTAATCATAAGAGTAACAAAAATAAAATAACAGATGTACTCACAGCCCCATTCTATTACTGGGCCAAAGACAGCATGCAAGTTAGGAAAGATTAAGATAAAGATACTTGGAGTGAAGGGTTCTGAGTTAATATGCTAATAAATCTAGAATACTCAGTTTTTCCAGCAGTCTCTTGGCATGCATTATATGGCCATCTTACCCAGTGTTTGAAGAAGATGCTGAGGCATCTATCTCATTGCAAGGTGATAGATGACCACCTTATCTCTACCCCTACTTCCCTTTTGGAGCTAGACAAATACATGAGATCAAGCAACAACATCACCGGGCTGTGGAAGTGCTTACTGAGGGATAAATGGAACCATTCCCAGAAGAATCCTGAAGATATAGAGTACACATCAGGCACACCAAGACAGCAAAAAGAAGACTGGATCTTAAGCACAGAATGAAAGGCAGAGAGGCAAGAGCTGAACAGAAAACTGAATAAGGAAGAGTTGTTAATATGGGAGCATAAAACCAGATGGCCATGACAGCAGATCTATGATACAAACCTAGAGAACATTGCTAACCTTTCATTAAGATAGTTTTCAGAAGTTTAGATGAAGATCCTAAAGACAAGGAAGGAGAAATGACAAAGCAGCAGTTCTTAATAGTGAGGTTGAAATTTCAGAAAGAACAATCTGGTAACACTAAATACACTAAATAATGACACCATCCCCCCCATCTGCAAATAAAATCATACATTGAAAAGGAAAGAGCACTCACACTATGTAAAGATTATAGGACACAGTCTGAGTATTCATTGATTCTCAAAAGCACCCCATGTGTCATTTAGCCACACTATTAAAGCGAAATCATATGGGGGTCAAGTAATAAACAAAATTCTTGTCCATGACTAACTCGCAGTGGGCATTCAGTACACAAAACCATCCAGTAGTTATTTCCCGATTTTCAAAGGCATAATTGCAATGAATATCTTTGATAGTTCAAACTATACTCATATTGGATTCTTGTTCTACAGGGTATGAACTATTATAGTAGAAAGAAATTGAATAAAAGCCTCTGCATTTCCCCAGAAAATAAAAAAAAAAATTACATCCCAAAAGAGATTATAAAGATTAGTTAGCTCTTAAAAGACCTAAAAAATAAATCTGGTAACCTTATTTAATTCTTCACTTATACCCTATAGAAAGCAGATGAAGCTAAGTGTAGTAGGGCATGTCTGTGGTCCCAGTTACTCAGGAGGCTGAGACAGGCAGATTGCTTAAGCACAGGGGCTCAAAACCAGTCTGATAAGCAAAACAAGATCCCAAACCTTCTGTAATACAAGAGAATGAGCAGATGAATCATAAAGGATGAAAGGCAACTGCTTCAAACTCAATCAAGTTGCACCTGTTATTATAGCTGATATGATAAATATTCTGTGTCCAAAGGCAAATTAATATGGCTTTTAATATATGCAACTGTTCTGGTAAATATTTTCTTTTCCATCTCTATTGTTCTGGTTTGGATATGAGGTATCCCCCAAAAGCACGTTTGTGAGATAAAACAGACATGTCCGGAAGTGAAATGAACAGATTGTAAGAGCTACAACCTAAACTGTGGATTGATTTATCTGAGGGACTGAAACTTTGAATGGTTTAATTAGTGGTAACTGCAGGCAGGTAGGATGTAGCCAAAGGAAGTAGGTCACTGGGGGCACACCCCTGAGGATTATATTTTTCCTTGCTTTGGGCTTTTATGTTCCCATTCTCTTTCTCTCTCTTCTTCTCGGCTGTCACGGGCTGAGCAACTTTCTTACGCTGGGTCCTTCCACTATGAACTTCTGCATCACCTCAGATATAGAGCTATGACACAAATCAACAACTGAGTGAACCTCTGAAAGCAAAAGTCAAAATAAACTTTTCCTCCTCAAAGTTGTTCTTGTCAGATCTTTAGAACCTAGTGACACAAAGCTGACCAAAACAGAAATTCATACTGAAAAATGGGATTGTTGCTGTAACTAGCCTGACCATAGGGTTCGGAAGCTTTTCGAACTGGTTTGTGGGAGGAATTTAGAAAACTTTGGAGATTCAGACTGGAGAAGCCTTACAATGTAGTAAACAGAAGTTGTTGGGCAATTCCCATGGATGCTCTGAAGATCAGAATGGTGATAGGACTGAGGACAGTAAAGACTGGATCCATGAGGTTCCAGAGGAGGACTCTATAGGAAATTGGAATGGAGGCAATTTGTATTGCATTCTGGCAAATAGTTGTACATATTTTATCCATGTCCTGATACTTTCTGTGAGACTGAGTTTAATGGTGATGGACTAATTAATCTGGTGGAGGAAATTTCAAGGCAACACAGCATTCAGGTGGTGGCATCTTTATTGCCGGTGGCTTTTTACTAAAATTTATGTGAAAATCAGGAGTAAAGATCAGAGCAGATAAACTTGAAAAAATTTTGGACAGAAAAGTGCACTTAAAACTGAGGCAAAGGAAGTTATGGTTGTTTATGAAATTACAGCCTCTAAAACAATGCTAAGTACTTTATACAGAGACAATAGAAAAGATGGCTTGAGGACTTCTCAGGAATTTGCAAGACCATTCCAGCTGAAGGTGTAAAAGTAAAACTTTCTTTGAGAAGAGCCCAAAGGGGCACCCTGCTTGCCTAAGGAGGCTTGGGAATTTCTTTCACCAAACTCAGGTGGCTCAGAGGTTGCTGCAGCCATGGTTTCAGGAGGGTTGGCTAGTGCTCAAGATAGTGGCAGACCTTAGCATTGTTTAGTGGTGCTGGTTCTTCAAGAAGGTAGAATGCTGGAGTTATGGTCTCATGGGAGCTTCTACCAAGATTTCAAAGAAGGCATGGGAGGCCAGGCAAGGTATTGCATGATCAGAATCCCTTCAGCCAGTCCCCAGAGGCAAATCTTTGAAGATATGAAAAGGAAGCTAAAGCTGCAGTGGAGACCTCAAATATTAAGAGATGCCAGTTATATGGAACATTTGCCAATAAATAAATCAAACAAAAACAAGCCGAGAGAGAGAGAGAGGCCTTGTGGACGGCAGGTAGAAAGATCATATGAGTGAAGCCCTTTGGAGAAAACGTCATGATACTGTGTACCCCAAATGCTGAATGTGGAGCCACAGGACTTGTTAGCCCAGCTTGAGTTCAGTGTTGCTTGGGTCCTATCCCTTCTTTCTATGCCTCTATTTCTCCCTTGTGGAATCAAAGTATTTACTCTGCATCATTATTTACTGTATATATGTACAATCTTTACTGGGCCTCAGATCTTTACAGGGCCTCAGAAGCAAGAGTTTGTCTTGAGTCTCAGATGACATTTTCGACTTGAACTTTTGGGCAATGCTGGAACTGTTAAGACTATAGAGACTCTTAGAAAGTAAATAAATGCATTTTGCATTGTGAGATGTACATGGGTTTGGGGATTCTTGAGGTGGAATATAATGGTTTGGGTATGAGTTTTTCCCCCAAAGCATGAGTCAAAACAACAATATCAGGAGGAAAAATGATTAGATTATGAGAGCTACAGCTACCTTATTATTGAATTAATTCATTTGATGGATTAATGATCTGAATGAATCAATGAGTGGAAACTAGAGGCAGTAAGTGGATACAGTAAGTCACTGAGAGAATGCTTTTGGGGATTATTTTATTCCTGGCTCCTTGGACTCTGTCTTCCTGACTACCATGAACTGAGAAGCTGTCCTTTCCACATGATGTTCTGCCTCGCTTTAGCCCAGAGTTATGAAGCTGGTGAACCTCTGAAACCATGAAGCAAAATGAACTTCCCCCTGTAAGTTGTTCTTGTTGGGTATATTGGTCACAACAACACAAATGCCACTAACGTATTTACCAAGGAGGAGGACAAGACATAATATATTGTTATTTAAGATGGATAATATTATACATTTACCTTCTTGTTCAGGATTATGCTTAACTCTTTCACTCTTTGCCATGTTATATTACAAAAAAAAAATTCAACTGCTTCATTATTCCACAAGCAGAACCTCACATTGCCTGCTAGATCAAAAACAGTGATGATCGGATACATGAGCAGAATGTGTAAGTACATTGGAGGCCTTTGTAAAGCAGATTGGATCCAAAAGTAGGGTTGAAGAAGCCTACAAAGATTGTGAAACAGATTTCACTTGACCAGAATATGTCAGGAATGAACACTGATCTTTACCTTGATTAGATTATGTGAGGAAATCTCATCCAAAATAAAAGACAAAATATTGCTTCTCTCACCCCCATCATGAAGAAAGAGACATAATTTTTGGTAGCATCTTTTACTTCTAGAAATTGTGCATGCCATGCTTAGAACTACTGTTATGATCTATTCACAGGGTGACAAGAAGACTTTAGTGCAAGCATCTATGTTGCTTAGGCAATGCACTGAAAAACTGTCTTGAACAAATGTATTATACAAATACTATGTTTTGCAGAAAAGATCTAAATTTCACTGACCTCTCAAATGATAATCACAATATAAGCCAGATAAAATCTATGCCATCTGCAACAAAAGAATTACATACCTTATAAACAGCTCCAGATATGTTAGTAGACCCATAAAGACTGACTTCCCATGATGACAGGACAAGTGACCAGAGACCCAGAACTGCTCACTAGCAGCATTCTATAAAACTTTTCAGTTCGTAAGTTTGAGAGAGTCCAGCAACAATGCACCATTGTTGGAAGTGGTAGATGGAAGTTATAGAGCGAGGATCAAGCAAGAACTGGATCAGAGACACAGGTAAGGCAAACAGATAGTTTGTCTACACCATCAACTACTATTATACTAATGCTGGTCCCTCATGACCATATGGAACAACATTTTGGTCACATTAGAGGAGAAATAAAAATGGTAAACTCAGTTCACACATGGATAGGACTGATATATTACATGGTGAAAAATGTTTTGTAGTTAATTATAGCTCGTCATAGCCAACTTGTACCACTGAAACAAAATGCAGGAATTTCAGTAATTTATAAAGAACTAAAAAAATGCACTTCTTATCAATTTGTAAACTGGAAATTCCAAAAGCAAATCACTGACACTAAATTTCTGGTGTGAGTCTTCTTGCTCCTCACAGGGAAGAATGAACACTGTGCTTTTACATGGTGGAAGGCAGAAAGGGTCAGATGCTGTGAGAAGGATTTTTAAGCATGCCTTAGTGCCACACTCATTCAAAAGGCAGGACCCCTCATGACCTAGTCACCTCCTGGAAACACAATCTTAATAGTATTTCATTGGGGATTATGTTTCAACATAAAGCTTTGGGAAATATATTCAGACTATAGCACAGCAGCATTTTGAAGTGGTCCTTAGAGAGCAGAGAGGGGAAATCTTCCCAATGGGCAGAGTACCCTGTAGGGTTCTTCCTTATCTATTTTATAAGACATGTGGCCCAAATTAAGAGTGAGTAGACTCATGGGCGGTGGCCAATGTCCTGACTGACAGGTCAGTCAAAGGAGCAAGTTTGTAAGATCAACCACAAAGAAGTCTAGGGGAAATTTTCCAAGGTCTGTAGACTATGGCAATCGATATCACATATGAAGGTCCTTGTACTGCCTAGTAATACTGCAGTTTTGGGTCTCTAGTCACTTGTCCTTTGTACTGCATATTAATAAAGCATCTATCATAGAGGGAGCTTTAAATAACTAACTAATCAGAATGAGTTGGCAAGTTGACTCTGGCCAGTCTCTGTCATTAACTATCCCAGTGCTGGTCATTTCTCTTTCCACATGAGCTCAGTAGCACAGGCTCCCATGATCAAACTTAATGTAGCACCTCTGCTACTAAATGTCACCTGTCACAGGAGAGGCAGAAATCAGTACTCAGCCTGTAACATGGAATCATTACTTGATCTACCTTTTCCACCATTTAAAGGGCAGTGATTCATCTTTACTGAGATAGGCACACACACTGGGTAGGGACTCACTTGTCTCACCTTGCACAGTCCCAGCCTGCACTAGTATCCAAGGGTTTACATCTATGAACTAGAAAACAGTTGGTCAAGCCTTGAGGCTGTTTATTACCGATTAATATAGAATCAGAAAACTCCAATGGTTTTGCAGTATGTGGGACAAATGCCAGAAATTCCTTTGTATGTGCCAAGTGAATAAGGTTCCACTGCAACCAGTACATTTTGGGTAACTGGATGGGTACTTTGTTTAAATTGAATTTGCTTTCTGAAAACCCAAAGGAGGAAAATGTCAAAGTATCCTCATAGATGGAGGAGAGTAAATATCAGGCACTGTTTAGCTTTATGTTCTTAACAAGTATATTCAATTTAGGAGAAGTACTGTTTATATTTAATAAAACTCTTTGGAGGCCTGTGGAGTTATTCACAGTGGCCATTTTCTGAAAAATTCCTTGAGATTAGGGCATTTACATTATTTATGGTTTGGGCATTAAAGGTAATTGTGAATCTCATGGCTATGTTAGTTTATTGATAATAAAGGACAATAATAGCTTAAACATATATAGTATCCACAATATACCTGACACTGTTCTATTTGCTTTGTATGTATTAGGTCATATAAGCTTCACATACGGTAGTTGAACTATTTTTCAGTTAACTTTACAGAGTGAGAAAATGAGGAATGGAGAAGTTTAGCATCAGTTAACTCATACCTCTAGAAGGGGACATCTGGGTCATTTATTAGCAGAAGTCAGAGCTCTTCTGTGTCCTTGCACTAATGTTAGCTACAGAGGGCTCACTACGTTCTTCAGGTGCTGGATGGAAAAGCAAGAGGCACCCCTTGTGCAACCCAGTGAACACTGGAATGTTTAAGATTGCACACCTAAATTAAATTCATATCAGAATATTTATAATCTTGTCTTTAGGCAAACATTATGAAAGAATTTTTTGCACCTGTTTCTTCCACCTCTATTTCTTCTCCAACTTATTCTCTACACTTTGGCCTAATTATTCTTTAAACTATACTTTCTTTTTTAAAAAAAATGTATTTTCGTTGTAGAGGGACACACAATATCTTTGTTCATTAACTTTATTTTTTTTATGTGGTGCTGAGGATGGAACCGGTGACTCACACATGCCAGGCAAGCACTCTGCCACTGAGCTACAGCCCCAGCCCCTAAACTCTATTTTCTTGATCCTACTTAGAAACCTTCAAAGGTTTTGAGATTCATGATGATAAAGTTTACAAAGTTTCACCAGGCATCTAACATCTTACCTTTATAAATTATCAAATGTCAAATCTTTTTACTAAGTCCCCTAAACTGTCTCACATTTTATGCATTTACTCTTTTACTGGGCAGGGGATTGAACGCAGGACCTCATACATCCAAAGCACACATTCTACCAGTGTGCCTCATCCCCAGCCCTCACCTGCTTTTACTTAAACAAACTCAGTAAATAGTATGCTTTTTTTTTTGTTTTCTTTGCCTCTATGTAGTCACACAAATTATGTAACCACCTTTCAAGATACAAGTTAAAATAATATTTTTTTCTGTAAAATCTATTATCGTAACATAATGATATAGGCTCTACCTCTTATGTCTGTAATCCCAGTGGCTCAGGAGGTCAGGCAGGAGGATCAAGTGTTCAAGCCAGCCTCAGCAACTTAGTGAGGTCCTGAGCAACTCAGTGAGACCCTGTCTCTCAATAAAATACAAAAAAAGGACTGGGGATGTGGCTCAGTGGTTAATTTCTCCCTGGGTTCAATCTCTGATACCAAAACAAAACGAAACAAAAAGACTGGGATAAGTTAATTAGCAATTTAAATTTTTATCTTAATTGGTTGTTTAAGCATGCATGCACATATGTATATAATCCCCAGCTACGCTGAAAGCGCCATGCATTTGGCAATTGTCTTAAATTTCTTCGGTTACCCATGAATTATACCACTACATTTGACATTTTGTTTGTAGTAAATATCTAGTATATCAACAGTGAGATGTTGTAGTTCTATATTTGATATTTTAATAATGTATAGGCTTCCTTATTCCTTTTACATTTCTCTATTACAAAAGCATCAGCATCTCTGGTGACTCAATTTAAAATGGAATATATGAATAATGTTTATTAACAGGCTGATTACTCAATTCAACATGCCTCTCAAGGTGAGTCACTGACTCTTGCATGGCAAACCCAGGACTTACTTAATATTTCCTGAGAGAAACTGAGTCAGTTCCTTGGTTTTCATTCAAAAATGGAAAGTCATTTCTATACAGAAGAAACAACTTCTAAACAATAAGGCTATTGAATTACTCAGGCTGAGTAAATAGTTCTGTTCTCTCCAGGGCACATTCAGCAGAATTTCTAATTCCTGTCATGGATTATGACATGTTTTCTTCCCCTTGATGAACCAACAAACAAGTGTACTTGGAATCGTAAGCAGATGTCGGGAATGGAAGTTTCTAGAGTGCTGAATTCCAAACTGATTCTGGGGAAGCTCACCTACCAACTTCATTGAGGATGATGATTTAATTATACAGAATAATTTTCATTACATTTCTTTCAACTTTACTCCTTCCACTCTGCACTTTCACAGCTTTGTCAACTTTATAATCATCCTGCTGCAAATTGAACTTGAATGTGAGAGTCTCTCTGAGTTTTCACCTCCCGTTGATAAGTGCTCAGAGACAGGTGACAAGATGCCCAGGCAATGTCCTGTACCAAAACTCTTTACTCTCCTTCTAGCTCAGTGTCCCCTCTTTCCTTCCATTAACTCTCGCACTCTCCATTTATACATGTATTTTCCTTGTTGGTTTTTCCACTTCTGTCACTTGTCACCTGACATAGCAAATTATTGCCCCTTACCTGGATCAGGATAATAGTTTGCTAACCAGCTCCTCTTGCTCAAAGTTCTTTACACTCACTATGAAATCCCCAATCTCTGCTGCCAGCTTATCATATTGTAGAACTTCTCTCCTCGTTTGATCACCATAAGAATGAAACTTTATGAGCTTTTTAAAACAGGGCCTGCCACATGGCAAGCACAGAATAAATATTATTCAATGAGTTAATGAATCCCATGCTCTAATACCTACTTTGGCTCTCTATTACTTAACTAATTTAACTTGGTAAATTATTTCATTTATAATGTTTATAATTATATTTGAATGGATGGAAACTATTATTATAATGAAAATGAACATTGGAATAATTTAAATAAATTATTGCTTTTTTTTAAAAGGACCTGAATTGTAATTGAAACACTTCCAACCGTGTTTATGTCTTGCCATAAGTTTTAACTCCACACTCTTAGGAAGAGTGTTTTAGATTTTCCGAATAATAAAACTAAACTATGTAGCAGGTAGCGTACTAAGTTTTTTAAAAGTCTACAATTTTATGATATATGTGTTAGTGTACATATTTTATAGATGAGAAAACAAGTTTACATGAAATAAGCTGTCCATGGTCACTGACCTAGTAAAAGATAAATCCAGAATTCAACATATTTTAAATTTATTATAGTCTTTCTGTTTAATTTCTCACTCTCTGTATGGAAAAGATAATTAATATTCTTATTTTTAAAGAATCAACATTTCATAGAATTCTGTTGATAAGAATAGTTCACTTGCAACTAGAGAGCTGTCTGGTCTTAGAGATGCTGTTCTGTTCTCCATCTAAACTGGATGATCCCAGGGATTCTGGGAGTCCCAGTAGGATGTCTTATCTGCAGCTGTGAATTGAAGCCTGTTGTGAGGGGCTGTGGCTGTTAAACCCAGAGCAAATAAAGCACAGTCCTCCATCCCTCGGAGTCTAGAAACGGTGAAGTGTTTGATGGAGTTCACAAGCCTCCAGATGTACTTCCATTTTCACATCATTGTCGTACCTACCCAGAGACTCTTTCTTAAGTCAAATTGGAGCTACCCAGCTCCCAAGGAACTCCCACATACCCTGGCATTTCATATCCTCAACACCTTTCACCTCCTCCTGCTTCTTAAATAGACTGATCAAGGAACCTGCTGGAGCTTGAGGGGTTCGCAGAAGCTGCTTCCTCCTTGACCCCACTGCTCCTCTGTGCCCTGCTTGAGCCCTTGGAAATTGCCAACCTGGAGAAGTATTTTTGACTTCTTTTCTGGCCTGGACAAATCATAGAGGGAACTTAAGGCAAAAAAAAAAAATTACTTTATTTTTCCCTTTCAGTCTCTGTGATAGACATCTAGTCCACCGACTGAGGCTAATGCTTGTGGAAAGAGAGAGAAATCGTCTCTGCGTGTGTGCTCCTCTGACATTTTGATAAGAGCACAGGGAAGGAAAGGAGGTGCTTCCCCCAAGCTACCCTTTTAAAGACATACCTTTGCAGAGCTCCTCAGGAAGCTCAGTGGGCCTCCCTTTCAATCTGCTGGATAAGTTGAAAGAACCGTAAGAATAAGCCAAATGACAGAAATACATTTGTCAGGTGTGGCTAGAATGTCACTATAATTTAATATATTCTTACCTTTACCTTTGAATAATTCTTTCCCTTTCCATCTAATGAAAATGTCACTTTTTCTTTAGATTCCTATTAATGGGAATGTTTGTCTTGGTTTATTTGCCTCTTTATAGAATTTGAAAAGAAGACTTTAAAGTCCAAAGATGATGATGATGATGATCTGATGATGATGATTATGATGATGATGATGATTTTTTATTATTATATGGTAATATAATGATTATCATATAATTATTTTTGGTGGTTTTATATTTATTCATATTGTTTGCATCCATAATCCATTTCTTTAAAAAATCATATTATAATTATATATGATGCAATAATTGGTATTTATAGCATGATATTCTCTTCAAATGGAACCATACTCAAACTTTCACATGAAAAAAATTAAGTCATTGGGCTGGTTTGGTTGAAACAAAATAGAGGAAGGATTTGATCCCTTTCCTTCCTTCTCAGTTCAGAAGGGGCTCTACTTTGAATACTGTTGGATTATTCCAGACTGTTCTGAAGAAGGGCAGAGAGGAATGAAATTGTTTCTAAGGACAGACCATTAGCTGATAGAAAAGTTAGCTCCAAAATGCAAGCCCTTGACTCTCGTTATTTTCTCTGAGATTATGTCCACCCCTTTTACTAGGAAAAAGACAAAAATATTAAAAGCAAAGATTACTGCAAAAAAACCCCACAAAATTAAATATTTCTTGATGGAACTTCAGTAACTACCCTGTGACAGCAGAAAGTCTCACACTCATCAACAGGACTATATTAATCCACTGTGAAAATGTCATGTCAGTGGCACGAAGTCATCTTGCCTTGGTCAGTTTGTCTGTTGTATACGTTCCTCCTGGCTAAAGCAGCACACAGAGTACCTGTCCCATGAGTCCCCTTAAATACAATGTTGAATGCTCAAAGTGCATTTCTCTTTGTTGGTTTCTCTGTGGCTTTAGTTCTCTGGTCCTTCTCAATTTCCCAGTGAGAAGGATAAACACTTCCTCATATCTTAAGTGAGAATGGCCATTGACAGAAATGCAGAACCGTCAACAGGGATGGGGCCTGCTGGTACTGGCCTCCTGCAGAGGCCAAATGGTTAGGAATGGTACTGTCAACACTTGACATGCCCCTATGCTCCCTGCATTCTTCTTTTCTTTTTTTTTTTCATTCCTTCTTTCCCTCAGTGAACAATGACTAAGTATCCCTAATATGCAAGGTACGATGCTAAGTGCAGGTACAAGAAAGTAGGCACGAGTGCTGCCTTCTTGCTGATGACACTCTTTTCTATTCGAACTAAGGAAAATAGCCACGAATCAAGTAGTCACAAGACAAATGTAAAATTTAAAATGTGACATACACTAGAAAGGAGAGACCCAAAGGGATGTAAGAATTGATGATATAGACTAGGTGAAGACACTTGAGCTGGTAAGACTGGAACCAAACTCTGAAAGGGAAAGATGACTTACTTAGAGGGAAAGAGGAGTGGGGTTCTGTCCGGATTCAGAGAACAGTCAGTAGAAAAAACATGGATGGCCGAATACTGAGGGACAGCTGAAAGAAGTTGACTGGGACATAAAGCAGGAGAGAATAAAGCACAACTTAACAGGAGTCACTCCATCCATTCCAAGCCTTCTTGGAATTTCAGACTAGTCCTGCCATTTCTTAAAAACACTCCATTGAGAGCCTCATTACTCACATCAGTGCCTCTTAAGTCTTTCCACTTAGGTTGATCTTAAAAGTAGAAGAGAGGGGAAGCTATCCTCAGTTATCTAATGGACCACGTTTGAAATTTATTTTTATATTTCCTTTTAAAATTCATAGAGTTAATATTCAGTGTACTAAAACATGCCAAATTAATTTATATCAACCTTACTAATCACTCCCATACCAAAGTACATTTAATTTTGAGTATCGACACAGGTAAACCTCAAGCAAGGTTAGTGGTAGCTATTTTATTACCATGCATAATGGCTAAAACCTCAGCCTTTAAAGGAAATAAGGAAGTGAGGATCAAGTCAGAGCTTTGTCCTTAGTAGTTGGATGGCCTTGGGCAGCTTCATTAAACTTTCTGTGACCTCGTGTATCCTCACCAACCTTACCTATCTCTCAGGGATATTGTAAAAAATTAATGAGAGCATGTAGCATTAGGCCCAGATCCAGCCATTAACACTATATATATATATATGAAAATGACTATTGTTATTATAATGATACCATTATTATTATTGATGAAATAACTGCTGTTTCAGCCATTTTTATTGTCATAATTAATTTGAGTCACATTTATGGGAGAGGGCAAGAACTGAACAGGAGCACACAAGGAAGCCAAATGAGAAAATGTGGGCTCAACATGTTCCTACATAAGTAGATACCCTCGCACGGCTTCCAGCCCGGTGTGTAATGGGCTTGGACACACTTTGCCTTAGGGCCCTACAGTGCTGAAGCCCCACAAAGCTGGTGCTGAGCAGACAGCAGGATGAATTGCCTCTGGCTCAGCATGCACTAATAGAGAGCACTAGTGGGCTGAGAGGAAGCAGGGAGAAAAGGGAGAATGTATTAATGATGAACTTCCTGCAAGAAGGGGAGAGATCAGGGAATGATTAGCTGAACTGCTGATCTTGCATGGGGAGGCCAGCTGTGAGAGGTTAATGGAACATTAGGAGAAAAGAGAAATCCAAAGACAGCCAGCTGCTACCTGGGATGGTGGCTTTGAGTCATCAGATTGCAATCCACCATGCACAACCGACAGTCACTGCTGGAGGTGGAGTTATGACCCCATCCCTGCAGGGTTTGCTGAGATGGCAGTTAACACAAGCATGCAAGCGCTTAGGCTCCAAGAGACAATGTGTCAATTCATCAGGTACCAAGCCACTTTCCATTGTTCCCTTCCCTGAGTCACAAGCATCCCATAGGATAGAAAATGACCCATAGCACTGACATTAAAGAAAAAGTTTTCACGTGTTCTGCTAGGTCAATCACATCCCCATGCCCAACACCCAGGGTCTTCAACATTGATCTGGAAGGAAAGCAAGGAAGGTTCTCTGGTATCTGAAATGAATTTAGCATGAGTTGTTTAATAATTTAAAGAAATACCTCTCAAACTTTTTAAAACTCCTTTGCACCTGACTTGTCAGATGCCTCTACCACACATATGACAAATTCTGTTAGACAGAGAAAGTGACTTTCTGCTGCTGTCAGCTGCCAGCTTCCACTCCTTCCTCTCTGAAACCCTAAACTCTTAAAAAAAAAAAGACATTTACTCCTATTGGATATAGATTATGAAAACCGTATTCATGTGTTTGGTCAAATATGTGATCAAAGATGGGAAAAGGGCACACTCATACATTGCTGGTAGCACTGCAAATTGGTGCAACTGATCTGGAAAGCAGTATGGAGATTCCTCAGAAAACTTGGAATGGAACCACCATTTGACCCAGCTGTCCCACTCCTCAGTCTATACCCAAAGGAATTAAAATCAGCATACTATAGTAACAGAGCCACATCAATGTTTATAGTAGCTCAATTCATAGTAGCTAAACTGTGGAAGCAACCTAGATGCCCTTCAATAGATGAATAGATAAAGAAATCATGGTATATATACACAATGGAATATTACTCAGCATTAAAAGAGAATAAATTATGTTATTTACAGGTAAATGGATGGAGTTGGAGAATATTATGCTAAGTGAAGTTAGCCAATCCCAAAAAACCAAAGGATGAATGTTCTCTCTGGTAAGCGGATACTGATTCATAATGGGGGGGGGTGCATGGAAAAAATGAAGGAACTTTGACAGGGCAAAGGGGAGGTTGGGAGAAGTATGAGGGCAGAAAAGATGGTGGAATGAGATGGACATTATTAGCCTAGGTACATGTATAACTACATATATGGTATGGCACTACATGGTGTATAACCAGAGAAATGAAAAGTTGTGCTGCAATTGTGTACAATGAATAAAAATGTATTCTGCTGTCATAAATACGTAATTAAAATTAATTAACTAATTAATAATTTAATAAAAAGAACACACACACAAAGACAGGCTAATTCAGACTAGCATTCTTTGAAAACTAACATTATTAAAGGAGACGGGCAAACATACTCCAAATGTTTGTGACTTTATTATATCCCAGTGAAGATCAGAATATGCCTACTAATAGACTCTTGCTGTCCTTTGTATGTTGTGTTGTCCTTCATTGTCTCTGTTCCTGCGAACCTTCAAGTTTGGTTCTGCAGTCTCCCAGCATATTGTTAATCATCAAGATCCTATCAAGGATATTTTGGTCTTTAGCCAAAGAAAGCTAAATAATGAAAAATTCTCAAGACACTGAATATGATTCCACATTCCTCTCTCACTTCTAAGAAAGTAAGTCTAAATTCAAGTGGGTGAGAAGTAATTTCAAGAACAACACTGAATCTATTGTTAATCATTTTTTAAAAACTTTCCTAAATTTCATTATTTGATTATTTAAAAAAAAAAAAACACAAAGATTTTACAATTGTAAAAAAAAAGATCTTACAACTGGTTATAATAAATCTTCAGTAGATTGTTTTTAAAGAGGTTACAATAATTATTTCTATCTCTCTGCATAAACCTTTGTAATTTGTTTGTGGTACTCCTCCCACCAAAAGAAATAATTTATTTCTCTAACTTCAGAATCTGACCTTAGTCTTGTGACATTTTGGCCAATTTGGTATATGAGAATATTACATAAGAAGAGTCTTGAGAACAAAGGCTAAATACATGGGCATAATCATTATAGATTATCAGATCACAATTAAGTCTGCAAGTCACTGTAGCCTCAAGATTATTTCATTCATTTTTTTACTAGTGTCTGAAACCAGCTCAAATTAGTAATGCAAAAAAAATATGAACCAACATAATAGTTACAGTTTTATCTTTTTCTTTGTGGATAGTTGTTCTTTTAAAAATAAGCAATGAATATGGAATTTAGTAGCAAAATTTGAGTGGAATGGCAATAGATGCTTAAAATATATCTCATTATATTTGAGACAGGGTGGCAAGAAGAGTGGGCAAAGACACAGTGAGGACTGAACAGATTTCAAGCTTCTATTGGAGACTGCAAAAGCATCAAAGTATGTTGTATGACTATGAATCACAGGTAAACTGTTGTCTATCATCATCTTAGATCTGGTGCTAGATTATTTGAAAAGATGGATACCATCGATTCTACCGGCCCCTTACATTCGTGTACTCTTTGCATAAAAGACTGGAATCTAACTTCATTTCCTTTAAATTTTTCAACTCTGAAGGCTAAGTTAAAGGAAGAGAGAGAGTAAAGAGATAATTTTTAAAAAAATATTGTATATTCAAATCACAAACAGTTTAAGAAAAATATGTGGAGCCAAGATTTGATGAATTAAACAATGAAACTGATCCATTCCTCTCAATCAGGAGGAAAAATTTTCTAATAGTAAAAAAAATATATACCTGAAGATTAAAGACCAAATCAGTGCTGTGCTTATGAAACCTTTTTATGAGAAAAACATTGGATTCAGGTAGGTATTATCTGATTCAGGGAAATTTAGGCAGGGTTTCCAGCTGTGTTTCACAGAGCCTTGACTTCCTGGATCCAATGGGCTATGGCATGGTGGATTAGGCATGGAGAAAAAGTAGAAATGTGTTGGCTGAGGTCTGCGTCTTTTACTCTGCTCCAAGGAGAGAAGATCTTCCTTTTTCTCTCATATATATTTGGCTTCCATGTAAAAATTTGATTAAACAGTGCTTTTCAGAGACAATAGAAATCATTGAAAAACCTATAGTAAAGAGCCAAATGTGGATTTTAACCTAGGTCCCTGGGATCCCCAAATCTCACTCCTCCCTTCCAATCATTGCTTTAAGGTGGGCATTGAGGTTACAGTTTTTTATGCCAATTGTATGAGGCTTATTCTTCTTAAGCATGACATATTTTCTGACAACTAATATAATAGCAATACAGAATGATTTTTTTTAATGTGGTGCTGAGGATCAAACCCAGGGCCTCGCACATGCTAGGCGAGCACTCTACCTCTGAGCCACAATCCCAACCGTATTTTGTACTTTATTTAGAGACAGAGTCCACTGAGAGCTTAGCACCTTGCTGTTGCTGAAGCTGGCTTTGAACTCGTGATCCTCCTGTCAGCCTCCTGAGAGGCTGGGGTTACAGGTGTGCACCACCGCACCCAGCAATACAGAATTTTTAAAACCAGTACTGTTCTGGAGGACTTTAGTTGCATAACTGTCAAATTATCTGATCCTTAGGTAATAATAAGAAATCATATAATCTGGGCAAGAAGTTTGGGAGAGATTTCACAATCCTTTCAATCAACTCATTAATTCATTTGTTAACAATCAATCTGTAGAAATGAAGGTGCTATGTTAAGAGCTGGATAATGGGAGGAAAAACCTACCAAACTTGGCCCCTGGCTTCCAGGAGCTCAGAGTTCAGAAAGGAAGGCAGAGTATTTATATGCATGAAAAATGATGTCAGGTCTAAAGGAAATGACTTGAATGGCAGTCTTTTGTCCTGTAAATGGCAGAACCCAACTATCCTGAACCAAGATACCTCTCAACTATTCAGTGTTCCTAATTTCAGAAGTTTAAAAATAATGGCACTTAAATACCAGTTTTAATCATGAGAAATTTGTTGCTTCTTTCATATCTGGAGGAAGAAAAAATAAACTTAAAAACTTATGGGTCTATGGGGTACCAAATGATTTTTATTGTTACTATATTTCTTAAGTGTGGGAGAGAGCATGAACACTTCTGCCCCAGACATCCTGGCTCATGATTTAGTCATTGTTTTATCTTGGTAAAGTACCTGTAAGCTAAGCTAATTTAAAGGTGCAAGAGCCATGTCCTATGAGACTAAATACAGAAAGCATCTGGAGGAGCTTCCAGAAAAATCAGTTCCATGAAAGTTAATTCCCTTTCCTTTATCCTCCTAGCATGTGGTAATTGCAACCATTAAAAGCTAGGGTTTACATAGGTTGAGGCTAGTATTGAATTTTTCTGTATGAGTATTATTTTCACTAGCACAGTTCAGTGGTTTTCCAGAAAGAGCCACATAGAGATTTCTGCCTATTGCTGCCTATTGCTGTATTTTGGACACCTGAGTTTGCCCAGTAGAAAGAAGACTATACTTTAAGGTGAAGAGCATGGCTATACACACTCCAGGAATTTTCATGGGATGCTACCCATTGTAGCCAGTAGAAGTGAGCATTGTTGTTTCAAGGGTAACTGGTACATTTAATTGGTGGTAAGAGTGTGGCGGTCATGACTGTAGTGTGTATTCCCTAGAGTTCTAAGTGGAATGGGCAGCCGTCTCTAGAAATATGTTTTAACAGAAAGATGGGTGATAAATATTTATTTTCTCCCTATTTTGTCTCTTAGAATTGGTCTCACTTCTATTCAGAAAATTGACTATATTTATAAAATTGCTCATAGGAAACAATTTGACAGAATCCCTTCCATCAGAAGCAGATAATATCAAAAAGACAAAAATGAAGGGTATTTGCTGAATGCAAACACTATTTTTTGAACTATTTCTCTGTATTAACTTTTTTCAACTTTTAAAACATTCTATAAACCAGGACTATCATAATCCTACTTTCTGGCTGGAAAACCTTTTTTAGAAAGGTTAAATAATTTGATCAAGATCACACAGCTAGAAGAGACTTCAAATTCAAGCTGCCTGGCAATATTTTTTATTGATGGGGTCCTTAGGCAAGTCATTTTTAATTTTTTTTATTGTCCTCAAGAGAAAAAAAAGAAAAACATGTTTTATTCTCTCTTTTATGATGATACCATTTGTGGCCAAAGTTCCCATTCATCTTGAAATCTCCATTTGAAAAGGAAGAAGCACTTTTTAGTCTATAGCTTTACAACATGGTTTAGGAAACTCATTATATGAAAGAAAGCACAAAAGGTGAATTTCTGCTACAATCTGCCAGTCCATTAAATAAATATATAAGATGGGGCTTAAAGTATGAGCCTACAGTCAAATACCTTCTGTTGCAAACAAACTTGTCACATCAGTGCAAATGCCCAGCTGTGCTCTCTTTTTCACTCCTAACACCTCCCTGTCCCCTTCTGTCCTTGCTAGGGAGGAAGTTTTCATCCTGCTGTCTTAGGGAGTGCGTCTTTAAAACTCTGGAGTGCCCATAAACCAGAGTCTGGCCAACAATTAAAGGAAAGTATATTTCTGCCTTCAGAAACTATTTATGATTATTTTCTGTCCATCTCTTCACCTCCCATCTCCCACCCATTAACCCACATTCAGCTCTATCATACCACCTAAGTTGAACAGACAAAATATATATGTAATGATAGCTAGGAATGTATTTATTGTTTCACTTCTGTATTCACTCATTTCACTCTTACAAAAGCTTAGGAGGCACAGAATAGTATTAACAGGAGATATAAAATAGTATTACCACAATTTTTTTTACAGATGATAAAACTGATATAAAGAGAAGTCAGGTTTACACAAGGAAAAGATGTTGAACAGGTAGTTTGAATCCTGCTTCCTCTTTATAACATGCTCTGTAATACTTCAAGGATCAAAAATGTTCTTATCTAATTAAAAGATTAGCTACTGTATCCATTTAGAAGTTTGTAAAAGATGAACGTTGTTCTTATTATATGGAAATGGAAGTGAGAACCATTGAGTCTCAGAGATTTTTTGTTTGTTGTTTACATACAAAAATTTGTTTAGAAAAAATATCTTGTGCTTGTTTTCATTGTAGGAGTTTTACTTGAATCTACATTTTAATGTATTGGTAATACTTCTTTGCTCATGAAATGTGATTATCAATGAAGTCTTCATGAAATCAATCAGCTAACAGCCCTGTGCAAAGTATAGCTTTGCAAGGCTCAGATTCACCTATGGATCTTCACTTCAAATATTCTGTTCAATTTTACAAAAAGTGCACATTGTAGGACAGACCAGTAGCTGATACATAAAGCAGATTGACTATATTAATATTTCCCAGATTTTTAATACTTTACTACAGTGGTCTTCCATTTTTATTTTAGAAGTAGAAATCATTATTTAAGCAAAAATTTTCCTATACACTATGCTTTTTAATTTGAAATGAATTACTTTCTTTCAGGCCAAAATTAAAATTATGATTATTACAACATCAGAAAATGAATTATACTCAAATTTCCTTGGATAACAAATCTGTGTCATATTCCTTAGTCATAGAAGTTAATCAAAAATATTTTCTTGTTAGTGGACTGTGTTATGATGAGATAGCATCTGATTTAGAAAACACATCCATTGCTTATGTTACATAATATAAGATTTATTCCCACCTTACCACTCAGTGATAGAGTTTGAGTAATTGAGGTACACCTGAGTAATTCAGGAACACTATCATGCTCGTGGAAGTGATGATGATGCAAGCACTAATCATGTAAGTAACGTGTGGTCTTGGGTTCATGGGGTCATTTAGTTGCCTGTCCATCAAAGCCCAGGTGCAAAACACATGGGAGGAGGTAGACACATTTTAGGTAAAAAAAAAAAAAAAAAATCTATGTCTACTTCCTCTCTCTGAAAATAGAGAAACAACTTCAATTTTTTTCTCTTTTTTCCTTTTGTTTCTTTTCTTTTCTTTCTTTTTCTTCTTTTCCTTTGCTTCATTGTCTCTTTCTTCTATTTTTCCCCTTCCTTTTTTCCTTTTATTTCAAGAAACTAAAACTGAGCCAAAGGTAAGAAGGAAAGAATGCTCATATCATTGTGTCTTTTTCTTTTTAATTTTTTTAAACCTATTTTTGTTTGATTTAGTTGATAAAATTCTCATGACTACTTCTTGTCATTCCTTTTCTATATACTTGGCCAACTCTGAGTGATTACCTTTATATATATATATATATATTATATATATATATATATATATATATATATATATATATATATATATATAATGCATCCCCCTTCACTACCAGGAATTCATTTATCAATTTAGTTTTTCTATTCCCTTATTAAACAGAGAAGGGTAATGGACAAGGTATATAAAATAACAGTCTAATTTAGCGCAAAAATGGGAGGAAAAGAAGTGAAAAAACTTGAGGCATAGAGAAAAAATGAGAAATAATTCCACCTCACTCCCCATAAAGGCAGTTGGCTTTTCACAAATATGAAAAATGCATAAATACTTTACATTTTATCTTTAAAATAATTAATAGAATTAATTGCACAGAATTTTAAAAATTCAGTAATTTGAGAAACTAGAAATTATTCTTTGTTTTGAAAGTGGTTTTGCATTTCTTCTCTTATTCAGCTACAATATTGGTATGTCTTATTGGGCTATGAACCTGTGTAGCTGCGCTGTTTCACTGAATACTATAGACAAGTATAACATAATTACATATGTCTGTGTATCTAAACAGATTTGTTTAAACTAGCATCTTTACAAACACATTGGCAACATGTTGTGCTACAGTGTTACTAGCAGCTACAATATCACTAGATAATATGAAATTTTCAGCTCCATTATAATCCTATGGGGCCAACTAATATATATTGCCAATGCATCATTATGTGATATATGACTATATTTTAATGATTTTTGGAATTCCTACCTTTTTTGTTGTTGTTGTTGTTCTGACCTTTTGTTCTCAGGTGTTTGGATCATTTCAGAGTTTGCATTAAAATAAAAGATTATATTGGACCCAGGATGCTTCTTTGTGATTAATTTCACAATTCTCCTATTGATCTAGTAGTTCTATTCATAAAGCAGATGCCCCCTAATTTTGGTAGCCATATTATGAAAACAGTGATGTTGAACACAATCTGACTTATGAGACTCAATATTTCCATGCTATGATATATTATTTGAATCTGTTAGTGTTGCCGACGGAAGCTGGGAGAAGTGAGGAGACAACAATTACATTTTGTTGTGTGATGCCAACCGTTCAAGACTGGGTTCGGAAAATAGATTATTTGGATTTCCACACTGGCTTCAATATTTGCTAGAGAAGAAAACACGAATAATTGACATTACTGTTTTGTGGTGGTTCTCTTTTTGTCACCTCTAAAATGAGAGGTAGATAGTACCTGTCGAATTAGATTTCCTGTGAAGTTTAGCTTAGTTAACAGGTAGGTGAATTCATGACCACAATCCTAGCACAAGAAAATATTTAAGAAAAACTAGTATTATCATTATATATGTATAATGATAAAATATATGATCATTACACAATGTATATATCATAGAATCTGGGTTATAATTACCAGTGATTGGTTTGTAATCCGTGGTATGAATTATGACAAAGACTAAAAGCAAAGTTTTTTTTTGTAAATTTATTTATTTATTTTAATTATGTGACAGCAGAATGCATTTTGATTCATTGTATACAATTGCAACACAATTTTTTATTTCTCTGTGTATGGTATAGCATTGTACCATATGTGCAGTCATACATGTACCTGGGGTAATGACGTCCATCTCATTCCACCATCTAAAAGAAACTTTTAATTGATAACATTGAGATAGTTTGATATTTTTGTATCATGAAGCTAAATGATTCTTCTAGAGAACAGTTCTTATTAAATAGAAGTGAATCAAGCATTTTACTTGGTGACTTGAGACTTAGTGATCTTTTTATTGCTCAGATAAAGAAACCAAAGTATTCAAAACTATTATAGGTGACTATAGGACCGATACATCCTGACTTCCTGCTTTTGAGTTTCTTTCATTATTGTTTGCAATAAACTAAAGACACTCTATGCCTCTTTGATTAGTGAAAATTCTACTACCTAGGGGGGAAAAAACTTAAGCCAAATAAATAAGATCAAGATGATTCTATACTTTCCAATTTAAAAAATGAGGAAAAAAACGTCATGCTATTTCGAAGAACAGTTTCATATTTTTAACTGGCCAACATTTGTTTGTCCACCCACTACCTTTTTAAAAACGGTTTTTATTAACATTTTTACTTGAATTAATAGCCTCTGTGTGATGATGGGCAGCAGAGCCTTAGTGGCCTTAAGCATTGTCCTAGTTAGCCATGGAGTCCCCCATTAAATAATCCTCATGCCATTCAGTAAGCATTCTAAATGGTTTTGTTTATGCCATATCTAATATTCATATCAAATTTTAATATATGCACTTAACAGATGGGAAAGTTTATGCATTCAAAGGTTAAATAGCTTACTCAAGGCTAAAAAGTTAATAAGGTATCAGTCCAAAGTTTAATTTCAATGTTTCTACTTCCAAAGCAAGACCCCTTTGAAATATGTCACATGAAGGATAATTTCCATTGATCAATGCCAATTAGAATTTATGGGCTTCTACCTTCGGAGGTGCAAACAGCAATTTCACCAGCCCTGAGGACAGCTATGACAGCCATACTGTCCTTGGATACCAAAAGGAGAATGGAAACATGTGATTGGAGAAAGCAGAATGCCTGATCCCTGGATAATCGCAGACTGCCTACACTCTGCCAAGAACTTTGATATGTCACCCCTTTACGGATTTATTTCTTATTGATCATAAATGCAAAAATGTTTTTTCAGAACTATTCAAATAAGAGTATGTTTATTTTACTAGTGTCTTGAGAATCCTCTTGACTCTGTAGAATAAAATTTCCCAGAGTGCTGGCCACACCATCACTATTTTATTGTAAGAAATGACTTGAGAAGTTCTGCTTCACACTGAGCAGGATCTCAATTGCAGAATTTCAGTCAGTTTTTTCGGTGGCCCTTCATATTTTAGAAAGAAAGACATATAGAAGGCCTAAATATATGTGATGTGTAAGAGTACACACATATCTGCATATATAACACGTTAATATATGTGTCTCTACAGGCATGCAAACACATTGTAGGTGATGCTTGACATATACAGTAGATTCTTTCTACTCAAATATGAGTTTTCACATTTTTCTCAGTGTTGCATGTTGAGGTCTTAGAAATCTAAAAGCATAATGATTATTACTAGAACACAAGAATACTCAGAATATTTGTCTCTCTCTTTAGCAACTCATATAGGTCTCAAATCAATTGTTTTTTCAAGTTTAGTCTATGGTTCTATCAGAGCTAGGGGCTTACTCTTTCTCTGGGACACTTTCTTATAATGTTATTGTGCCACTAGGTCACAGGATAGCAATAGATTACTATAAATTCACAACAGATCCCTCTAAGACCAGTATGTTGAGCAGACTCTTGGTAGAGAAAAGGAAGTCACAGTGTTGTTTGTAGTATGGTGGCAGTGCCACAATGACTTGTGTGAGAGGAAATCTATCCTGCAGCTGCACATGGTTATGTTACTATAACATGTAGATTGAATAAAGTAGATTAATCATTTGCATCTGAAACTAAGAAGGCTTTTGAAAAAACAATCACTAAATGTGCTTCCTATTCTGAGAGAAGGCATTACATTATAATTGGATACTTAATTCACTTCTCCACAAGTACATAAAACATTAGGATTTCAGGGGTTGCTAGATTACGTGGTATTTCCCTGATGGCACATGCAATTCTTTAGGACTCTATTTCTCTATGCATGGAAAACTGAATGCAAACCCAAAGTACCAATAAGCCAATAATAATTGTTGGCTCACAAAGCTGAAAAATTTTGAAGACTCTTCTAAAACTGAGGCTTGAGGCATAGCTCAGTTATATCTTCACCATGCATTTGCAGGATTCATTTCTTTTTCAAACACCAGAATGTATTCTGTATCTACCAGTACAGCTCAAGGGGAAGAAGAATCATAAAGCTTCTGCTTAAATTCTGGGGTTCAGTCTCTTTTATGGGCCCTAATTGGATCATGCGTCTATTCCTGAGCTACTTACTGTAGCTAGAAGGAATGAAACACAACTATTACCTTAAACCAATCAGTCCCCATCCCTGGAGCTAGGAGTGGGGTCAATCCCAACAAACTACAAGGTTATATATTAAAAAAAAAAAAAAAAAAACTACAGAGAAGTAATTTTCCCAAAGGAAATCAGAGTGTTGGTGGCAGAAACAAAACAAAACAAAACAATAAAGAGGGGGTTGGTGAACGGAAGCTGAAGAGGAAACCAACAAATGCAATCCCAAATTTCCTGCATGAAATGAAAGTACATAGCTAGTGTCTTTTTGGAACAACTCACTCCAGAATATTAAGACTGCAGACATTGAGCCTGAGTAATAATCCCAGGGTCTAGATGCTAAAAAGAAAGGGAGTGTGAATATTTCTGGGCCAACAAAAATATCAGAGGGCTTTGAAGATGAGAATTATTGCATTATTTTCCATCATGAACTGATGACAGGTTTCTTTCTTTCTGGAAAGTGTCTTTTTGTGCCGAGAAAGATGGCGAAGCTCTGATCACTTCACCCCTGTGTCACCTCCTGACCACCTGGTTCAGCTTTCTAAGCAACTGAAATTGCAGAGACAACCAATCAGTGCTGTCTGGCGTCCAAGATAAACCTAGATTCTGACTATGGTGACAATGCCGGAGGCAAGCTGAACATTATCAGAGCCAATATGATGTCATTGGAACAGTGTTGTTTACTAGTGTCTTGAGAATGCCGGAGGCAAGCTGAACATTATCAGAGCCAATATGATGTCATTGGAACACCAGGCTTTGGTGTTACACACCTATGAATGCTAATATTAGTTTGATCCATAAATAGGATGTGCTTTCCCTTAGGCTCAATTTCCTCTTCTGTGAGTTGGGATTCAATTATATACATCATGGAAGTGGAGAATTAACTGTGATTATATATAAAAGGATAAGAATAATATTCATTTTATATATAAGAAATGAACACCCCTTTGCTCATTCCTTCCTATTTCTGGAACGTGGATTGAGATTGTCCTTCAGTGCCACCTCTGATTTACCTAATTACAATGCATACTGAGTGCACTCTGTGCAGTGGTTAAGAATACAAAATATGAAGCCAGAGTGCCTGGATTTGAGTTTAAACTTCCTTTAAGTGGTTGGGGACATTAGTCAATTTATGTACTTTCTCTTTTCCTCTGTTTTTCTTTTTCCTGTCTGTAAAATAACCATAAAAAATCTGGCATTTATTGAGACTTTTCTTATACTAGACATTATTCTAAGCCTTACTATATATAGATTTACTTTTTTCTCATAATAATTCTACATAGTGGTACTATTATTGTCAACATTTTACAAATCAGTAAATTGAAGCTCAGAAAAGTTAAGTAGCTTACACAAGTGATGAAGCTGATATGGAGAAAAAAATCCAGAAAGTATGGCTCTGGATTACTTTGAGAACCACTAACTTTATCATTATCGTTGTCTAAACCTATCTATGTATTATGTCATCTGATTCATTCAAAAATACAACAGCCTAAGACTTTGCTTATGTATGGTACTTTAATTCTCTGAGAAGGATTGAGCAACAGTGAGGTGAAAGAACAGCTCAAGTTCACATAGCTGGTATGTATGGCTGCCTGGTTTTAAAATTTATATTCTTAAAACCTAAAACCACACAGTTTCCATTTTAATAACACGCAGAGGCTGAGAATTTTGCAAAAGTGCACATGACTCCCTGGTCTAATTGGAAGGCTGGGAGTTCAGCAGAGTGCTCTTCTCACCCACATGACTCCCACAACACTCCCTGTTACCTATTATACACTTGGGACTTTGGTTAGTGGATTCTCCCTCCACTCCCCCACATCTCCACACATCGATGGCCTGTGCTCTCAGGAGGGCTATTTGTGCAGGTTGATTGGAGTGATTGACAGAGGGTTAGGTATCACTGGCAGCTCCCCAAGTTTTTCTGTGCCATCACTTACCTGGCAGCAAGAAGTTTCAAATGTTTGTAAAAAGAAATTTCTGTATAGTTTCTTTTTTTATCTTTAAAATTCATCTTTGCATTTTACCTATTGCAGTCACCTATTCACAGTTTTATACCACATTCTTCACTGTTTTTAAAATTAATACTTGCACATTAAGGAATGCTTGGACATGCAGAAAACTGCATGGGAGATATTAATTGCACTCTTTGGAGTTTTATTCAAGATAGCCATGAATAACATGTAGTACCGGTGATAGTTTGCCTAGCCTCTTTGTTACATGTGTTCATGTGTGGTGTATCTGAGATAGCCATTCTGCAATCTGAATCAGTTCTCTCGATGATGTGAATTTTGTGGCTTTTATCCAGTTGTTGCCTGGGTTGAATTATATCAATTCCTTCTTCCCTATAACATACCACACCCCTTAATAGTACCTTGGACAGTCTTCATACTGGCTATTTAGTGTAAGGTCTATTTATCTTTTTTTTTTTTTTTTTTTTTAGAAATTATAGCCTCATATCTGATCTGATTCAAAAGCTTTCCTTTCTTTCTTGAAGGCCAGGAAAGAAAGGGATAGAGGCAACATAGGTATTGCCTTGATGCAACAGTGTTTCTTCCATTCTCAGGTGCTGGCAGTGTTTTGTCTATGGAGGACGTGAATCCTTTGTTAAAAACAGACACACACTGCAGCCCTTCAGTTGCCATTTGATATAATTATTTTATGACACTTGAAATTGAAAAACTTTATGTAACAAAATCTAGCAGATTTTCCTATGAATTTTTCCTTCTCCATCAGAAAGTGAGATAGTATGTCTTTGCAAAGTGACATCCATAATCACAAACATTAACACTCTTTGTCTCTACTTGTAAGTTCTTCCCATGTAATATCTCATTTAACTCTCAGAAATTGAAGCAGCCCAAGACTTTGCTTCTATTGACACTGCAATAAACCTAGGTTTGCTTTAAGTTTTTTTTTTGTTTGTTTGTTTTAACTATACAGTTAGCTTCTTAATACATGTGTCTGATGCAGTAAAGAGATCTCAGTTTCTTGTTTGTTATGTTTCTCTGGTAATTAATCAATTCTCTTAGTTATACTAACTGGAAAAAAAAAAAAACTTTTTCCATGGGATTAAAGCGTCATCCTCACCTATAGTAAGAACTATAAAGCTTTGAAATTTGCTTTTCTTCATCTACCTGTTTATTTCTGAGGAAATATCAAAACTTTAAATTATTGTAAAATGATTTAAATTACTGTAGAATATATGTGTGCAAATATATACATATATATATATACAAAAGATATATGTACACTCATATATGTACATATTTATATTAGAAATATTTATGCTTTCACATTAGTCTTTAAAAACAAGTTTTAGTAATAATTTTATCTTTGGACTTTCATCTTTCAACTTTTTTTTTTTGATACCAGGTATTAAACTCTAGGGCTTAACCACTGGGCCACATCCCCGGTTCTTTTTATTATTTATCACTAGGTTGCTTACAGCCTTGCTAAGTTGCTGAGGCTGGCTTTGAGCTTGCAATCCTCCTGCTTCATCCTGAGTGGCCGGGATTATAAGGGTGTGCCACCACATCCAGCTTTTGTCTATTTTTTATTATTATTTTATTATTGTTTAAATTATATATGACAGCGAAATGTATTACAATTATTATTACTCATATAGAGCACAATTTTTCACATCTCTTGTTGTATATACAGATATTTTAATAATCACAGGGAAGTTTTATTTCAACAAAATTATTTTATAAGTTCCTTGCCAGGTAATTAAATGTCTACAAATTCATCAAGAGGTAATTGAAATGCTGAGGTTCCTATATAAAAAGTTAAGTTTTTTCATTCATTTATTGAAATTGAAAGTTACATTGTTCAGTAAAATGTTGATCACTAATATGTACACTATTTATGACCTATTATATTGATGGTTAGAATTGGTCTGATTGGTGCCCTTCAAAGGAATAATAATACTTATATTCTTTATAGGTGATACAGTTTCTGGAGTGATCACTGTTCACAGTTTTTACTTTACTTTCATTTATAAGAGCTGGCTAATTATGGCAAAGGGTTTCATTTGGGATAATTCAATTTTAATTAATATCTTTGTTGTAAACATGTAAATTGTTGATACTAATTTATCTGTTGCAGTGAATATCACTTACACTCATTGAGATTTTTATAAAGGTCTTATGATGCATTAATCAAAACTAAACTTGTAAATAAAATTATCAACACAGTATAAAGACCAATACTGATAATAATCAGTTGCAATTAACATTTGCTTAATATTGTGCCTCTTGTAAGTGTCAAGCAGTGTGCTAAACATTTTTATCATATCATTCAATTTTATAATCACCCAGAAAATTATCTACTTTTTTTTTTCTATACTAGTATAGATGAGACCAGCAAGTCTTCCCCAATCCCACTGGCCTTACCAAATTGCTGCTGTTAACAATTCATACCTATAAGCTTAACACAGGACTCTTAAATGAATTTTTGTCTATCTACAAAGCCCAAATTTCTCAGGTAACATATTATTGACGTAAATTCAATGTTATTTTAACATTGATTGAATGGAACTTTCCCCCAGTATATTAAAATAAGTTACTGTATTTTAACTCCTTTTTCTGGTGTTGATGTTATTAGACAAGTTTTGATCCATGACTTTATTATACTTTATTTTCACTCAGGGTTTTTATTTCTTTCTGAAATTTTATATTTCGTGAAATTAAGACTGGTTATATTGTATGTTTTCTTTCCTTTTAAAAATATTTTCGAAATTTTCTTTTTTAGAGGTTTTCAAGATGGTGGAATAGAAGAGGTCACTTTCCTGGCTACTCCATTATGTAAAACCAAGAAGGTAGACAGGCAGCTCCTCAGCAAGGTGGGTGAGCAAAAAAAAAAAAAGGGGGAGGTGGACTTTACTGGAATTTGAATCTAGATGTTCAAAGGAGATCAGGGACTTAGGAGGTTGGCTATAATAAAATAAGGAAGAAATATCCAGCTGCTGACAGCCACCAGCACAAGCCAGAGTGGTCCGTCCACCAGCAAAGTGGCATGATAAGAGAATTAAAAGATCTCACATTTTTAGGAGGCCTGAGGCATGTCTGGGTATGGAGTATTTACAGATCAAGGACAATGCCCGACTAAACTGAAAGGTGTGCTGTGCGGGAAAGAAGATGCCATCTCTCCCAGTGGCTTCTGGAGAACAAAGAAGGAACAATTTTGCGGCCACGGTGCAGGGGTTGGCAGCTAAGGGAGCCCATTCTTGGTAAATCCAAATTTGGCCTGAAATGTAGGCTCAGTAAACACACACTGCACAACACAGGATGCACTTAAGTCACGAGGAGAAAATCAAACATACAGAGAGGTTTACACAAGGGTCATTAGGTTGTGGAACCCCACATGGCACTATCCCTTCCTTTCATTCTGGCTGCTTGCAGGACCAGCTGGGAGAGAAGCATCTGGCTGGGAATTTGGAAGGATGAGACATGAGAGATTGAGTTTGGAGACTGAACCCAAGTTCAGAACCGCAGATGACACAGGAGACTAAGAATTGGCTCCTTCACCACACACAAGTAGAACCCCGGGCAGATTCCTGGGTACAGTCTTACAGCATGGACTGGCAATAACTGGACCCTGGACGTGTCCTGATTTAAAATCTTCAGGCGAATTGGCATTCAGTGAAGAACCTCAAGCCAACCAAGCCTAAACCTTGCCTCCAGGAATTCCATCCATGGGATTACCTCTGTCATTTCAGCAAGCCAGAGGGTGGAGCATCATACTGTAGATGACCCCACCTAAAACTGCTTAGAAGACAAGCTGAGAATATTTTGAACTTCAACAGGAAAAATTTTTAAGTTTTCATGAAATTTTTTTTTCTATTTTTTTTTCTTGTTTTCTTTTTCTTTTCTCTATTTATGTGTGACCATAATGGTACATGGGCATACATAAATACTCATATTTTTTTCTAATTTCTAGTATTTGGGAAGCCAGTTATTTTTTATGGATCAACTTTTTGAGGCCTAGGATGTTTGATTATTTCGCTTTTGTTTTGTATTCTTTTATTTTATTTTATTTTTAAATGTTTACTTCATATATATTTTTCTCTTATGTGTTTCCTGAGATTCTTTTTCTCTCTTTTCTTCTACTGACAGCCAATCTCTATTGTTCTTTCACTCTTCTTTAATGTTTACTTCTGTCTTCTGATACCTCATAGTCATCATATTCTATATCACTTATATTCTCTCACTCTCCACCGCTTAAAATTGTGAACCTTTTTGCAAACTTGCTGTTTTTATTGTAGGCAATAACTTATCATATGACTTATGTGTATTTTGATAATTAACATTGTAGATGTCATAGTAGGAACTATTTTACTTAATGCTGTATATTGTTCATGTTTGTTGTTCTTATTATATATCTCCCCTTAAAGAGTGAGGTACTGGAAACCTTCAGAGACACTATAAGTTCACAGGGTAGAAACTCTACTGCCTCAGATCCATACTGTTAGATGGGTAGACACACAAAAACATGAAAAACCAAGGGAAAATTTTGCTTCAAACAAAAATGGGCCAATAACAGAATTCATCAACAACACAGTGGAAGAAAAGTCAGAGAATGAGTTTAGAATGTACATAGTTAAATTGATCTGCTAAGTAAAGGATGGTATAAGGAGTAAAATCAGAGAGAAAATACAGGAATTGAAAGATTAATTCAATAAAGGGAGAGATTCTGAATGAAATATAGAAGAAATCATCAAAATAATGCAATTAATAAACCAAATTAAAAATGCAATTGAAAGCACAATCAATACACCATATCAATTAGAAGAGAGAGTTTCAGAGAATGAAGACAAAATATATAATCTTGAAAGCAAAGATGACCATGGAGAAAAGATAAGAGACCAGAACTTTCAAGAAATATGTGAAAATATGGGAAATTTCAAGAAATATGAGAAAGCATGAAAAGATCAGATTCAATATTTATTGGGATAGATGAAGGCTCAGAGATAAAAATGAGAAGAATGCACAATCTTTTTAATGAAATAATATCAGAAAAATTTTCAAACCTAAAGAATAGATGGAAAATAAAATGTAGGAGGCTTCAGGATCCCAAATACACAAAATCACAACAGATCCACACCAAAGCACATTGTTATAAAAATGCCTAACATAGAGCAAAGAATAGAATATTAAAATCTATCAGAGAAAAATGACTGATAACATTTATAGGAAAACAAATCTGAGTCTAAGCTGATCTCTCAACTCAAACCCTCAAAACTAGGAGATTTTGGAATAATATATACCAAGCTCTGAAAGAAAATGCATGGCAGCCAAGAATACTATATACCTATCAAAATGAAGCTTCAGAATTGGTGATGAAATAAAACCTTCCATGATAAACAGAAGTTAAAAGAATCAACAACTAAAAAGCCTGCACTACAAAATAGTCTCGATAAAATATTTCATGGAGAAGAAATGAAAAATAAAAGTGAAAACCAGCAAAGGGAGGAACTACACTAAAAGAACAATGTGAATCAATGTAATTATATCTTGTTGATGTATAATTCAAATTAAAAATTCAAATTAAAAATCAGAAATAAATCACAATGACAGGGAAGAAAAATTGTATCTCAATAATGACATTGAATATAAATAGCCTAAATTTATTAATCCAAAGACATAGACTGGCAGAGTGTATTACCAAAAAAAAAAAAAAACATGACCAAACAATATGGTGTCTCCAAGAGAATGAGATGATTTCTCATAGGCAAAGACATCCACAGACTAAAAGTAAAAGGATGGGGGAAAAAAAAAAAACATTTTATTCAGATGAATCTCATAAACAATTAGGAGATTCTGTCTTCATATCATATGAAGTGGACTTCAAGCCAAAGTTAATCAGAAAGGACAAAGAAGAACATTTTATACTGCTTAAGGAAATTATACATCAACAAGATATAATAATCATAAATATTTTTGCCCCAAACAATGGAGAATCTATTTGCATCAAACAAACCCTTCCAAATTCTAAGGATCAAATAGACCACAACACAATAATACAGGGTGACTTTAATATACCTCTCTCATCAGTGGATAGATCCTTAAAAAATGCAATCAATAATTTAGACTTAAAAGACATATATATAATATTTCCTCCACCAATACATTTTCTTCTTAGCAGCACCTTGGTCCTTCTCTAAAAAATACTGTATGTTAGGCAACAAAGAAAATCTTAGCAAATACAAAAAAAAATAGAGATAATGCCTTGCATCCTATCAGATCATAATAAAATAAAATTATAAATCAATCCAAAAATATAAAATAGACTAAATAATATGCTATTGAATGACAGATGGATAGCCTTCATATGAGAATAGTCATACAACACATCAAAATCTCTGGGACATTATGAAGGCAGTTCTAAGAGGAAAGTTCAACATATGGAGCTCATTCATTAAAAGAGTAGAGAGTCTACAAATAAATAACCCAAAATTACATCTCAAAGCCCTAGAAAAAGAAAAACTAATCAACACCAAAAGCAGTAGACAAAAGAAAAAAATTAAAATCAGCTACAATCAATGAAATTGAAACAAAAGAAACAATCCAAAAAATCAACAAAACAAAAAGTTGGTTATTTGAAAAAAAAACAAAACAAAAGAAAACAATCAAATTGATAAACCTTTAGCTAATCTAACAAAGAGGAAGAGAGAGAAAACTCAAATTACTAAAATTCACAATGAAAAAGGAGATATCACAATGGACATTACTGAAATACAGATAATAATCAGAACCTAATTTGAAAACTTATACTCTAATAAAATAGAAAATCTTGAAGACATCAACCAATCTGTAAAGATATATGGCCTACCCAAATTGAAACAGGAGGTTGTAGAAAATTTAAACAGATCAATTTCAAGCAATGAAATTGAAGACACCATCAGAAGCCTACCAAGAAGTAAAATCCCAGGACCAACTGGATTCTCAACCGAGTTCTACCAAACCTTCAAAGAAGAATTTACAACAACACTCCTCAAATTAATCCATGAAAAAGAAAGGAGGGAGCCCTTCCAAATTCATTCTATGAGGCTAGAATCACCCTGATACCAAAACCAGACAAAAACACATCAAGGAAAGGAAACTTTAGAACAATATCCCTCATGAACATAGATGCAGATTCTTAATAAAATCCTGGCAAATTACATAAAAAATCATATGAAATAAATACTGCACTATGATCAAGTGGGGTTCATTCCAGGGATGCAAGGTTGGTACAACATACAGAAATCAATAAATGTAATTCGTCATATCAACAGACTTAAGACAAGAACCACATAAATATCTCAATAGATGCAATTTTTTTTTGATGAAATTCAGCATCCATTTATGTTCAAAACACTAAAAAAATAGGGATAGTAGGAACTTACCTCAACATTGTAAAAGCTATATATGCTAAACTCAAGGCCAACAATATTCTAACTGGAGAAAAATTGGAAGCATTGCCTCTAAAAACTGGAACAAGACAGGGATACTGTCTTTCAACACTTTATTCAACAGAATCCTGAAAATCTAGCCAGAGCAATTAGATAGACAAAAGAAATTAAATTGTTATGAATAGGAAAAGAGGAGTTTGTTTGAACTTGTTGATGTTTGTCTCTACTTGTTGATGACATGATTCTATACTTAGAAGACCCAAAAAACTTTACAAGAAAACTTCTAGACCTCATAAATGTTTTGAGCAAAGTAGCAGGATACAAAATTAACAGCCATAAATCAATTGCATTCCTATTCCTCAAAGAAAATAAATGAATCAACTGACTAAGAAATTAGGAAAACTATTCCATTCACAATGGCCTCAAAGAAAATAAAACATTTGGGAATCGATCTAACAAAGGTAAAAGACTTCTACAATGATAACTAAAGCACACTAAATAAAGAAAACATTAGAAGATGGAAAGAGCTACAAAGTTCTTGAATAAGCAGAATTAATATTGCCAAAATGGCCATACTATCAAAAGCACTCTACAGATTTAATTCAATTCCTATTAAGGTTTCAATGACATTCTTCATAGAAATAGAAAAGCAATTGTGAAATTCATTTGGAAAAAAGGGGGGGGGGCAGAATAGCCAAAGCAATCTTTGGCAAGAAAAGTGAAGAAACAGACATCAAAATACCAGAACTTAAATTATACTACAGAACTATAGTAACAAAAATGGCATGGTATTGGCACCAAAACAGACACAAAGATCAATGGTACCGAGTAGAAGACAAAGTGACCAGCCCACAAACAGTTATCTCATACCAGACAAAGGTACCATAAACATACACTGAAGAAAAGACTAGCCTATTCAACAAATGGTGCTGGGAAAACTGGATATACATATATAGAAGATTGAAATTGAACCCCTGTCTCTCCCCATGCACAAAACTGAACTTTAAGTGCATCAAGGACCTAAGCATTAGGTCAGAGATTGTGCGCCTACTAAAAGAAAAAGTAGGTCCAAATCTCCATCATGTTGGTTCAAGAACCAAATTTCTCAACAAGATTCTAAAAGCACAGGAAGTAGAATCAAGAATCAATAAATGGGATGGACTCAAACTAAAAAGCTTTTCACAGCAAAGGAAACAATAAAGAATGTGAAAAGAGAGACTACAGAATGAGAGAAAGTCTTTAGCACCTGTACTTCTGATATAGCATTAATCTCCAGGATATATGAAGAACTTCAAAAACTTACCACCAAATAAAATAAAATAAAATAACCTAATGAGTAAATGGGCAAAGGAACTGAAGAAGAAATATGAATGGTCAAATAATATATGAAAAAATGCTCAACATCTATAGCAATTAGAGAAATGCAAATTAGAACTACACTGAGATTCCATCTCACTCCAGTCAGAATGGCAATTATCAAGAACACATGTACGAATAAATGTTGGCAAGGATGTAGGGAGAAAGTTTTGCTCATACATGGGATTGCAAATTGGTGCAACCACTCTGGAAAACAATATGGAGATGCCTCAGAAAACTTGAAATGGAAACACCATTTGACCCAGTTATCTCACTCCTCAGTATATACTCAAAGGTATTAAAATCAGCATACTATAGTAATGTGGTCACATCAATGTTCATAGCAGCTCAATTCACAATAGCTTATCTATGGAATCAAACTAGGTGCCCTTCAATAGATGAATGGATAAAGAAAATGTGTACATATAAAATGGAATATTACTTAGCCATAAAGAAGAATGAAATAATGGTATTTACCAGTAAAGGAATGGAAGTGGAGACTATCATGCCAAATGAAATAAGCCAGTCCCCCAAAACCAAAGGGTAAATATTCTCTCTGATATGCAGATGCTGAATTGCAATAGGCAGTGCGGAGGGAGGAGTGTAGGTTCACAGGATTGGACAGGGGGAATGGGAAGTAGGTAGGGTGAATGCGAATGTGAAAGACAGTAGAATGAATCAACCATAAGTTTCCTATGTTTATATAAGAATATATGACCAGTGTAACTACACATCAGGTACCACCACAAGAATGGAAAATTATACTCCACAATATGTATAATATGTCAAAATACATTCTACTTGGGGTAGACAGAGAAGATGGGAGGGGAGGATGAGGAGGGGGGATAGGAAGGGGCTAGGAAAGGCAGCAGAATACAACAGACACTAGTATGGCAGTATGCATAAACGTGGATGTATAACCAATGTGATCCTGCAATCTGTACACGTAGTAAAATTAAGAATTCATAACCCACTTGAATCAAATGTATGAAATATGATATGTCAATATCATTGTAATGTTTAGAGAAACCAATAAAAAATATAAAAAAAATACATTCTATTGTCAGATATAATTAAAAAGAACAAATAAAAATAAATAAATAAATGAAAGCAAGTAAATATTTTGCCTTTTAAACTCTCTAATTCGTTTTATTTAAAACATTATCTCACAAATAATATTTATATAATTTTATGCTTTATAAATTGAAAGACTATCTGTATTTAAAATATTTAATTATTTCACTGAAAATTATTTAATTCACCCATGATTCCATTTGAATTATATTTACATATTTATTATTACTTACATATTTCATGTTTATATAACTTAAAAATTTTCCAACTCTGCCTTCATGGTTTGATTATTTTTTCTCTTTTAATTTTATATTTTATTTAAATACTTTACTAGTAATTATATTTACTTTTAAAATTATATGCAATCATATTTTATTCTTTCTAAAATTAGGGAGCAATATAATAATTGTGGTGTTCAATTTTTACGTACAAGGATTTTAATGTTTAATACACTATTATCCCACTTCTCATCATGTCCTGAAATTTAATTATACATTTTGGAATTAAAGCGTTCATGATAGGGAAATTTTGTTTGGTTTTCATTTGCAATGCTTTTCTGCCAAAAACTTTTGGATTTTTAAAATGTCTATAATTTTTTCAACTGACCTAGCAATCCTCATAGTCTCTCTCTTTTTTTTTTAATTTGTTCTACATGACAGTAGAATTCATTTTGAGTATTGATGCCTCACTACTCAATTTAGAAGATCCTACTTGGTCTTCTGTTCATTGTTTCATACAGCTTTTTATTATTTTTTTATACAGCTTTTTAAATCAGTGTTTCTGCAGTCCATATGGGCAGTAAAATTTGTTGGCTCCTGTATAAGTTAAGAATGTCTTTATAAAAGCACTTTCACTACATAGATTCTTGTTGAACCCTCTTTTTTAACCATGTGCACTTGTACATAAGAGCTCCCTGTTGGGCTGTTGATGGGAAAAATTGTCAGCTTGACTTTTTGTTTTTGATAAACTCATCTCCCTTCTTCAATACTTATAAAGTGTTTTATTTACTATTAAGTTGAATTATTTGCTGTGTTTTAGAAGGCTCCTCAATAGATGGGATGATACACAAACGGCAAGGTATAGAGGCATTCGATAGACTTGCAACTCATCAATTTCATATCCCTTTTGGGGAAATCTACTAAATCTTAAATCTAAAAATCTAAAGAGAATTTTCTAAAATACAAAAATCTAAAGAAGTTAGGAAAAACATGTTGCAGTCTCAAAAGTCAAATAAAAACTAATGAAAAAGTACACATCCATCAAACAGCCCTACATAAATATAAAACAAATAGAGACCAGTAAGGAACAAGTTCAACCGTAAGAAAGTCAAAAGTGTGGTTTCCTGAGAGCACACAGTTTTGGGGGGAAAAAAATTGGCGTCTTAGCACCATTTGCTACTGCTTAAGAAAAAGTTACAACAAAAGCAAATGCTGTTCACTCTTGGAAACATTCAAACGTTGAAGAGACAGTGTCTGTGAAGCGTAAGCATAAATGTCGGTCCTCAGGGGCACTCCAGCTTCGGAATCAACAAGAGCATCTTTGGACACTCCTGGGGAAACAGATTTCTTAGACTGAAGCAATAATAGCAGAAGGCAAAAACTGCAGGCTCAGGTGTAAAATGCCCACTCACCGGAGCATGTATGGATGCTTTTACCAAGTAAAGATTCCCTTGGTGCACGGAGAAGGTACCAGAAACAAGGAAGAAAGACAAAATGAAAACCAAGAGATTTTCAATATTCTGAATGAGGGTGACCGATAATTCAATAAGTGGCTTCTATTTTTTGCAAATTTTAAGGATTAATGAAGTACAATTACCTGAGAGGTCTTTGTGCAGGAAGAAATACAGAGTTGCAATTTTCAGCTTGAGAAGTGGTAAAACAAATACAAATTAGCTAATTACAGAAGATTTCTCCCAAATGAAAATAAATTCATAGATAGTTGTCTCCAAGAGACTTTAGTTGAGTGGCATCCTGTTAAAGCTACTACAAGAAGAGGTTTCCTGGCTTGCCTACTTCATTCAGGAACCACTGAGTCATTTCAGTAGTCTTTAGTAACGTTAAACGCTGAATTTCCAAAATAAAAAGAAAATCCTGTATAAAGTGTTATAGGAGCTGGAGATCCATCAACTTGCTTTTCTAATTTCTGTCAGTTCACACAAGACTTAAATGACCTTGTTTGTCCTAGCATCCATTTGGTCCCATAAGACAGTTGGCAGGGGTTTAGTTAAACTTCTGAGATCCCAAAGGATCACACAATTATGGGCATGGATTGCTTTCCCTCCAAACTGATAGGTTGAAGTCCTGACCTCCCAGTACCTCAGGATAGGATACATGCATTTGTGGAGAAGGTCTTACAGAGTTGATTAAGTTACCCTGATCCCATATCACTGGTCCCTTAGAAGAAGAAGAAATTTGGACTCACAAAAACAGACACGTGCACAGAAGGCTGACCATGTAAAGACACAATAACAACAGGAAAAAAAACAAACCTTCTGACACCTTTGTCTTGAAATTCTAGCCTCCGGAACTGTGATGGAATACATTTCTTTTAAGCTACCTGTGCTTTTTATTACAGCAGCCTTGGCAAAATAGTATCCCAGTGAAAGGTAGTGATGGGACCCACAGTAACCAAACTTCAACTTTAATTGACAACCTTCCCCCAAAGGGTTAAAGATACAATTAGAGGAGAGTATCCCTCAGTCCTCCAGGGTACCTTTAGCTCCTTCCCCACCTTTTCTCCATCTCTTCCTTCTTCCCATCCAGAAAGAATGAGGTGCCTATTTTTTTTTAATTTTTGTTTTAGTCTTTGTGGGACTGAATGATCATCTTATTTTATCACAGACATATAAATTTGTGGATGAGCTGAAACAGTCTTTTCTTCTAGAGATTGTGAAAGAAAAAAAAAAAAACTAAAAAAACCCCCCAAAATTAAAAAAAAAGCTCCTGTCATGTTTCAAATATGATTCTTATCTCTGTCCTCACATCCTTCAGACTTTAATTCTCAGAAGAGAATGATAAACTTCATGCCTTCTCTTACTTGCTTTTTAAAGAAGCTGGAGTATTGGAGAGGTAGAAATCAAGATAACAGGAGGGGTAAGGGATTCAGAGCTTTTTTCAAATGTTCTAAATTGGGGCTGCAGGCTGAGTATCAGTCTTCTAATCCACTGCAAAGACCTGAAATTGCTGCAGAGAAATTTCTAAAGCCCTTTTCTTAATTCATTTTCTAATTGGCAACAGGCTTATTTATTAAGAAAGTAAACACTGGTAATGGTTAATCTTGCATTCTTAAAAAGGACAATAAATGAATCAGTAATATTAGAACATATTTTTGAGACTCCAGGAATTCTACGCACACACACACACACACACACAAATACTGCTGTAACTGTAACAAGATTGTCCTTTCAATAACACTCTCATATGATTGAAAGGATCAGTTTGATAAGTTATGTATTTAGGGGGTTGGTGACACACCAAGCTTCATACTGAGATTAAAGGCTGTTAAGTGTTCTCCTTAGAAGATAAAATATGCAGGATTTTTTGTTTGTTTAATGAATTTGCACCTTTTGGACCTCAGCTGAATTTCTCAGTACAGAAGAAACTGGAAGCTATAAATAGTGGTCCTCTTTCCCATCCTCTGCCCATAGTCCACAGAGCAATTATCCCTCCCTATAAATAAGTGTTAAGATTATTAGTGACATATAAGTTTAAAGGGTTCCAGACCACTTGCTTGCCAGGGGTAATGGTGTGGATAGCACCACCCCTGATGCTGAGACTCCCACCCAATGGAGAGTACTAAGTGGATTCTTTGAGCATCAAAAGACAGTTTTCTTTTTCCTGAACACATTATCACAGCATGAAGTCTCAACCAAAATAATGCAGACTAGTTGGCTCTACAGAGAAGTAGCTGGGTTGAGTAGTTACTTTTATTGACTATAGAAAGACTCAGGCCAAAAATTTTGAACCCTGAACATAAGAAATTTTTAAATGAATTTTCAGTGAGGGAATTCAGTAGAGCGCAGAATTGAAATTTTGGAGAGCTGAGACCATAAGTTAGGAAAATGGGTAGATAAAAGTCAAGAAACCTTAACTTCTCTCCTTGTTCAACATACTTAAAAAAAAGAGTGCTAATATGTGGCTGTTGAGTTCTGGTCATATCAAACAAGTAAGCACTTAGCTGTGTGAAGGTGGTTTCTTTAGCTGACAATAGCAGAAAAGCCCATTTACCCATTTGGATTTATGATGTGCAGCTTCCATTAGATCCCAGTAGAGATTTGAGGATCTCCTTATGGAATTATTGAACCAAAGACTGCCAGCCAGCAGAGTTCAAATACCCACAATGATGAAATGAAGCTCTACTTTTTCAGCCTTCACATCAAAATGCCATTAGGTGAACTAATTTAATACCCCATAGCATAGAGGAGAAATTTGTGTTTGAGAAGTTAAATAATACATCTAAATTCTTGTAATTAATCAAGCACATAGCTTGCTTCTGATACTTATCTCATCCAAACATGTGTCACTTGCAGAGACACTACTAAATCTTCCAGTAAAATAATTCAGACAAAAACATGTTTGCATTGACTATTAGTGACTCTGAAGCATAGTTTCAGAAGTTATTAAAAAATCTTTATTAAATTAATGAATCAGAAACTTTTTAATATCTTGAGAGAGAGAAAAAGAACCCAGAGAAGTAAGGAAAATAACTGTAAAATTCAAGTATGGGCACAGTCTTACTCTCCACTTGGGAAAGAACTACATTGATCCATGCTTTATCAGAAGAAAGTCTTATTCAGTTTAAGTCTGGGAGCATCACCTTAAGCTGCTCACTCCAGCAGTATTTATTTAGCATATCCATTGGGTTTCTCTCTTGATTTTTCTATGAAAAGCTCAAGGTGAGGTTCAAAGATCCTTTTTCTTTTTCTTACACAAAAATATCTCTCCAACATTATAATGAAGAAGAAAAACCAGGAGAATAGCAAACTAAGGAATGTAGAAATGTCAAAGGGGATCAGAAGATGGATTTTATTAGATGGTGATAAATTTCAGTAAGACTATGTATGATCTATCTCCCATCCATAGAATCTAACATGGTGGTGATACATCAATTGTGAATTTAATTTCAATTTGTGCTGTATTCTTATGTTATCTTTTCTAATATTACTTCCATTTTCTTTTTCTCCTTTTCTCTTTGTTAACTCTCTTCCCAAGGCAAACTAATGTTACCAGTTGGAGAATGTGAAATGGCCTTCATGATAGAGTTGATTTTAATAACTCCAAAATGACCTCTTAATCTGGTTCCCGGATATGAAAATTAAGAGTTTAAGAGTTATACCTTCAAAGCCCTAAAATGATTTTCTAGTACCTTAAATGCAATCCTGTTTTTTATTATAGTATGAATAAATCTAAAACTCATTCATTAGATTAATTTTAGCAAAGAAAGACTGGGCATCCTTGCAAAATTTTGGAATGTGTATCTACTCCGTGATAGAGGTAGCTAATTATAACCATGGATGTTGGTCATTTGCAAAGTCGGGACTTACTTCTTTGCCAGAGAGGCTGGCTTGCATGTGTTTAGAATAGAATTAGTCCATCGGTATATCTCTGGGGATCTTGTTGGTAAAAGTTGATAAACACAGTGTGTTTCACAAACTCATATGACACCAGCTTTTGTATAAAGTACAACATGACACAATTACAGCTTAAAAACTCTCTAAGAGAATAGAAGGAGGTGGCAGCATTAGCAAGAGAGAGGAGACAGCGGTGTATAGAAAAAGGAAAAGAAAGAGAGGAGGAAAGAGAGAACAAGGGTGATGGTACTTAGTACCGAGGAGTCAATGGTGAACAAAGATAACGTTTTCTTTTTATTTATTTTACTTTATTTTTTTAGTTATACACGACAGTACAATGATCTTGAAATTTTATACATTTGAATCAAATGGGGTATAATTTTCTTTTTATTAAAACACTTTTGAATTATGGCCCTACATTTAGTGTCCCCTGCTTCATAAAAACATCCTGAAAAACTCAGTCGACTTCTATAGCATTCATAACACTAAGTCATCAAACAGTCCAATCGGAATCGTTTATGAGCCCTAACAAGGCTCTTGCTTTGTGAGAAAGCAAGAAAGAACTTTGTGAGGGCTTATAAATGATTGGAATTGAACTGTTTTTGTCTTCTCTATTTCTGCTTTAAAGGGAGAATCTAAAGAACTCAGTGTGTGCTTCCCTTCTTTTATTTCTGTGTCTTATTATTCAAGTTATGGTATTGACATGATAATAGGTTGCAAATTGAGGTTTGAAAAAAATGTCAAAATGCAATCTCAAATAATAGCCACAAATGATAGTAAATCTCTCACTGTAACATCTGTTGCAAATCCAAGCGACAAAAACTGGGATACTTTGCATTGATCTATTTTCTTTTCCAAGTACCACTTCATACTATATTCTACTCAAATATGAGTCAGTAAATTATTTTTGGAACAAGATATAAGATATCATAGAAAGGGAAGGAGAAGGGTATAAACAATGAGAGGCAGGGATAGGAGAAGAGAGAAAAAGAGGAGAGAAGAGAGGAAGGGAGAGGAGGGGAGGGGAGGAGAGGGGAAAAGATGCTGAAAAGGAAGAACTCAGTTTTTATCTTTGGTCAATCATTGCTGATCAATGATTGCTGATGCTGTCACCTTCAAGAAAAATCAAATTGTTTACTTTCACCAAGGCTGAAGTCAACAAATAATTTTTCATGTGTTTCAAATATCTCACTTAAAGCTGGGCACGGTGGCACAAACCTGTGATTCCAGCAGCTTGGGAGGCAGCCTCAGTAATGTAGCAAGTTCCTAAGCAACTCAGAGATCCTGTCTCCCGTACCAAAAAAAAAAAAAAAAAATCCTAAAAAGCAAAACACTCTAGGTCAGACTAGAATAGTTCTGGCCCTAAAATCTTACTTGAATATGCAAACTGTGTCTTACAGTACATTTGTGTAATAATGGATTTTGTATAGCCACTTTTCATCTGCAGATTGTTAGTACATCAAATGGCATGGTCTAGCTTGTCCACAAGATAAACTAGAATTTCAGTTTAATTGAGGGTATTTTCAATGCACATTAGATGTGCTAAATGGCTATAAGTTGTCATTAGTGTATCAACAGGTAAAAATGTACACTGTTACTGTTTAATTATCATTTAGATTAAACGGTTATTTCTATATAACTTCATTTAAAAAATGCAATGTTTTCATCCTGCCTCTGTCCTTATTACCACTAAGTTGGCAAGAAGTAGGCTAGACATGACAATCAATGAGTCTCCATGGACACTACCCAAAAGCCACAAACCACCACTGATGCTCTTCTCATGTGCCAACTGTCTTACAGACATTCAGCTTGCTTTAGCAGCAATATTTAATAACAGCTTAGAATTTTGTGCTGTTTTCCTCATGAAAAATGTGGAAACTAGCAGAAAATATTTCCCATCACTCAGACCTAAGTGTACAGTAGGACTTAGCTACATTTCTCTGTGGCTCATGTATAAGTAACCACGGTGGAGCTTAGCAATGTGTCTGGAGCTGAAATAATGGCAAATATTTGTTGACAAGTTAATGAGTGGCTTTTCCCACCCTCCCTGAAATTGCCTGAGATGTACACACACAGTGTTTTTGTTGTTGTTGTTGTTGTTGTTTTACACTTTTAAAATTAATAACAATACTTAAGGGATCACTCTTCAAGACTCAAAAAAAAAAAAAAAAATGCAACCAGGTCTTATCAGTAAGGAATTTGTCCCAGGTCTGACTCCATATCATGTTGCCTTGTGTAAAAGTCACTGCTGGAGAAAACAGACATCTTGCTTTATCATGTGATAAAATTTCACTTTTTCAGAGGAAACTGCAGATTCATGAGAAAAGTTGAGCACTTTGGTGGGTTTTTCTCCTCTGATGCCATCCATCACGATGGCTGGAGTGGCGCCGCCTTGCCCGAGCACATCATTAGCAGCTCATCCAGCGCTTGGTAGCTTTCGCCTCCACAGTGCTCAGCTGTTGTTCCCACCTGGCACCAGAAATGCAACTCAAGGAAAGAAACAGCAAAAGGGAAATAAAACCAGAACAAGAGGCTGGGACTGAAGCCAGATGAGGTGGAAGGAGCATAAGGGCTGGGAGAAATGGAATCTAAATTCCAATTTACGTTCTGGCACAGCCCGTCTCTGGAGTGCTGGCCCCAAGGCCCTCATCCTTCTCCTGCCTCATGGAACAGTTTTTCAAGTGGAGGGAAAGAGAGATGAGGAGCCATCAACTAGCGTCCTATTGCCCCAGAGCTCTAGCTGTCCAGCATCTGCTAAGGTTTCTGTGACTCTGGGACATCTACCTTTATTTAGAGCTAAGATAGAACAGACTGAGCCAAGCAAAGCGGAGGCAAGAGTCAGTTAGCTTAGGATTACTCTGTGTCAATGAGACCAGGACGCCAGCGCAGTCAAAGAGAAAAGGAGACAGATATGTAGAAAAGAGCCTTGATGGGACTGTTATAGTGAGGTGGAAATATCATTATCTACAAAAATTTACATTTTATATAAATATACTTATGTATATGTATGTGTGTGTATATATATATGTGTATATATATATATTCAAAATCATGAGTGTTTCTTATTTATTTTATTCAGGAATATATGCATATATTTTCTGGTTCTATTGTACATATATATGCATATATATATATATATATATATATATATATATATATATATATACACACACACACACATACACATAGTACAGAACAAGAACAATGTATATTTGTACAGCAGAATGAAACATTTAGAAATTATTTTGATTCCTCTTTATTTATTTAGACACAATCTACATGCAATAAAATGCACACTGCTGAAGTGTGTAGGTCAATACCTCTTATAATATAGATGTCTCTGTCACCAGCACCCCTGTCTACATGCAGAGCATTTTCATCCCCTAGACTGTCTTTCAGGCAACCATCTCCACTACCTCTCTAGATACAGAACCAATGACAGGATTTCTGATCAGGATAAATTCATTTTTCCTTGTTTTGAACTTGGAAATATTTAATGACCAGTTGTTGGTTTTTTTTTTTTTTTAATTTTAGCAACAGATCCTCATTGTTTTGTTTACATTATTTAATTCATTTTTATTTCTTCCTAATCTTTCCTCATGTGGACATAGTATAATTTTCTTTATAGACATTTGGAGATCTGCAGAATTTTAAGGGAAAAAAGTATGTGTGTGCTTGTGTGTATAAAATCATACATATGTACATGAATATGTGTATTACATATAAAAACAAGTATTTATATATGTATTTATGTGTGTCTATGTATATGTATTATATACCTTCTAAAAAGATGCATGATCCTCCAAAACAGGGTAGGGATTTATAAAAACAAAAAATGGAATCCAGGAACAGAGAAAAGAATTAAAAGTACTTCTCAAAATCATGCTGAAAGTAAGCAATAACCTGGAAAGAATTCATGGTTTCATGGGGGTTCCTAGAACAATTACAAAGACATTCCTTTCCCCTTTCAGTTTCCTTAGCATCTTTGTTGAAAATCAATTCAATTAATTAGTGTGGGTCAATATCTGAGCTCTCTTTTATGTCATGTGATCTATGTATCCACCTTTGTATGATTAATAAATGCCTTGATTACTATGTTTTTTTTTTTTATAGATAGGCTGGAAATCCCATAGAGTAAGTTCTCTAACTCTGTGCTTTTAAGTTGTCATATTTATTTTTCATTTTTTCCACTTCCACATCAAACTTATAATTACCATCGCTTATAAAAGTTACTGATGAAATTAGAGTTGAGATTTTTGTTGGGTTTTTCAGTAAATAAATGACTATCTTCATTTAGTGAAGTTTTCTTTATTTTATCTCAATGAACTTTTATTTTTTAAGAGTAAAGATCTTAGTCATATTTTTGTAGTTTTTTCCCCCCCAGGTATTTTATTGATTTCCAGTTGGTTGCAGTCTCATGTATAAGACTGCAATTGCTTTTTGTATATTGAATTTCATCTGGTGAATTTGCCAAATTTACTTATTAATTCTAGTTATTGTTTTACAAATTCCCTGGATTTTTCTATGAAAAGGATTTTACCATATTTTATAGACAGTTTGACTTATTTATTTTCAGACTTATATTTTTTTAATAATGAAATAATGAAAACACTTTCTAAATGATTTTGTATCTCAAGGGAAATTTCTTTCATCATGAACTATAGCTTTAACTGTAGTTTTTTAGACACCTTTTGTCAATTTAAGGAACTTCTTGTTTGGTGAACACTTTTATCATGAGAGTTGTAAATTTTTGCTAGTAATATTTGAGCATTTTTTTTTGAAACAGTATTTTTTTTATTCCATTGCTAGGTATATTGCAGAGACTGAGTTTTGGATATTGAACTTACCTTGTGCTCTTAGAATTAATTTTACTTGGTTAGATGTATTATACTATATATTCTTAGGTTCAATGTTAATATTTTTAAAGATACTTTAAATCTAAATTTGTAAAGAATATGGGTTTGAATTTTTTATATATCCTTGCTATTATGTTAAAAAATATAATTTCTTTCTTGAATGTTTGATGGAATTCATTAGTGAAACCATGTGGGTCTAGTGATTTGAGGGAGAAGGATTTGATAACGAATTCAACTTCTTAAAACTTGAAACTTGGAAGTGTTCAGTTAATTTTCCATTCATTTACTTTTTTTAATGTCATGAAGCATAGGTATAAAAGCTGTTTAAAATATTTATCTACCACACATAGTGGCTTGCACATAGTCCCAGCTACGCTGGAGGTTGAAGCAAGAGAATCACTTGATACAAGGAGTTTAAGGCTACCCTGGGTAACATAGCAAGGCTCCATCTCAAATGAATAAATAAATAGTTTATTTGACATTTCCTGTATCTGGTTTATTCTGAGCTTAGCATTTGATTGCCTTAGCCATAGAAAACTAGATCCCTGGTTCTTTATATGCTGAGTAATTTTAATTGTGCTTGGACATTGTGAAGCTTGGGTTGGTAGGTTCTGGGTCCTTTTATAATCCTCTGTAGAATGAGATGTTTTGTTTTTCTAACCTGGTTGAGACTGCAAATACAACTTATGCTCTGGGTGGTAGTTCAAATTTCAGTTAAATTTTCTAAGCCTATGCTATACTGGATTGGATCTGTCCCAAGTATGAGCAGCTCAGGGGTCAGAGTAAGTACTGTCTCAACAGGGGTTGTGTTTCTTCATTCATATACTCAGAAACATGAGGATTTTTATCAGACATTTAGGATGCCACTCTGCACGAGGATTCACTTTCAGAGTAAAGCTATAAAATAAAAAAAAAAAAGAAGTATGAAACTTAAACTAGTGTGGATTTCTTTTTAGAGTTCTTTAAAAAAAAAGTTGTTGCTGAGAATCAAAACCCAGTGCCTCACTCATGGTAGGCAAGAGCTCTGCCACCGAGCTACAACTCCAACCTTCTTTTTTGAATTCTAACTCAGTGATCCACTTGCTTATGTTTATTTATTCATAGTCCTAGGTTGTTCTCCTTTTTATTTTTATTTTTTTGTTTTGCCCAGAATTTTTAGTTGAATTCAGTGGGGAGGCTGGATAATAGTGGGATACACTACCACAGTAGAATTGGAACTCTCCCTTTGGTCATCATTATTCTTTGAATATTGATTTCATATCAGGCATCCTCAGTGAAGAGTCTAATTACATCCATTTTTATGTTTTTCAATATTCTTTCTTTTTGTGTAAGTAGATTATCATAAAGTCTGAGTGAAATGACAGTTTTATTTCTTCGATTTCCAATTCTTATATCTTCTATGTTTACAACCCTGGATAGAATTCTCAGCACAAAGTTAACTAGAGACAGTGATAATAGCATTCTTGACTGATTCTACAATTTAAAGGCAAAGCTTTAAAATATTCAGCCATAAACAAAGTATTTTGTGGAAATATCAGGTAGTTTGCATTAATGAAGCAAACTCATTCATTTAATAGTGTGCATATCTGCATTTGATGCATGCTATACTTTCACAGTTTTACTTTTTTGTCATATATCCTTTCTTTAATATTTTCTGTTTCTATGCTTCAGAAATATCTATTAAATACTTAATGATGAACTTCAGAAACTTGTGACCTTGAAAAACTGGAGAGCAGGAAAAAAATCTTGAAACAAATTTCCCAGTTCAGTTACACAAGTCAAGAGTTCTGTCCTCAGGTAACTTATAATACAGCTAAGGAAACAGAAAAGGAAAACATATTTGAATGACAATGTAACATAATCACTAGGTGCAATGCATTATATAGTTGTCCCTCAGCATCTATGGTAAATTCTTTTCAGGACATCTCCCATCAATGTCTCTGAATGTTCTAGTTCCTTTTATAAAATTGGGTATACTTTACATCATCTCTAGATTACTGATACCTAATGCAATACAAACACCATGTAAGTAGTTGATATGCAATAATACTGCATTGGTGTCGCGACCCCTCGCCGGCAAGGGAAAACACGACACAGGATTCTTCTTTCAGCAGTTTATTCAGGCCTTGTTTCATGTATCATCCTCTAGTGACCCCCCCGCCGAGCGCCCAAGCACAGCCTAATAAAGCCTCCCGCATACCAATCCCAAGCTGCCACGTGGATCTCTCTCATAGGGTGGGAAGGGATTGCACGCCAACTCTCCAAAAAAGGAGTTGTTTATCACAGGCCACAGTGGAAGCCGGCGCCATCTTCTAATGGCGGCCACTGTCTATAAGAATGGCTTACCACACATTGGTTAGGGGATAATGACAAGAGAAGATATTTTATACATATTCAGTACAAATGCAATTTGTTTTTCTATAAGTTTTCCACCTATAGTTGGTTTAATCTAAAACTATGGAATCCTTGGACGAGGAACACCAACGGGTTTTGGCACTGAAAATGCAGAGAAATGAATATTTGAAAACTTTGAGGTTCGGGGTGCATTGTTTTTTCTTTCTACATCATGGTTTTCCTGTCTGTAAAAATGGACCTTACGATGACAACCACGTGGTATTTTGTGAAGAGTACACAATATAATGTAAAGCACTGAGCTGGAACTGAGACATTGAAAATAGTAATAAATGGAACCCTATTTGAATTATAATAATAAACATCATAGTAAAAAAATTGCCTGGAAATGCAGATGAAAGAATCCATGTGAAAAAAGATGAGATGAGCAGGTATTCCCTTGAGGGATGTAGAGGGGAGATTATCCTTCCAAAAGGAGGGAAGTGGTAGCTCATAAAATGTTGACACTTACTGAGTTTTTACAATGGGCAAGACATTACACCAGAGGTAGTAAACCACAGCCCTGAGCTAAATCCTGCCTGCAGGCTCTGTTTTCATAAACAAGGATTATATTGTGACATAGTTCTGGATGTTTGTTTATATATTGTGTAAGGTTGTTTCAGCAATTTAATACCATAGTGGTTGTATTGTCCAAGACATTAGGTCCCATATTATAGACAAAATGTTATCTGTCTATCCCTGTACACTAGTTTGCTTACCTTTGCACTACCCTAAGGACTATAAGTAAACTTCCTTGGTTAATTATTAGAGATTTGACACCAAGGAAAAATGAAAGGGTGAGATGAGGAAAAACAATTTCTCAAAATGGATTCATGTATAACAGCAGGACAGATAGGTGGATAGTTCATGGGGAATAATCAAAACTAGGACATAAAGAAAAATTATGGCCAGTTTTGAATTATTTCATTGACAACCACATAAAAAATAATGTCAAAGTTGGAAACTGCTTGAATCAATAAAGAATAATTTTTCAAACCGTATAGCTGCCTGTTTAATTGACAAAGAACAGACCCTGTGTTGGTCAGCTTTTCATTACTGTGCTCATAATACCTGACAGGAACAACTTAGAAGAGGAAAGATTCATTTTGGCTCATGGTTTCAGAAGTTCCAGTCCATGGTCAGCTGACTCTGAGGCAGAAGGATCATGGTGTAAGGGCATGGTAGAGGGAAGCTGCTCCTTTTGTGGCAACTGGGAGAGGGGCGTGGGTCTGGAGCAGAGAAACCCCTTTCAGGACACACACCCCCACCCCGTAACCTACTTCCTTCAACTAGGTCCCAACTCACTATAGTCCTCCCAGCTATCAATGGATTAAATCAACAAATGTATAAATACACTGATGTGGTCAGAGCCCTTAGGGTCCAATCATTCCCTAAAAGCCCAACTTCTGCCCCCTGCTGCATTGGGAACCACATTTTTAGGAGCATGGTTTTCACATGACTGGAAGAAATTCTGTATCCAAACCCTAATAAGCCCTTTGCCTACTATTTCGTCCCATATTTACTTTTGTTGTTGTTGTTGTTGTTTTGTTTGTTCCTTTTAGATATACATGATGGTAGAGTGTATTTTGACATATTAGACATACATGGAGTGTAATTTTCTAATAAGATAGTTTTTTACCCATTTGCTGTTTGCACCCCATCCTTTTTGACTGCCTCTTTAGTAGAAATGTGCTTGTTATTCCTGAGATTCTGGCTACAAAGTTTTGTTTTTGTTTTTTTTCTTTCAGATATGTTCCTTAACTCTTTATTCTTACTCCGATAGGGGATAGACAGATGTGAGTGGTGGGAACATGACATTAAGGGAATGAGTCCTTAAAATGGGCTCACTCTGTTGACCCTCACATGCTTTCTCTTCCAAGAAGCAATTTACCTGTAGCCCTGCCTGGCTTAAGTAGATAGGATATGTTACATTCTTTAATAAATTGCCTATTATCTGAGGAGACAATGTTTCCCAAAATAATGTCCATAAGAGGAACCCAAGTACACTGAAGGGGGAGACTTATGATTTTTCATAGATCAGATCCGGAAACTCAGGAAGATAATGATAACTCCTCATAACCATACAATCTCTATGAATTTATGATTAAGAATCCAATTAGACCCAGTCAGCATGGATCAAAGCGACCTAGTTGTCATGGCTGTGGGGACTTGAAACTCTCATGTTATTTTGCTGTCAATCATAAGAGGTGGACCTGGGCAGGGCTCTCTGGAAACTTCTCTGGGATTCCCAATAAAACTCGAGCACAGGAGAGGCACACTGTCCCTCTCCTCTCTGAGAGAATGCAGTCTCTTAATAGTGTCACCTTTGTCTTTTCCTATCCCTTCAATAAACTCATGCCTGATTTTCTGAGTGACATTATCTGAAATCTTTCTGACTTGATTACAAGAATTGAGGCTTGAAGGGAGTCTTCCCTTTGCCTCAGTTTCTCAGAAGCCCCCAGCTCTATAAAAACTCCACTATCATTTTTTTTTCAGGATTTATATATGCTTTCTTCTACTTCTTCCATTTCTTTTTGCCCTGTGATTTCTTATGACCTATATAAATTCCAAGTCTCCTTCTGATACCTTGTTAATTTTTTCCTAAGCTTATGAGTCAACATTTAAAATAAACTACAGGAATTGGATTGTAATGACCTTAGGGTATCTCATATGAAGAGGGTATTGCTGTTTCCTATAATGCAAGACATAGTAAAGTCATGAGTATCAGCTCTAATTTCCCAGAACAAATCTATTTTCACGTTGTTTCATTTTCAAGAAGGTTGCAGTGCACCTAACTCAAGGAACTCCCAGAACACAATGGTTAACATAACTGTTGAATTCTCACTTGTGAAATGGGTTATGCAGATTTTGAAAAGAAACGAAAATAAAAAGAAACAGGATGGTCTGACCTGGTCAGGAAAGACCTCCAGATGAGAGAAGCTGACATTGGAGCAGAAAAAGTGTGTTATAGTCAAGTACAGCTCTAAGAATAATAACAACACGTATGAAGATAGATGGCTCACAGGACTAATTGAGGATCCCGAGGGCTTATATTCTATCAATATAATTCAATTTATACCAATTAGTTCAGTCCATTAATTAATGCATTCATTCATGATTTCATTCATCCCATTTCCATTCAGCAGATATTCCAAGTACTTTTCAACTCATTGGCAATTTAGAGATAAACAATTCATGGAGTTCAAAATTTATTGTGGCCTACAAAGCATGTGCTTACGCGTGCATGCACACATAGACACACATACACACACACACACACTTTATAAACATAGGTTATACCATGTTTGTGTACACATATACAGTAATTGCATAATGGTCACAACTGTCATTTACTAAGCATCTCATGTCACTGGCATTCTAACATCATCTATAATTTTGCAGCATAGTCAATCTGGTATTCATGTAACCAAAGAGGTTCATGCAGGTGAGACAAATTGCTCAATTTCCCCTGTTACATGGCCTCATTGGGAGAGGTGAAAATTGCCACAATAGAAATCCATTCAAGGAAAAGTTAGCATAGAGGTGACCAGCAATGAGTGTTGCCAGGTGTGTGCGATGATTGCTAGAAAAACATTTCATAAGATCGCTCAAGAGCTTTTAGTTCTTTAGAAAAGTAAAATACTTTCTGCATGAATCAATTCAAGAATGTGCCTTTCTTTTATTACAGGATATTTTGCCACTGACATCTAGAATTGTGGACTGTTCCAGCAATTGTACATTCCACTGGTTTTTAATTCCTGGCCTGGTCCTCTTCACCATCTGATAGGAAGACTGACCAGAGAAATCTTCTGGGCAAGATTGCCCTGTACCTTAGATAGGGGTTAATATGGGATAACTGAATTTTCCTATATTAAATTGAAAAAGCCCAGGGTGATTTACATCTGAATCTTTTCCAATCTGAATTCCAGGCAGGCGCTAAGGTTTCCTCTTGTTCTCTTCAAGGAGTTTTGGCACATAAGAAGTGAAAGAATGCTGAGAATAAGTTTAAAATCAAAATGAACTGAAGTGAGAGATTTAGGTGGATGCTGGCATTTTTCTTTGTGAGCTGAAGCCCTGACTAATGAAATGCACTGCATGTTGCAATAACGTTTTTATTGTTAGTGTCACTCTTAGAGCTCTTTGAAGGTTCCTTCATTTTGACAGTCCCCACAATAGTCAGAGCTAATGCATCTCAAACTTGAATGTGCATACAAATCACTTGGGGCTCTGGTTTAAATGCTAAATTCAAAATCAGTAGCTCTGAGACTCTGCATTGCTAAGCAATGTCAGGTGATCCCTACACTGCTAGTTAGCAAAGCTCATTTAACTCAGGAAGGTGAAGATATTGGACTAACAAAGCATAGATGTGGGTTGAATGTGGGGTTTTAGTCATTGTCCTTTACATTTTGTCTTGGAGTATGTAAGATGCAAAGTGAAAATATTATACAACATATGTAAAATATCAAAATTTCAAATGTAATTAGAACATAGTAGGTTCTCAAAACATATTTTTATTGTAATTCAGAATACAACATGAAAAATACATGGCTGATCAGAAAATATTCCATATTTTTGTCAATGCTTCCTCACTATCTGCAGTGAGGACCAATTTTTTTATCCAATTCTGCTCAGACCAATAGAAAATAAATTAAAATACAACAAAAATAAATTATTAAGAAAAAGACACCAAAAAGAAGTATAAGAATAAGCTTTACAAAATTAGATTCACACTCCAGTTAGAATGAAAATCATCAAGATTTCAAATAATAATAAATGTTGACAAGGATGTAAGGAAAAGGGTATACTTGTACATTGTTGGTGGGACTGAAAATTACTACAACCAATTGGAAAGCAGTAGGGAGATTTCTTAAAGTCTCAGAATGGAACCACTATATGACCCAGCTATCCCACTTTTTAGCATTTATCCAAAAAAATTAAAATGCTAACTCACAACTTCTGTATTTATTTACACACTGCCCCAATATGCAGGGCACAAACTTCTCTATGAGCATCACGGCTTTTGTGATGAATGATTCAGTAGAATATATAAATAAATGCATTCATCATTCATCACAGGATCATATGTAATAAGTTTTACATGCCATAAACACTGACTGACAGCCTATTAGCTGCTTACTGATGAATCTGGGTTCTTCTCCTATGAGTAATATTGAAACATTGTTTTATGTATTACACTTACTTCCTGTTTAAATACCTCCTGTTTGCTCCCTCTGGCCTCCCACCATCCCTTGCCCAGTTCATCTAAATAGCTTCACTATTACTGATTCCAGAAAGAGTAAGACCCTTCTTATGTGAGGAGGCCACCAAAAAAACTTTTATTTTAATAGGGTTTGACAGCTTCAGAAGAGAGTCTTCAGATGATGGCTCTGTTAGGAAGATTTTTTGTTTCTGTTTTTTCCAGTCAAGGATTGAAATAAATATATTTAAGTGACATGGATGCAGAAATGTGGTATTTCAATAACACTCTAAGGTCATTGAAATACTGGTTAAATAATTAGTTATATATAAAAAAATGCATGTTGTGTTCTCCAATATTGGAGGAGTAAATGATGGAAAAAATTATACATAGTGCAATATTAGTGAAAGACAAGAATCCACTTTAATACAGATTGAACAAGAGAGTAAAATGCTATGTTTGAGGGTATTGCCTTGTCTATTGAAAGAGACATGTGGGGCAGGTGAGGAGATTAGATGTGTCTTATATTATTGTGCCCTCAAATTCAGAATCAGGAGAAAGGAATGAGAGAATTGCCCTGGAGACATGGCTAGAGAGCAGCTTCATAAAATGTGTTAAACAGAAAAGGTCTTATATGCCTTTTGATTTCGACATTTGCCTCTGGAACACCTATCCCTCTCTAATGTACAAAATTTGCTTATTGCCGGCACATCCTCCTCAGTTGAAATATACTCTAAATTATTGGACTTTAAAATATATGTACTTATTGCACAACTGACTCTTTTTAACTATCTCACTGGTAGTATCAGTACAATGTGAGAATAGACAGCTATTATTTTCTTTCTATTACAGAGAACTGTCCAGAGGGGTCTTTGGATCCTGTTGGTGATTGTTTTTTCACCATCATCTATCTCATTTTCTGTCAGTCTTTGAGAAAAGTGAATGTCATACATTTGTATGACACATAAGAAATGAGAACTTTCTATATGGTTATCCAGAGGAGAATCCTGAGACAGTCTCCAAGACCTAACAATATCATCAAAACCTATAGACTGACTTTGAATATTCTGATCTTTTTTTTTTAAGAGAGAGTGAGAGAGAGGTAGAGAGAGAGAGAATTTCAACATTTATTTTTTAGTATTTGGCGGACACAACATCTTTGTTTGTATGTGGTGCTGAGAATGGAACCCAGGCCGCATGCGTGCCAGGCGAGTGCGCTACCGCTTGAGCCACATCCCCAGCCCTGATCTTTTCTTTAATAACAATCATTCATTCAGATTTCTTGGCTTTTTTTTGGGTTTCTTTATGTATGTCTGAAAAAAGTTATTTTTGAAGAGCTGTAAGTAAAATCTTTTAGTCATTGCTTAGATGGTAAACAATATCTCTTTATTGTGGTTCATTCAGTAGACAAACTTTCCTTAGACAAAAAATAGGCCTTTTAATTTCTCTTTGACATTCTTTTTATCTAGCTGAGAAATGGAGGAACACAAAGACATGAACAGCAATTTTGGGAGAATATGTTTTCTCATTACATTTAATTTTCTACAGATCAATTTTATGTAGGTCATTCTAAAACGTTGTTTCATTCTCAAATTTTCATTTCACAAAACCAAAGTAGATCTATTAAAGAAAAAATCAGCACAGTATATAGTGAGAGATGCAGGTATACCAGTGCTTATAGCAGCACAATTCATAATAGCCAAGTTAGGAACCATCCCAGGTGCTTGTCAACAGATGAACGGATTAAGAAAATGTGGTGTATATATACAATGGAGTTTTACTCAGCCATGTAGAATAAGGAAATTATGCCATTTGCCAGTAAATGGGTGGAATTGTAGATCATCATATCAAGTGAAATAAGCCAGACCCAGAAAGTCAAGGGTCAATTTTTTCCTCTCGTATGTAGAAACTAGAGAGAAACAAGGAATTAGAAAAGGGAGTGGAGGTGGGGGAGGATCCTCTAGAAGTTAAATATAATTGTCTTTGTCCTGAGTAAATGTTGGTGTTAAAAGTAAAGAATCAAATTCTGTCTCTACTTGCACAAAATCTCATGAATGTCACTTAATTTCTTTAAACTTTAGTTTTCTCATCTTTGATCTGGTGATGATGAATGAATGCCTCACATTTTACTGAGCATCAAATGAAGTATTACTCATTAAATTCTTAGCATAGAGTCTGGAAACTAATAAACACTCAAGGTAATTGTAGCGACGATTTCTGAACATACGTTTCAGTAGTTAGATATTTAAAGAAAACTTATAGAACTCTTGTATGGTAGGTGGCATTCACTCTCTTTTTCCTGTAAGAAAACATGAAAGGAAAGGTTAAGTAATTTTGACATCACAGAGCAGGTTCTGTAGGTGGATCTTGAATGTCCCCCAAGACCCAAGTGTTAAAGGCTTGGTTTCTGGGGTGGTGCTATTGGGAGGTGGTGAAACCATTGAGAGGTGGGGCCTAGTGGGTGGTCTTTGAGTGATTGCAGGCATGCCCTTAAAGGGAACTGTGGGACCCCAGCTTCTCCTCACTCTCTTGATTCCTGTACATGAGAAGTGAGATGTGCCCCACCTGGTGTGATGTGCTACCTCACCACTAACCCAAAGAGATGGAGCCAATGGACCATGGACTGCAACCTCCAAACCTGTTATCCAAAACAAACCCTTTTAGTTGATTATCCCTTGTTATAGTGATGGAAAATCAACTAACAAAGTAGTTTAATCTGAAAGATAAACCAAGCATAGGTCTTCACTCCACTCTATATCATGCAGCAAATAATCCTTTGAAACTGCATAGTTAGTGCCTTTTGTATTCAATGTGTGTTTGAAGCTGGAGTTTGCCTTTTCATCTCACTTGCCTTTGTGTGTTCTAATTATAGGAAGTAATGTTTGTTAATCCATTACTCCTAGAGACATGGATCTGCAGGCAAGATTCTGATACTAGTTATTTCATATCTCACAAGTGGAGATTAAAAATGTCAATCTCATTTCTATTCTAACAGGTAGATGTAATAATATTATCTATCTTTTGTATCTCTTTGATGTCTGGGAACACAGAGATTCTTGACATGAAACTCCCAAAATGAATTATGCATGTATTATTTTGCTCTCCACAGCCCTCACCACCATTAGAAATGGCATGATTCCCCAAATAGAGGTCAGATATTGCTCAAATGTGATTTTTTGGATTAATGATACATAGAAATCAAAATCAGATAAGACCTATGAAGATAAGATCTACTCTTTTCCTGATGTACTCCTAAGACTATGTTGTTGGCAACATCTAGAAATAATTGATCACAGAAAGGTCAGTCAATAGCATAGGACATGCCAGCTAAAAGCTTAAAAGTCAACAGAATTTTTGAGTTTAGAAAGTAAGGATTAGAACAGAGCTCAGAAGAGTTGTTATTTCCAGTAACCAAAAATCAGGCCTTTCTTTGAATGCAAGAGCATTTATTTGTTCATTCACAATCAGGGTAGACAATTCAGATAGTTCAAACACTAAAAAACAGCAAATACCTACTGAATTCCTTTCTAGTGCATGATTTGCTGCCAACTGCTAGCCTTTTTATGATTCCTCTTTGGTTTTGATGACCATGACATCAAAAAAAGTATAAACAAGGTCTTTTTGTAGCTCTCTATACAGACTAATCTAAAGCTCTCCACAAGGAAGTACTAGGGCCAGTGACTACTGATTGAGCAAACTTTTAGATATTGAGATCTAATAAATTATCTCTCAAAAAATCTATCTCAATACCAATTCATCAAAAGACCTTGAATTTTGTTGTTGTTGTTGTTGTTAATAAAGTTAGAGGTCCTGGTTGCCCTCTCTATGGCAAATAATACAAGATCAAATCTTATTTACTCCTTTTTTTGGGAAGCAGGGGTGCTCAAATCTTATTTAATGATGCCAACTTCAGGTACTTACTGGAAGTTAACATTGTTCGAAGAAGTAAATCTTAGAAATCATGTGTATGGACTTATACTCTTTAATGCCTGAGTTTAATACAACTTCAGCAATTTACTAACTCTGACCCTGAACAAATTACTGAACCATACTAACTTCTATACAGTTAAAACAGGAACTGAAAGCCCTATGCCTCCTATGACTGCTTTTGAAAAGGTAAGATGAATTAAGGCACATGAAGTGTTCAAATGTTTATTACCATTAATATTATGAGAGAATAATGAAGAAGTAAAAACAGATGGAAACATCCAAAATCACGTGGAAAGAGGGATCTGGATAAATCTTCAGATAATTCACATGGAAGCCCACAACTTCTGATGTTAACAGACAGGGCAGTCTTACATGAAATAGGTAAATGATGCAATAATATTTCCCTTTGAAATGGATTAAATCTGAGAAAGACATTGATTTGTCAAGGAAACACAATTACTCATTTTTTTCCAGCTTGTCTAAAATGAGATGTTTAAAAGAATATGAAGCCAGACATCAAAAGGAAGAAAAATGTCTCGTACCCAGCAATGAGCAAGGAACCACTTTGAAGCTTTTTGCCCAAATATTCCAACCATGCCATTGTCTCTGAATAATAAAATAATAAAAGTCTTTGGAGTTTAAGAAGTAGCATTGTTTTATTAAGAGGAAATTTTATAACTTTAGCAAAGCCAGGTGTTAAAGCTACATAGAGTTTGTGAGAAAATGTTGGAGTGCTTAAATAATATTTTCAATGACCTCCACTGGGAAATCTAATCTATAGAAATAAAAATACTGGTCCATTAGAATTTATATACAGAAGCATTTATTTTAGTATTTTTATGACAGCAAAAAATAAATTGAGATTATGCATAAATGAAGAGGTGATAAATTACATATGATAAATCATGATCTATAATACTAAGAAACTATAAAAAACAATGTTCAATACACATTAATAAGGGAAAAAAGAAAAGAAGGGAGAGAGGAAAGGAGATGACATGACTGAAAGGAAAGTGAGGAACTCGGAGATGGTTGAGTGAGAAATGAAAAACAGAGACCAGGCAGAGATACACACGAGAGTTTGTCAGAACTGACAAATAAAGGCCTTCTCTCTATATAGGAGAGAGAGGCAACACAGGAGTGGGGTTCTAGACTTTTATAAGGGAGGCTCAGGGATTAGAGCCTTGTAGGCCCTAATGTTGGCAGTTAAGGGTGGGGTTAGTATGAGGGAGTGGTGAGCATTTCTCAGACAGGCCCTTGGACGGGAAAGTGAAATTTTTTTTTTTTTAAATGGCAGCTGTCACTTAAGATGTCCATCCAGATGATAAGCAAGGACCTAACACTGACTCATGTTCATTTGTAAATTTTACAAATCAGGAAACCCATTATTACAAATCAATAAAATCATGAAAGATTTCACAGCATTTATGGAAAATGGGTTATTTGCTTTCTGAAGCCAATCACATGATTGGAAACTGCAGCATTCCCTTGATTTCTCATTCATCTTATATCAAGTGATCATTGAATGAGAAGCAGCATGCCTGCAGAGATATCTGCAGTATATCTTAATTATCATATTCCTTTTCATTTATGCATTGTAACTGAATATCTGAGGCCCTTGAACTTTTGGAGGAGCAATGTCCTCATTTAAGAATATAAGAAAAGAACATAGTGCACATCACAACCATAACATATAGTGAGTGTGTCTGAGAAGGAGGCGGACCAAAAAATAGACTCAAGATGGGAGCCAGAGCCTGAGGACATTGCCAAAGAAGTCTGTGCTGAGAGCTCCATCTTCAGAAGTTCTGATAAAAGAGCAACACATTTTACTTTGAGCAAGTTTGAGTTGGGTTACTAAGACTGCAGATAGATATTTTCTTTATCCAATAGGAGATAAAGAGAAAAAAAATGGGTGAAGATATGATTAAGTGTAGATTTGTGATGAGAAACACATCACAATGTCCTCATTAATTCCTCAAGATCTAATTTCAAAAACTATATTTCTTTATTTTATTTGAGAAGGTATAAAAGAGTAACACCTAAAAACAATTTAAAATAACATTTAAAAAATATCCCAAATTCTACAGCCTAAAATTATTTTCTTTGGGGATTATTATCCAATCTCTCCCATGTGCAATATTATTCTGTGTTGAAGAGACTTTGTATGTTTTTGTGTTTTGAATCCTCCTTTTTTCATCTAACCAAAACTTAGGTTGCATTGTTAACAAAAAGATGAATAATGTCTTATTGGAATATTATTTCATTATATGTATATTTTAGCTTCACTTTTTAGTAGATGATCTACCATGATTGTTTTCATATACAATGTAAATAAAGAAGAAATCTCTCTTGTTTCCTTTCTTTAGCCCTTATCCCTTGGAAAATACTTTTGATATTTTTAGTCATTTTCTCTTAGGCCACTTCTTCAGAAGATGGCACCAATATTTTGCATTCTGTTTCCTATTTGCATGAGCTATTCTCATTTGTGTCACTAAATTTTTATGAGAAAATATTTGACAGGAAGAAAATCAGGTGCATTTTTTTTTCATTCCAAAAACTATATTTATGAAACTATGAAATTCTTAAAATATATCTGCTTTTCTTATCAAGTTTCCATATATTCTTGTTAGAAAATTAATGTAAAAAGAATGTTTCTCAGTAACCAATATAATACAGTGAAGAAATTCTATATTACACCTGGGTCCTTTTATGAATATTGCTACAAATATAACTATATGCTTAGACATCTTATCCATAATCTCTAAATATGATCTACTTATTGGTCTCAACTTTTATGGAAAGAAGAATAACAAGAAATTGTATAGCCCATTAAAATTTCCCATGCACTTTTAAACTCAATTTTCTGTACTCTTCTTTACCACCATTCTGGGTAACAGATATGACTATTAATCTACTTTTTTTAGATGTGAAAACTGAGACTCAAAATAATTTAGTTAATATGCCTAAGGTTGCTCAGCTGAGTAACTGTCTCAACATACTACTTTTTCTATCGTCTTATACTTCTGAGAGTTGGGGAAACAGATGTGAATTCAGCTTCTTGATTCAAAACTTATCACCCATGATTCTAAATGAATGAACATCTTTATGCTACTCTTTTAGTTTTAGATAGTATTATCTATACTGTAGGTCTATCTAGGATTTTTTACTAGTGCACTGAAATCTTTTTACCTGACATCATCAACCACCATTTTATTGACAATTCCAATGACTGCTTTTTAACCTTGCTGTGTATCTGCCATTACTTTCTTCCTGAAATATTCTGTTTCTTCTATATTTCAAACACTCTAGTCTCATGACCACTTTGTCTCAGTCTTCTTAAATGTTCTTTATTCTGTCCCTAGATAATAATCTATTCTTGCTGCCTATATAATTTTACCCTTTCTATGCCCTTTCAGTTGTGGATTGCTATTCCACTGTAGGTGGATGAATTGTGTCCCTTAGAAGAACATGACCATGTTCTAATCCTGAGAACCTCCAAAAGTGAGCTTATTTGAAAATAAGGTTTATGCAGATGTAATTAAGTTAAGCATTTCAAGATGAGATCATCTTGGATTTAGAATGGGCTCTAAATCTAATGACTTATGTCCTTGTAAGAAGAGAAGGGGACACAAAAACACAGGGGGGGGAAATATGAAGATGGGGCAATGTGTCTATAAACCAAAGAGTGTCAAGAATTAACAGCAAAATTAAGTAAAGCTGGAGGCTATAAAGGAAGTGCTCTTGTGTGGGAATGCCTAGTAATAACCATCACAAAGGACTCTAGAGTCATGATTTGTCCTGAGTTAATTTGAGCCTGATCTCATAGACCTACAAATCTTCCAAACTTCCTACATTTATAAACCTGATCTGTTTTTCACTGATATAATTATGAATTACAGTCTTCATGGTGTTCAGAGCCTGGCTGAAATACTAATTCCTTTTGTGCTAATTGTTTACAAAAAAAAGTAATGCTTTGCTCTCGTTTATTGTTGTCTTAGCATGATCCCTGCCCTATGTATGCCTTGTCCAGTAACCTGCCATCTGCCACTATGGACCTCCAAACTACTCTGAGGCTGAATACCCTTAAGTGTCTACACCCCACCTGATAGAGAACAAGGACTTTGGGTCACTTCCCCCAACTTCACCCTTTTTTAGCAGGAAGCAACGTGGACATGTCATCACCCATTTTTCCGTAGAAGTGGAAGGTAGAAATTGACACTGGGGAAATATACCAGTGGTCCACTTTAAGCTTTGAATAGAACCCTTGCTGCTCTGCCACTGAAACTCATTTTTTAAAACAGATATGTTTCTCTTCTCTCCCTGCTCCTCCCTAGTCTTTTCCCCTCCCTCATCAGGGGAAACAAGATTATCTCTCTTCCCAATTTAGGCAGTTGTATCTGTCCTTTAGTACACACCCACCATAAGAATGAAGTAATCCAGACTTTGGGTATGGTATCAGAAGATCTCAGAAATTACTATCTCCCAAATTAACAAGAGAATTGCAACTTCATCCAAGAACACATGAAATGTAGCCTTTGAATCACCTTTTTAAAAGTTCCTTGTTCCTGCTGGAGGGGAGAATCACAGTCTCTGAGACAGAAGTCCCTGTGTTTCTCCTGTTCTAGCAAATCAATGAAACTTCTTCTTTTCCTTTTTCTTAAAAAAGAAAAAAAATCACCAGAAAGTAAGAGAGAAAAGTGGAACGAATTCTTCTACAAAGCCTCCAAAAGGAGCCAACCTTATGGATACCCTGATTGTAGATTACTAGCTTCTATAATTAAGAGAGGAAAAGAAGAGTATTGAGTCAAGCCTCTTATTGTAAGGTAATTTTTTACAGTATCCTGAGGAGTCAATATAAGTCTCAACAAATCCAATATTCTAACCATTTTATTGGCTATGTCAGTGTGGTTGTCCCCAGACATGTAAATCTGAATTAATTCAGAACTGAACTTTTCAAATGATCTCCCCAAACCTACTCTCTTCCCTATGTTAGAAAATGGTGAGACCATCTGTAACCAGAACAATATTGTCTACTTAAGCAACAGTTTTTTCTCTGAAGCTTCAGTTACTAGAAGCAGATTTAAATGACTTTCAAATACATGTCTATAATCTTAATCTGTGCTGCTAACTCCAATTCAGTAAATCATCCTGTCTAGTCAACATCTCTGCTTGGTTTTTGAAAGACAACTTATACTCTACCTATGAAAAGAAGAAATCATGAAGATTCTTCCCACCCCAAACTTCATACTCTCAGTTTTCTGTATCAGCTTTCTCAGTGAGCGCTCCTATCACATACATGTTTGAATGATCCAGAAACCTAAAAGACATGATTCATACATAACTCTTTTTAACCTTTTCCCAAAACACATCCCATGCATCACCAGTCCCATTTATATTCAAACCTTGAATGTGTTAACCTCTCTCCATCTTCCTACTATGTCTTTAGGACCTATTTCTGTCATCTCTTTTTTGAATTTTTTCAGTAGCCTCTTAGTTGGTAACCACAAGTATTATTGCTTCTTCCAACCCCCAAATTCAAGAAAAAAGTTGATTGCTCTTCTTGATCAAAACTGTGATCACATTTAATTACAACATGTCTAAACCTCTTCTTTGAAATACTTGGATGGGTTCTTGTCATTCTTGTTCCAAAACCTAAACATGAAATCTTGCTGAGTCTGGTCTATTCCTCAACCTCTAGACACAATCTTTTTTCTGTTCTCCATCCACAAGGCACTGTCACCTTCATCACATGCCGTTCAGAATCCAGTTTGTTGGGGACCCACTTTCCCTATCTCTTACATTGGTATTATCTACCATCATTCACAACTCACGTTTCATGTTACATTCTTCAGAGAAATTTTCTTATATCCTCCAGACTAAGTCAGGCTCATTTAGTGTATGTTGTTCTAGTGCATTTTCTCTTTATTACTTGTAAAGCTCTAGAGAATTCTACATTTATTTGTGTGATTATTACATGAATATCTGTCTGATCCTCAAGAATATGAGAATGTGTCTGTTTTCTTTATGGTTTCTGCATTGTTTTGTCAATCACTAAATCCATAAAAAGAAAAGATGTTGAAGAAATGCTAACAAATCAAGGGCAAAACATACTTTGTGTGTGTGTGTACATCCATGAACACATTAGCTGAAATCTATGCAATCACAAATGTTTGATCTACAGGAATGCCAACTTTCATATCAGAGCCGGAGACTGGGAACCTGATTCCAACATGGCAGTGCTGTGTAGGGTAGCAGAATGACGCATATCCCAACCACAGGTGCTGTTATCCATCCTCATTATGCTTCAGTGCAGTGGAAGGTGCATGGAAACTGAGCCTTTCTGTGGGGAATACTGCTAATTTACAGAAGTGCTCAAAAACCAGGACTGACTGTATTTTTATCAGAGATATTTATTACCACTGGAAAAAGGAAATGCAATAAAAACAATTATTCAAAAAGCAATTTCCCTGGACAGTTCTTTGTTGCATGCTGCTACTACTGTCACATATGTTTGTGTTTTAAATAAGAACTTTTCACTCTTAACATCTTATGCTACTGCTCTACTATTTCAAACCAGAGTAGACAAGTCACCTGGCTCTATTGATGCAAATGCTCTATATATCATCGTAAGGGCTTTTACTTCCAGTGTGTTGGAGTGCTACTTGCTCATGAAGCAAAGTTTTATACTTCCATTGATGATACGTTCTCTTTTGTCAAAAAAGACCTGTTTAGTTTGGGATTGGAGGTGAACTTGCTCATCTGAGGAAAACAGACCATAAAATTCACCTTCAACAAATTTAGAGCAGGAACTTTGTAATTTCTTTCTCTTTGTCTTTCTTTCTTGCTTTAAACTAAAATATGAAATTTATAATTAAATTAAATTTAAATTTATAATTAAATAATTTTATAATTAAATCTTGTTCACCATAATGGTATAACAAAACCAAGTAAAATGGCTTTAAGTCCTGACCCAAGCTTGAGCTCGGACACTTGTCAAGTAGTAAGTCTTGCCTACTTTAATTTTTGTGGGCCTCTTTCCTCTCAGATCTTACATGACAACAGTAACTCAAAATTATTCTTTTCTCTTGGGAGTGTTAATAATAAAATTGAAGATATGGCATGAATTTAGTAACAGTAAACATGGAAGTATGTAGGTCTTGTTACTCTTATAATATCTATGCATCTTATGATATCTTATGATATCACCTATCTACCATATATACACATCTCCTATGCTATATTAGGACTTCCATAAATATTAATTTTTCTGGAAATTTTTCTTATTGCTTAACTATGTCTATGGTGTCCTATCCTTCTGATATAAGGTTATAATTTCCATAAAAATCACCCACTTAGTTCCCAATCTTCCTCACTACACAGAAAAACACCTTTAAGGACAAGAATCTTTCCTATCTCACACATTTCTGTATCATCAGTATCTTGCATAAAACCTATTACATATTATGTACTCAGTGTACACTTTCAGATAAAAGAATAAATAGAATTTGTAAAAGATGCTGTCTACATAGAAGGGCATGAAATAGCTTGGCCAGAAAACTTACTTTATTTCTAATGTTCAGATAAGGAGTTTTGAGGTTAGCAAACCATTTGGACAGATTAATGAGTCTCACCTTTAAATATATGTCTGCAGAGCCGTTCACCTGTCAGTCTGAAATCAGTTCTAATTCCTCATCCATATTCACTTATCTACTATTTCTTTAAATGCAATCATGTTCATCAAGGAATTAGATGCTAAGTAATCACCTTCAACTGGTGACAGGATTACTTTGCAGAGATGTTTATTTAGCATGATGTTGGGCTACTTCCTTTTACAAGTCCCAAATGCCACTGTCCTCCTTCTGTGGCACTGTGAGTAGATCTGTTGATAATGCTTCTTTATTTCAGTGGTCCATTTCTAAAGTGTGGATAAACATGCTCTCTAAGCTGGGCGTTTCTAGGACGAATCAGCTAATATTTGCAGAGTGCCTGCAGCATGGTAAGTAATGTGGAGATGCTAAGTGTCATTATGTGTAAAGTCATACTCGTGAGATATTCTGGGAGGGAAATGTCCTGAGAATGTTTTGCAGGGTAGTGCTGAGTAGAATGAAGTGTGGTTCTTTCTAGAATGCAGCAGTTTGCACCAGGGAAAAAACCTTTCTCAGAAGAACCTAAAATAACTTTCTTTGAGGCAGGCAAAACTTTGAGAGTAGCCATGGCTGAATAAAACATTGACTGCCACTCTAAGTCAGGGACACAATGCCCTTCTACTGCCTGGTTCTCTAGCCAGTATGGAGCGTTGGGCTCAGGCTAAGGAAATTTCATATCTTCCCTATATGAAGTTTGCATGGTTACCTGATACAAGAGTTCCCTCCCTGATCTCAACCCAGCCCTCACTTGATGTGCCCACGATATGTGTTCCTGAAATGTGGAAGAAAATATATTACATAACAGAGCAAAATGAAAGATCATTCCTTAAATTGCAACCTCTACTCCCTTCCTTCTGATTTTCTGTATTCTGTCCTTTCTTTCAAAAATAACACTGAGCTCCTTCTACTTGTCAGGCACTGCTCTAGCTAATAATTTGATGAGGGATAAATATAAAAAGAAAATCTTTTTTTTTTTTTTTGCCTGGGTATCCATTCATTTTTCTGGATGTCTGAATTTGTGTTCTTCTTTAGGTTGAATCATGGACTTAAGGCAATGTAGTCTACTTTAACCTAATAGAGACTATGGAGAACCTTATTTAACAAATAAGGAAATTGAGGTGTGGATGAGGGTGTTTTGTCAATAGTCCCACTAATACTGATGATGCTAATGATGACCATTAGGGCGACCATAATGATGAAGATGATGCTACTAAAACCTATTTACCATTAGAACTAAATTTGAGGTTTATATATTTTGTTCATATTTTTTTTTAAAAAAAAGAAAAGCCCAGTATGGTATTAACAAATACCTGTTGAATAAATTAAGCAATGAATCATAATATTTATTTCATCTATTACACTAATTTGTGGATAACTTCTATTGGTATACACAGATCCAACTGATTTATAAGACTATGTATACTTTGTAGGTCCTTTCAATATGTTAAGCTTCAAAAAACATTTTTCAATGTTTTTAGATTTTAAATTGTGAGTTACAAGCCATCGGGGGTTCATAAAATCAATTTGGTGACTGTGACTAATATTTTTGATAAATGAAATAGAATACAAAAATTTGTGATGTATTATACTGATTCAGAAAATGATTCATTTGTTTTGTGTAACATTTATTTTAGTAATACACATATTATATGTGCATTTGATATTGAAGAATAATGAAGGGAAAATAAGTACTTTTATTTTGGGGTCACAATCAAGAAGTTTAAGTCACACTTGATTAGATTCTATAGCAACAAAAAATAGAACTTTTCCCTTCTCCAAGGTTACAGTGCACTCGAGTCAGCAGGGAAACTCAATCTCTGTGAATTCAACTTGGTGGTCAATAGCAGCATTTCTGATGTTGGATTACTTTGTCACCTGCTACCCTGTTTTCCCCACATTCAAAGAAAAAAAAAGGCTTTAGACTTCAGCTGAACTTGTCCTTAGATTACTCTGAGTCATATTTTGTACTTTCTTACCTCACCTTTTGAATCCATCCTTGAAATACAGATGATAATCAGAAGCTACTTTGAAAATGTATACTCCAATAAAATAGAAGATCATGAAACATCAACAAATTTCTAGACATATGACCTACATAAATTGAGTCAGGAGGAGAAACACAATTTAAACAGATCAATTTCAAATACTGAAGTTGAAGATGCCATCAAAAGCCTACCAACAAAGAAAAGCCCAGTACCAGGTGGATTCTCAGCCAAGTTCTATGAGACCTTCAAAGAAGAACTGATGCCAATACTCCTCAAATTAATCCATGAAACATAAAAGGAGGGAACCCTTCCAAACTCATTCTATGTAGCTGATATCACCTTGATTCCAAAACTAGACTAAGACATATGAAGGAAAGAAAACTTCAGACCAATATCCCTTATGAATATAGATGTAAAAATTTTTAATGAAATCCTGGCAGGCTTCATATAAAAACATATCTAAAAGATAGTGCATCATGATCAAGTGGGTTTCAAACTTTGTTCAGCATACAAAAATCAATAAATGGAGTTTATTCCATCAATAGACTTAAAGACAAGAACCACATGATCATCTCAATAGATGCTGAGAAACCATTTGACGAAATTCATCATTTATTAATGTTCAAAACACTAGAAAAACTACAGATAGTAGGAACATATCTTAACATTGTAAAAGCTATCTGTGCTAACCCCAAGGCCAACATCATTCTAAATGGGGAAAAATTGGAAGCATTTCCTCTAAAAACTGGAACCAGAGAGGGATTCCCTCTTTCACCATTCCTATTCAACATGGTCCATGAATCTCTAGCCAGAGCAAATTCAACAAAAGAAGGAAATTGAAGGGATACAAATAGGAAAGAAGAATTTAAACTATCCCTATTTGCCAATGATTCTATATTTTGAAGACACAAAAGTGTCCACCATAAAGCGTCTTGAACTCATAAATTCAGTAAAACTCAGATTTAGTAAACTAGAAGTGATGTCAGAATTAGACAGGCAGTCAGTGTAGATAGGTAAATCGAGTCAGGTCAGATCAAGGAGGCCAATTTTGAGTGAGTCTGGGAAGTTGGAGACTGTCCCCTGAGGGATTAAACTGTTAATTCCTTCAGAACCCTTTCTCCATCCTTATCAAGAACCTGCCCCTGCTCCAACCTGTTGTCAAGGTAACCTCTCCCAGGAATTTCCCCTCCCTTATAGGGAGCTATACGGTTGATAATGTGTTCTCAGCTACTCCATCCTGCCCTTTCCCCTTAAGCCCACCTGTTTCCCACCTTTGGGCCCTTCCAAGGAGGATTCCTGGGACTAGTCACATACACAGGAAGGAGAAAGATAAGGGGGAAAAGGCAGGAGAACAAAGGAAGCCTAGGACATATAAAAAGGGCAGAACACCTCGCTTCTTGGGATACCAGGATACCAGCGATGGCCCCCTTTTCCCTCCAGGAGAAGTCTACGTTACCCATTTTTAAATAAATCCTGCTTCATACGCTTGCCTTGGCGTGCTTCTCTAATGTTCAAACTTCGACATGTGGGGAAGCAGGACTCATCACCAATAACCCGTAGTATCAGAAGGATTTAAAAGTAACAGCCCTAAATCAGCTGTGTTCCTATACACCAATGATGAATCTGGTGAAAGAGAAATCCCATTCGCAATAGCCTCAAGAAAAATAAAATATTTGAGAATCAATCTAGCAAAAGAGGTGTAAGACCTTTAAAATGAAAATTACAGAACAATAAAGAAAGAAATTGAAGAAGACATCACAAAATGGAAAGATCTCCCATGTTCTTAGATAGGTAAAATTAATATCATCAAAATCACCATACTTCCAAAAGCACTTTACAGATTGAGTGCAATCCTCATTAATATTTCAACAATGTTCTTCATAGAAATAGAAAAACCTGTCATAAAATTCATTTGGAAAAATAGGAGACCTAGAGTAGTAAAAAAAAAATCCTTAGCGAGAAAGTAAAACCAACATAAATAAACATATATTGGGAAAAAATGGTGCTGGGAAAACTGGAAATACATACATAGTAGATTGAATTTTAATGCCTCTCACCCTGCACAAACTCAACTCTAAGTCAATCAAGAACCTAAAAATTAGATCAGAGACCCTGTGCGTAGCTACTAGAAGAAAAAGTAGGCCCAACTCTCCCATCATATTAACTCAAGAATGGACTTCCACAATAAGACTCCTAAAATGCAAGACACAAAATGAAGAATCAATAAATGGGATGGAGTCAAACTAAAAAGCTTCTTTACAGCAACGAAAACAATTAAGAACTTGGACAAACTGCATATAGAATGGGAGAAAATCTTTACCACCCGCATGTCAAATATAGCATTAATTTCCAGGATACACAAAGAACTCAAAAAATTTAACATCAAAAACCAAATAACCCAATCAATAAATGGGCAAAGGAACTCAACAGGCACTTTACAGAATGAATGAATGAACAGGAACTTCACAGTAGAATGAATTGGACATAATCTTCCTGCGCTTATATGCAAATACACAACCTGTGTAACCCCATATTATGTACAACACAAGAATGGGATCATAAGTGGAATAGGTTACACTCCACGTATGTATAATATGTCAAAATATACTGTACTGTCATATATATCTGAAACAACAATTTTTTTTTTTAAATACATCCTTTTCTAGTAGAAGGAAATGAGAACCTTCCACTCATCTTCCCCATTGCTCTACTTGAGTTTTGGCCAGTTGATAATGAAAGGCGAGTGACTCAACCAAGATGGAGATTCAACCAAGAGATTTATTGGGGGGACTGCCCAAAGGGGAAGAAAAGGAGAGGCAGAAAACAGAGAGAGGAGAGGAGGATGGTGGGGAGAAAGAGAGCTGAAAGAGGAGAGGAGGAAGAGGAAGAGGACAGAGAGGAAGAAGGCAGAGGGCAGAGGGCAGGGAGCATGAGCTTACAAGCTTTGGCTTAAGAAGGGTTGTGTAGGTGACCTGATGGGTGCTGATTGGCAGGGTGACTCAGGAACAGCGAGGGGACACTGTGTCCTGTGGGGATTGGTCCAGAAAACCTTTGAATTTGAATTTGGCGCTCTTAGGCTTGGCACCCTTCTGACAGGAGGAGGAGGGCTAAGGGATTCTGTGATGTTCTCCTGAGATGGAAGCTGAACTTCAGTGAGGAGTCTCCCACACACCCAACAGATAACCAGGAGAGTACTCTTAACAGTATCTGTCTTTAAGTGCCCACCGATGTCTCCAGAGAGAGGGAAGCCATCCAAGCTCTGCTGTGGCTTCCTTATTCTGGCTCCTCAATGAAAACAGTGCTGTTCTGTCTCTCACGGCTTTTTTTGATGCTTTCCTTCATTTCTCAGAATTTTGCCAAAGACAGCTCTCTTTCCACAATTCCCAACCTCAACCCTCTCACAAGTCTCTTTTTATATCAGGTTCACCATTAAAAGACAAAAAAAGTTTCTGATCCTGAGCCTCCAAGAAAATAAGATAAGTGACCATATTTTCAACAATGCCGCAAATTTTACTACCGCCTGATGCATTAGTCTGCATTTGTTTAGTTGTGACCATAAAACCTGACAAGAGCAACTTTTATTAGCAGTCTCAGTTCCTAGATGGCAATTTCATTGCTCTAGGTCCAAGGGGAGGTAGAACACATGGGGAAAGGGTGTGGAGGAGGGGAGCTGTTCCCTTCATGGGAGCAAGGAAACAAGGTGGGAAGAGGTTACAGATAAAAAATGCCCCCTTCCAGGACACATTCCCAGTGATGCATCTCCTCTAACCACACCCCACCTGCCTGCAGTTACCACTCAGCTAATCCAATCAAACTAAGATGGCCAAATTGGATTTTAATTTTCATAATCTGATCATTTTGCCTCCAAATACTCCTGCATATCCAAACCATAATCTCCGAGAAGCAAAGAACTACTATCATTTTGTTAAATAATCATTATTTACTAAAGAGTTCATAGTGGGCATGTAAATTAACTTTGTTTTATTTTACCAAGAGTTTTGTTTTGCAGTATTTTAAATTTTAGTTGGCCAGATTTTAAAATCAGAAGATTTCACATATAATTCAGCTTTCTGGATTCTCTGGAACGATTTGAAAATATAATAAGACAACAAACAGGGGGCTGGGTATGTGGCTCAAGCGGTAGCGCGCTTGCCTAACATGCGTGCGGCCTGGGTTCGATCCTCAGCACCACATACAGACAAAGATGTTGTGTTCGCCAAATACTAAAAAATAAATATTAAAATTCTCTCTTTCTCCGTCTCTCTCTCTCTCTTAAAAAAAAAAAAAGACAACAAACAAAAGCCCTTGAGTTAATTTTCTTGGACTCCCCTAACAACCAGCAATGGGCTGACTTAACCAAGGGAAATTTGTTTTTCCATTTCCATGAAAATTGTTATTTCCAGTTCTGAGGATAAGAAGTCCAAGAAAAAGGGGTCAACAGGTAGAGTTTCTTCTTTAGTTTCTTCTTTGTTGGTTTGTAGTTAGCTATATTCTCATTATGTTTTCCCATGGTTCCTCTCAGTAAGTGAGTATATCCTATTCTCCCTCCTTATAAGGACACCGTTTGAAAAAAATAGAACCTTTTTACGACTTTTGAGGCCCTATCTTTGAATGAAGTCACCTTCTGAAATTTTAGATATTAAAGTCTCAACATAAGAATTTTGGATGGGGCTGGGGATATAGCTCAGTTGGCAGACTGCTTGCCTTTGAAGCGCAAAGCCCTGGGTTCAATCCCCAGCAGAAAAACACAAAAACAAAAACAAAAACAGAGTTTTGGAGAGGGCATATAGTTCGATCCATAACAGTTTTCATGTTATCATTGATGGGATCTGAGCTGTAAAGATTTGCTTTCAGTGTCACCACTATTTCTACTATTCCTTATTGTCTCACTGAATTGAGGTTGAGTACCATTTCATTATCATTAAAATGGCATTTTTTCTTATGGTATTAGATATACTTCCCTAGGATACATGTGAAGAAATATCTAAATTTTCAAGTTTAACCTCCCTTTGAATTCTATCTTTATGCCTGCTGTGGTGAGAATGTACATATCCTTCTAAAATTCACGTTGAAACCTAAATCCAAGGTGATGATACTAAGAGGTGGGGCATATAAGAGTTTATTACTCCATGAGTGTTCCGCCATTATGAATGAAATTAATGCCCTTATAAAAGAGCAGATTGCTGGTTGTCTCTTCCATCTCCTTTACCTTGTGAGGATGTGACGAGAAGACAACATCTTGGACACAGTACTCGCTGGTCACTGAATCTGCCAGGACCTTCAATTTCAACTTCTGAGTCTTCAGAATTACGAGAAATTTCTGTCCTTTATAAATTATCATATAAGGTATTTAGCTACAGCAGCAGAAATAGATGAACATGATCCCTTACTAGGTAGTTTGGAGGATGTGGCTTGCCACATCTGAGCCTTAATTTGCTCACCTCCCAAAAATAAGACAGTATCTATCTAATAGGCTATTCCAAAATAAAACAGTATCTAACTAATAGACTATTAGGTAACTTATCTAATATCAGTATCATGACAATCAGGTGATTCAGAACAAAATTTTCATTTATAGTCTTATTTTTATACATATTACTGTAAAAACCTTATCAAAATGGCTTAGAATAATTATTTTCAAAGTAAGAAACCCTTAGCAGCAACATTAGCATCACCTGGGAATTTTAAAGAAATGCAAATTCTGCTGAATCAGAAACTTGGGGCATAGGGCCTAAGAATCTGAGTTCCAGGTGATTTTAAAGCATGTTAAATCCTAAGAATGACTGGTTAAGTTGCTTAAAGAAGGCACTATATCAATACAAAACCATATCTATTAAAGTTGGATCATTTGTGGAGAAAAAAAAAAAAGCAAATCCTGCAAGATGTCTCTTTGCTTTTACTGTTTCTAAAATATCTGATAATCAAAAAACAATTAACAAAAACATGAAGACATTTTATATCCACATCTGCAAAATAGTTTCATTGTAACCAACTATATCATAAATGTTTTCCAAAAAATAATCATCATGTTGATTTAGTTGATATTAGTAAACATTAACTGAAATTAGTGATAAAGATAGTACGAATGAACTTTGTAATGGAAATTATCATTTGTTATAAGATTGGAAAGGAAAGAATATTTATTCACTCTATTTGTTCTTTTTTCAAGTGCTTCATTAATTCTCCAAATATCTTCCATGCCTTGAAAAGAGACAAAGATATTTTACATATAAATGACTTATCAAAATTGACAGGAAGTGGTGTTTTCATTTACTGTGAAAAAAGAACAATTCAAAAATCTCAACTATTTATGAGGTTGGGGCGGAGGGGAAAAAATTTTAACATGAGATAATGAAATGCTCTTAGTGATTTTGAAATTTCAGTGGTTAGAGGCAAATCCTTATTCTGAAAGGTTCACATTAGTGACAAATTCAAGAAGATGTCTCTGAGCTCAATTTCTTTTTGCAAGAAAAGAATGAATCTGACAAGAGGAAAGGATATGGGCCAGGATCCTTTCACTTCATGCAAATCCCAGCTATGCAGTCTTACTCTGCTCAGTGCCAAGAACAGGGCTTGAAGCAACTGCTCTCCAGCTCCAAGGGGATTTTCAAGATTGGAAGTTATTAAGGATTCACTGGTTACAACTTCAGAAGATGTCTTCTGGCAGCTCCTTTATTTCTTTTTTAAGAGTTTTTAATTTAGAAGAAGACAAAAAGAGGCCCATGGATGGCAGACAGTTGGGAGCCAATTCAAAGGTGAAAAATTACCTTGAAAAATTATTATTTCTAAGTTTAATGGATGTTTGCCTCCAACAAAGGCTGTAAGATAATTTCTATGTATCACTGTTTGTTGTTTAAATTATCTTTTGATGGGGCTGGGGTTGTGGCTCAGCAGTAGAGCGCTCACCTCTCAAGTGAGAGGCCCTGGGTTCCATCCTCAGCACCATATAAATAAATAAAATAGAGATATTGTGTTCAATTACAAATAATATATATATATATATATATATATATATATATATATATATATATATTTATTTTTTTTTTTGATGAGCTTTCATTGAAACCAAAAATGAGGGAGGGTAAGTCCAAGGTCACCCAAATAATGCCCATTATCCCAGGCTCTACAGATTCCAGATCCTACAATACAACAATTCTACCCTTGCTGCCTCATGGCTTTCTTAGATTCTTGTATTTATAAAGTAGCTTGTCTGTATTACCATAACTGAACTTGAGACCGCTAGAAGTCAGGTAGGTAAGTAGACTGATTGATTTACCAAATTCCATTTTACCAAAGAAACTGTCCCAGAATATGTGTATATTTCCTGAAATTTTTCAGCTAGTAAATGGTAATACTAACATTTGAAACTAAATTTCTCTGCCTGTAGATACATATCTATGACATGTGTATCTCAATTTCACTAAAGAAATATTTCTAAAAGTATATAAAAAATAATTTAAAGTATTTAAAAAAAATAATTCTTATTGCCTTTTACATATACATATGCCCATCCTTTTAAATTGGTAATTCTCTGCATTTCCTTTCACCTTGATTTTAAGGTTCTCTTAAAATTCTTTTTCTTACTCTCATATACAATAAAGATTTACATCTCTCAGTACATATTCAAGAGAAAATTCCCCTTTGGAATATGCAATATACTATTATTTATTATTGCCATCATTTTTTGCAAAGGTTATTCCTACTGGCTAACTTAAACTTTGTGTCCTTTTATCAACATCTCCCCATTCTTCACTCTCTGATCCTGAGCCTTTAGTAAACACCATTTTTATCCTCTGTTTTGATTTTAACTTGTTTAGATTCCACATATAAGTTGGATTATATGGCATTTGTCTTCCTATGCCTGGCTTATTTCAATTAGTGCTCATCCTCCATATAATCATAAATACTAGAATTTCTGTTTTAAAGGCTGAATAATAATATATTGTACATATATATCACATTTTCTTTATTTCTATGATGATGGATACCTATGTTGTTTCCATATCTTTACTACTGTGAAGAATGAGACAATGTTAATTAGCTTAACTTAACCACTCTACAATGTAAACATATATTTAAAAATCACATTTTGTAACTTTTAAATTAAAAACAAAATAAGATTTTAAAAATGTTTAGGAGATCCTCCCCCATCCCATATAGGCATCCCATCTGGGCATCAGTTTTACTTTCATATGTTGATCCACAGGAAATAGAAAAGAAGAAAACAGGCTCTTTTTAGACATGAGTTATAAAAGAACAGGTATCCTAAATAAAATACTAAGGAAACTACATGATGCAGAATGGGACATTTCTCATGTGATTTATACAAGACATGCATTCCCCAGGTTATGGCGTAAGTGATGATAGGAATATAGTCAGAAGCGAGCCATGAGCAGTCATGAAGTCACTGCAAAAGTGACCTAAGCCCCACTACATGGGTTCCAAGTAAGCAGTTAGATATTCAAATATGAAAGTGGAATGTTGTGATGGTTAATTGTAAGCATCAACTTAGTGGAACTAAGGATGCCCAGATAACTGATCAAACATCATTTCTGGGTTGGCAAGATGGTAGAATAGGGGCCCTCCAAGCACTAGTTTGTTCTTCCACCAGACAGAACCAAAACAGCAGTTGTGCAACTGCACGTGAAAGTGAATAGCCATGGGTGAGCTCTGGAAACTGCAGCAGAGAAAATTCATAATAGGCAAGACATGGAATCAACCTAGGTACCTGCCAACAGATGAGTAGATATAAAAAGTGGTATATGTACACAATGGAATAGTGTCAACCATGCAGAAGAATGATATCCTGTCATTTGCAGGAAAATTGATGGAACTGGAGAGCATTGTGTTCAGTGAAATATGCTATACTTAGAAAGACAAGTACTGTATGTTTTTTCTCATGTATGTAAACCAAAAAATTTTTAAATGATCTGAATGTAAAAGAGAGTGTATTAGAAAATGAGAAAAGTGGTTGAGTTGGAAAGGTAGAAGGAAGGGTGAACCAATCACTGACTGACATGTGCATGTGTGGAAATCTCACAGTTGAACCCATTAATTTGTACAATTAACATGTGTTAATAATAATTAATAATAATAATGATAATAATAACCAATAGAGGGAAGCACTAAATTGTAACAAGAGAGTCTAAGTATCTAGTGGTTTCCATTGATCACACAGAAGAGAATCACAATAGATAGATATCTAGCTTTTTTCCTGGATTCTCCCTGAGAAGAGGGAACCCTAGACTATCACTTAGATGCAGCCACTGTAAAGTTATCAGATATTACTCTTCAGAACATGAACTGAAATGCCAGGTAGGAAAATATAGTTTTAGATATTGTGCAGATATAAGATAGACTTGGTAGGGATAATATGGAAAATGAATTGCCTCAGGAAATGAGCTGTATCTGCTATCCACACACTTGAGTTCAAGTTCTGACACTAATGTAATTTTGGACAAGTAAGTTTCCACTTCTGAAATTTAATCTGGGAATCTAAAGAGTTTTTATTAAAGTACTTACGGCTGTCCCAAATTCAGTGTTCAACATTGTCCAGGTACTGTGCTAAGTATTGCACATATGTCATCTCTCACTTTCCACAGATTCCCTTAACTAGATAATATTATAATTATGGAAGTGGAAACAAGGCTTAAGGAGATCAACTTTTTGGTCACAGAGATATTAAGACACAGTTCAGGATTTGAACAACTTTTACTAAATGAAAAGGGTCTTTGTACCATCAGTCTTTCTGAGAAACTGAGTGAGGTGCTATGTATTAAGTCCTTTGAATCAGAGGACTTCAATTCATTCCTTAAACTGTCCATATATCAGTTTTTTATTCTATAAAATGGAGACATGTGTCCCAGCTGAGGTAGGATTATTAATAGAAAGAGACAACCATGCATCTTAAGTTCTTCAGCACATTTCCTGTGTTCCATAAATACTATTGTTTTATGACTAATCTTAATAAGCTTCTATCCAGCCCTCAGGAAAAAAAAAATGATATATGGAACAAAAAGAAGCTTCCAAGAGTGACCCAGAAGAAAATATTTTAATGATACATTGATTAGATCACAAAAGAAGGAATTGAGAGAAGACTAATAGTGGCTTTTGGGATACCAAGGTAATTAAACACATAAAGTCAGGGACTTTATACCTCTATTCCACAGAATCTTGCAGAGATTTTCATAGTGAACACTTTAAAAGTTATATGAAATTCCATGTTTTACTTGTAAACATGGCTATCTTATAAAAGTCTTAAACATATGCATTTTGAATTAAAAATGTAACCCCAAATATCAGAGCATTTTGTCTCAAGCTACCAAAAAAAAAAAAAAAAGAAAAGAAAAGAAAGAAAGAAAAAAAAAATCCTGACAAACTAACACACTTCTAGACAAAAGCAACACTGAAGTAGAGAACAATCAGTGTAGGATTTTTTTTTCTTTCTATTCCAATATGCCATTTGCCTTTATTAATATTCAAGTATGGATAAAGAGAATTTTTCATAGACTTGTTGAGATTTCAAGTATCAAAACTATCCCCAGAGAAGGGATCAAAAACAAATTCCCTGGTTTTGAAGTATTAGTTTTTTAATGTTCTGTATAAATATTTTCTGTGGACTTGGTATAAAACATGATTTAAATGCTGTTAAAAGTGTATGATTCTACAGTTGATGCCAAATTTCGCTTGTCTTCAGATAACTACCATGTTTGTACAAGAATTTTCTCCAAAGTGTCTAAGCCATCTTCCACTGTCATTAAAAGGAGAGGAAATGGCAGTTAAAACATAAGTCTTTCCCTGTCATCACTCAAACCTCAGAGCAATCCTGGGGCTTTTAAGAGGTTGAGAAAAGTTCAACAGCAATATTATTTCACTAAGAAAAGATTATTGCAACTTTAAAATCTCGGTCTAGCCTTCCTTACTTTAGATATCAAATTATTATATTATCTATCCAAAATCATTTGTTTTATTATTATAGCTAAAATGATACATATTATTAAAAAGAAATCTATTTATGTATAGTTTAAAAAATAAACATTATTAAGTGATTGCAATCCCATAGACAATGAAAAATATTCAAAGCATATTTTTAAAGATCTTAAATTGCTTGAACAGGTATGCATCCCTCTTTTAAAATTTTTTCAGATAGGGTTACATTGTAATTGTGTATATGTAATATATATTATAATTAAATATACCCATTTTTTCTTGTGTAATTTATTGCTTTTGTTTAAAAATTATTATTTCCAGATGTGAAAAATATTATCCTTTATTATTGTTTTTCTATTATTTATCAATTTAACTATTTTATGCATTAGAATTTTGTTTGGATATTTTTTTTCCCAATTTCTACCTTTTACATATCCATGAGTTATTAAAAGATTCCTTAAAATAACTCTCTCAAAAATAATTTGTGCCATATCTTAATATTATCAGCAACTGTATGGTTAGAAAGGAAGGAAGGAGACACGGTAGGCAGGCTGGAAGGAAGTGGGAGAGAAAAAAAAGGTTGGAAGAAAGAAGAAAAAACTGATATTTGGGGTGGTAAATGTCAAAAAAAAACATTTTTTTAATAGAACTAAACATTATTGCTATTAAGTGCGTCACAGATTATTTACTGATTTGTTGTTGTTCTAATTACACAATTTGTTTGTAGTTTGGAAGTGGAAGCAATTTTCTCAGATGAGCTTTGTCTAACTTAGGGAAACACAGGCCCAATCCGTCATATGCAACTGATTTATGTATATTAAAGTAATTACCAAAAGAAATTTGTTGATTTTAAGAAGACAAGGAAGATGCATGAGCCACTTAAGTAAGTGATGGAATTTAAGGAATAGTTCATACAGAAACATTCTATGCAAAATATGAAAAACATAGAAACTATGAAAGATCCTAAACTGCATAGTCTTTTTAAGGAGGCAATTGAACAATTTTAAAGCAGTCCTACGCCCCTTTTCTCTGATGGAATTTTGACCACCTAGAATTTTAAACCTGATGCTGTCCATCAGATTAAGAGTTTCCGTGGTTTTTGAAGGACCTCAGGTCTCAGTACACATTTGCCACCTTCCTGTGGGGCACAGCACCAGGGAATTAATGGTCACTCAATCACTCCTCTTCTGGTTTTTGAGATTCTACCCCAAGTAGAAGGAATGAACTTGGAAGAACAGCCTGATTAGAAAGAAACTGAAAACGATAATAATAAGCTTCCTTCTACTCCTTGAATACATTAGTTCCTTTGGCAGATCCTCTGCCCTCCCCAGAAATGGGTAGTGACCATTTCTTATTGTCTTTCCAAACATTTTCACAACAATCACCTGACTTACCCTTGTTCATAATTGTTCAGCTTCAATCACATTCTTAATTTTAACTAAGCAAGAAGGACACTCCAATATAAAATTAACTCTGTTAGGGAATCAAAAGTATTTTGTTCTTCTTTAAAGAGGTGATCACTTGTTCAGTATTCTAGGCAGAAAAGGATGTTTGAGAATAGATATGAAAATACTTCTGAAAAAAAATCAAAACTTTTTCATCTGACTCCTTAGAAGAAGAATATCTCCAATTTCACTTCATGTCATTGTCCATGGGGATATGGAAAGGGTAGAAAGGAAATGGAAATGTTTCGAATCATCTCTCTTTTCAATGTAAAAAAGCTGAAGCAGTTTCCCTTTTTATAGGGAATCAGGACAGGAGAGTGTTTTTGTTTATCTTGAAATCTGTTCCTAATTCCTATTCTGCCAAGACCATAGGAATGTTTTCAAATAGGGAACCCCTTTGCATATGTTGTTTTTAGATAAACAACAATAATCAAACCTGGTTTAGAGTAAATTAACATTGATTAGAGCAATCACAGATGTGCAATTAGCAGTTGGTCTGTGCCTTTGCCCAAAAATGCAAAGAATTTCAAATCACTAAGGAATTAATGCTTTGGGGGTGTGTGTGTTTTAAGAACTGGTTTGCTGATACAAATATGAGGTTACATTCTGACCTCCAAATGAGAATATTTTGATTTCCATCACTTTTTAAATCAAACCATTCTGGCCTCTAAATGAGTATATTTTGATTTCTATCACTTTTTAAATCTGTGGCTAATAAACCATTTCATAATCTTAACCATTTAGGGAGGGACTTTTGTGTTAAGAAATGTCTAGAGATTCCTTCTGAGCTTCTGCAGATTTTTCTTTAAGGTAAAAGTGAGCCGGAAGCAAGCATTTATTCATATTGTTTCATTTAATTTTTAATAGTTCTGTGAGGTTCATAATTTATAAATAAGGAAATTGAGGATCAGAAATACTATACAAGCTGTCTGAGACTACTAGTGAATGACAGAGTCAGGATTTGAAACAAAATGTATTTACCTTGAAAGCCCTTAATTGGCTCATTAACCCAAATTGCATTTAGGAGCCCTGGGCAAGTAGTTAATGACCTGGCTGGGATCTGGCTCCTGACCTTGAGTTATCTCCTTCTGCCTCACTATGTTTAAACTCACTGGATGGGTTTGGATCCCACCTGTGACCTGATGTGAGAGAAAGTGTCTTCTATTTTCCTGGTAAACCCTTACTTTACACTTTATGTTGTCTGTTCTCTACAAGCCACCAAAGAAACCTTTTTGAGGGGACCCTATACCTCCTTTGTGTGCTCCTAAGAGCTTTAAATAACAAACAAAATAGCATCCCAACACCTTCCTTGGACCTGAAAGGCACTATGTGTAAAAGCCTCTTCAACCCCTGCTCCTTTAGTAGATTTCTCCAGCCAGATTACCTTCCTTCTCTCTTATCAGTCTTATTCATGCCTTTGTACCTACTATTCCTTTCTTATGGAATTGTCCTTCTCCAGATAGATGCGGGCTTATTTCATCCCATCCAACAGTTTTCAGTTATATGTCACCTCCCTAGAAAAGTCTTCCTTTTATGTCTTAGTTAAAGTGCCCCTCAGCAGGAGGATCGGGAGTTTAAAGCTAGCCCCAGCAAAAGTGAGGTGCTAAGCAACTCAGCGAGACCCTGTTTTTAAATAAAGAATACAAAATAGGGCTGGAGATGTGGCTCAGTGGTGAAGTGTACCTGAGTTTTCAATCCCTGGTACCCCTCCAAAAAAATTTAAAAAAAAAAAAAAAAACAAGAAAAAAAAACATTCTAAATCATAATCCTCTTCACTGTTTTAATTTCCTCTACCATGTACAATGGTCACTTTAGTTTGTGTATATACTGTTGTCTTTTCCGAATAGTATAATACAGTCAGGGAAGTTATCTTCAGTCTATTCTCTGTTCTTTACCAGTGATATGACCAGAGTAGGCAATCAATAAATATTTATTCAATTAATGTATGCATGAATTAATCAGTTAACATCTGACTCACAGTAAATGCACACAATTCTGTTTCTATCAATAAAAAAGGCAACATACCTCCCTAGAAAACAGTTGCTAGTTTCTTGTAAAACTAAACTTGCAATTATCTTCTGATGTAGTAATTGCACATTTGGGCATTTATCCCAGAGAAATGAAAATTTATGTTCACCAGAACCTGTACATAACTGCTTCTAGCAGCTTTATTCATAATTTCCCCAAACTGAAAATAAGCCAGATACCCTTCAGTGGGTTAATAGTTGCTAGTATGCTCATACTGTGGAACACTATTTGACAAGAAAAGGACACAAACTATTGATTATACTCATCCACTTGGATTAATCTCCAGGAAATTATGTTGAATGAAAAAAGCCAATCATGAATGTTACATGCTGAATGATTCCATTTGCATACTATTTTTGAAAGGATGAAATTATAGGGATGAAAAGAAGATCAGTGGTTGAAGGGTTTAGGCAAAGGGAAAGAGGACAGGACAGAGGTGGGTAGGTTTATAAATGCACTAAATGAAGAATCCTTGTTGTATAGTGACAGAACTGTTCTGTATCTTGACTGTGTGGCATAGGATATATAAACCCATCCATGTGAGAAATTTGCACACAAATAAATACACACACAAATGAACATAAGCATAACAGGAGAAATCTGAATAAGATCATTGCATTGGATTAATGTCAATATACTGATTGTTATATTATAGTGTATCTTTGTTAATTATTACCTTTTTATCAAGGGTAATATTTTACAAAGTTAAAATTCTTCTTAAAGAATTTTTAAAAATCTTTTTCATAATATTTTTAAAGTTGTTTGCAAATAAACAATTGTCCCAAAAATGTTTAATATTTTAAAACAATACATCCCTGAGTTACGAAGAAGGATATTATGTGTTCTAATATGGGTAAACTGCTGTTCACAAGCAATACTGAGAAAAAATTGTGTTAACAACCCCATGTATTCTTTTTTTAAAAAATTTGTTCTTTTTAATTTTATATGTCAGTAGAATGTATTTTGTCATATCATACATACTTGGAGTATACTTCCCATTTATGTTGTTGTGCAGGATATAGAGTTAACACTGGTTTTATATATATATATATATATATATATATATATATATATGAATATAGGAAAGTTTTGTCCAGTTCATTCTACTGTCTTTCCCATTTCCATCACCCATCCCTTCCCCCTTATACCCCCCCACCCCACCCCACAGGGTTGCAATCCAGTGAACCTCCACTCCTCACTCACCCCTGCCTATTGTGAGTTAGTATCCACATATCAGAGAGAACATTTGGCCTTTGTTTTTTTGGGATTGGCTTATTTCATTTAACTATGAATGTTATGTATTCTTAAACTGTAACTTACGATCTTATTGAAAGAAGGTTTCTAGATCTTCCACTTTAGAATATCTTTATTTCTTTTCTCCTCCTTTTCAAATCCAGAGTCAGGCTTTTTCATTAATTTGGTATATGCATTTGCCAAGGCCCTGGGGAAGGCTATTTGTAACATTTGCATGAATCACTTGGGTATGGTAAGGCTGGGAGCCAAATGCAAATATCCAAAAATGTGCATAAGAACCTGTACTGAATACACAATGTCCTTCTAATCTACTAAATTCACAATTTGGCAAGTGTCCCTGTGGTGACCATATATGACAATGTTCATTATAGCTTTTACATGGCTGGATCACACTTAAGCACAGCTGAATTCTCTGGAGACACACACTGAACATTTTGATTCTAAAATACTCCTTTAATCCAGATCAGAAAATTCTATTTTGGGTCCCTGAAATAGACTTAATTACTTACTACTCAATCTTTTTATTCCCCTCTTTTCCTACAGAATAAGACTTTCCTTTGAAAGGTTTTTAAGTCGGAAAGAATTGAGTCTGAGCTGGGTGTGATGGCACATGCCTATAATCCCAGCTATTCAGGAAGTTAGGCAGGAGGACTGCAAGTTCAAGGCCAGCCACAGCAACTGACCAAGATGTGAGTAATTTAGGGAGACCCTGACTGGGGATGGATCTCAGTTATAAAGCTCCCATTTGTCCAATCCGTAGTTTAAAAAAAAAAAGAATCCAATGTCTAGTTCTGTCAATTATTAACATATAAAAAGCATAAGCAAATAATTGTAACTCTGCCTTTCTTTGCATATCATAACTCTCCATTATTGAAACTCTCCCCATCCTAACTCAGGTACTAATTACTGGAAAGACACTTGCAGATTCTATGCAAAGTCCAAAGACCACGCCACATACTGGAATCCCACTCGAGAGATTTATTGTCTGTAACATGAGTTGTACTAGTAAGGTGTTTCCTCTAAGGAGAGCAGGAACCTGGGCACTCACAGAGCAACTTTATAGCCCACAAGAGGAATTTCATAATCTACTTAGAAGTTGAAACAGGGGTGGGGTTGATCATAAGCTGCTTAGGTGTTTAAGTTGCGATGGGGTTGATGGTTTGGCAGGTACATGTTCTTCAGGGAAGTTAAGCAGCTTTGCTATAGAATCAAAACTTTGGAACCTCTAGATAAAATGGCTCCCGACCTTAAATGGTGAATCTGATGCCAATATTGATTGGATGCCAATAATTACCATGGTCACAATCTAGAACTTGCCATTACATGGTCTCTTCATAATCTCATTTATTTGCAGAGTACTCCTCTTCTCTTTTCCCCAAAATTCTGCAATTTTAACTCCAATAATATTTCTAATCCTCCTTCCCTATCTCAAGACCTTGAAGATATTTTATGTTATTTTCCAAAAATTACATAATCTGTATTTCAGTAAAAAATATTTAGCCTTTTACTTATGTTTTTCATTTCAACTATTTTCTATTGTAATGTCTTCAACTTTGTTTGTCTTTTCTTCTGCAATATCCATTCTGACATTTATGTCATTGTATTCTTCACTTCGTATACTTATTTTTTAATTTCATGAGTCCAGTTTTACATTGCCCATTTCTTTCTTCATCAGTTGCATGTTGTATTCTTCCTTCCCAGACATATAAACCTAGTTATAGTAGTCATTTCAACGTGTTTATCTGAAAAATTTCATCATCTTCATCACTTAATATTTGCTTCTAAAGACTGATATTTTTTTTTTCTCACTGTTCAAGGATGTTGTGGTGTGGGTATGTGGTGTTTTCCAAAAGCTCATGTGTGAGACAATGCAAGAACTTTCAGAGGTAAAACAATTAAATTAGGAGAATTGTGACCTAATCATTTGGTTAATCCACTGATACAGAATAACTGGGTGGTAACTGCAGGCAGTCAGGGTATGGGTGGAGGAAGTAGATAACTGGGGCTTGTCATTAGGGTGTTTATTTTGTCCGTGGTGAGTGGAGTTCTCTCTCTCTCTCTCTCTCTCTCTCTCTCTCTCTCTCTCTCTCTCTCTCTCTCTCTCTCTCTCTCTCTCTCCATCCTTGTTGTCACATCCTGAGCTGTTTTCCTCCTCCATGCCTATCAGCCATGATGTTCAGCCTCACCTGAGGCTCAGAGCAATGGAGTTGGCTGTCTATTCCGAGACCTCTGAAACAATGAGACAAAATAAACCTTTGCTCCTTTAATTGGTTCTTGTCAGATCTTTTGTCAACGTGACAAATAAACCTGACTAAAACAAATGACAAATTTCCCTGCTTATTTGAATGCCTGATGTATATAAGTGTGTCACACAATCCAACTAGTTTAGGTTTCAAAATATCGTTGGGAGCAGGATCAAGTTTTATTCTCCCCCCCCCACCCCCACATGGATGACGAGTAGTCATTGAACCATTGATTGAAAAGACATCAATTTTCACATGCTTCTACTTCCCTTCCTTTGCCAAATTTGAATATCCATATGTGCATATTGTTTCTTCTCTCTCTTCTCTTCTGTTGGTCTACTTATCTTTCCTTTTTAGAATATCACACCATCTTAATTATTATAGCTTTAGACAAAGTTTTATAGCATATAGTTTTATAATATACCATGAAGAACATTTTATTCAAGAATGTTATATTAACAATTACATCTGATAATCCAAGAGAAGGCTTCCTCTGGACTCAATTTCAGAACAATCTAAGAACAATGTATATGACTATAATTACACACAAGTAAAAATGTAATAATTTCTGATGCCTAGAACTCTCTTTATTACATGTTTTAAAATATTTTTGAGAGATAAACATGTGGTAAAGAGCTTTCTTCTAAATAGACAGAGTTACCAGTGATTACACACAAATGTGTCTGGTAGCCCTATACAGTTGTGTGATATTCCCATCAGAGGTTGCAAAAATATAACTTTATGCTTCCAAGAATTGTACAAAAATTGTTGAAGATTTTTCTGTAATTTAGTTTTCCATTTTTAAATTCATTCCTTTTGACAGGATCAATAGCAAATTACTTTCTGACTTCAACACTTAATTCTAACAGAACTTGGTTTCAGGGTTTGAATCCTTCTATGGAAACATGTGCTTAGAAATGTGATAGCACAAAGACTATTGTAGTAGTAGTACCTACAAAGACTATATAAGTAGTAATAACTGCTTATTAGTTCTCTAAAATTGCAAGAACCATTGTGTAGCCAGAAGCTTCAAACCCAGGGCCATTCACTATCTAGCAAAAGGAGTTTTCTCACAATACCGCCATTCATATCAACATTTTTTCAGGAATGCAGAGCCAAAAGATTGCTGCTCTACAGATAGTCTGTGAACATTTAAAGAAGCTGCTGGACTGACTAAAACTTTTGTCACACTTCAAGTAGGTGAAGGGATTTTCACCTGTGTGAGCATGCATGTGATTCCTGTGACCTATGAAGGTCAGAAGTCTGACAGCAGATATGGTAGGCATTTATGTGAGGTCCCTCTACAGCCCAGACATTGTGCCCTCAGATGGCCCTCCTGCACTTTGAAACAAATTAACCCATGCCCTCCTTTTATGTGCAAGGTTCAGCTAGTAAGGATGACCATGTTCTTATGAGACTGTGCTCCCATTTTTCATTGCCAAGAATATTATGGGAATCTACAAGCTTTTAAAGGAATGTACTGATATTATTGTAGGGGTAATGTGGAAAATTAATGGCTACTTTTTGTGTAGAATCCACCATTACACTGGAAAAGGAATACTGGAAGCCCCCAACCGGATCTGAGGAAGTAAATCCCAACTGTTCTCCTTAGTAGCCTAAAGTCTGTGCAGGGACATGCCCACCATTTTTTTTTCCCATAAGCCTAACAAAAACGAAGTCTGTGGCTCATAACAGGTTCTCCATGTGAGGATGGGCTGATAAGATCCAGTCTGTAGACTTAGCAGCTGGACCCACCAAAGAAAATGCCTCCCTCAAGCAATGTTTTGGGATATTATCATATCTTTTTTGCTCTGTGCTAAAATTATCTCCTCTGCACTTTTAAAGAAAATCTGAAATGCTAGAAATGGGCTTGTGTTCTAGATTGTGTTTTCCTAAATATGAATAAGACCTTCCCTAGAAGTGCTAGGCTGGAGACCTGAAAAACTCTGAGGTTGGTCTCCTCAGTGCCAGTGCTAGGTATTAGTTCAGTTGCTAGGTGACAACTTTCAGGTTCATTGCCTTCTGCTTGTGAGGTAACAAAATTCATGTCATCCTGCATCTCAGCAGAAGCAGTAGTTCTGATTTAGTTATGATTCTCATGTGTACCTTCTCATGGAAGCCAGCTTCAGACTGAATATCACTTTCTTAGCCACAGCTTCCAGCTGAAACTCATTTCAATGAGACACCATGAGCAACTGTGTCACATAGGCAGCACTGGTACCATATCACAGTGGCTGACCAGTTTGAATTCTCCAGTGTTGAGAGACTAGTCCAGTGTCATGGAACTGTACTCCTGATTGTTGCTGGTCTACCATCTGATCTGACATGATCCATGATTTTTTCTTTTGAAAATTGGGAAAAAGTACTCCTCTGAACAATTAACTTTATGATTCTCCAGTTTGATATTTAAAACGACCAGTGCATTCATGGTCAGTTGGAAATACTCTCTGTCCCTCTTTTCTACAGATTAATTGTGCTCATTTGTGTAATGACCCTCTTGGGGAAAGGGGTCTCAGTGGTACAGGTTCCTGCATACGAATGAGTATCATGAGCATCATTGTCTGATGCTTGTCCTTGGGATGGAGTTGAGGGTAGAGCTTATGATACCTTATCTCAGTTTCTGCACCATATTGGAATTCTGCATGTGGACCCTCACTCCTGGACCTGATCCCTGGGAAGACAAAACCAGTATCCATGATATGAGTAATGTTTGCATGCCTTACCAACAGGTGTTAGGTAATGTTTACGTGACTCAAATGCTAATGAAGGCTCCCAGATGAAGACATCCACATCATCTCTCTTCTGTAGCATGAAGATGAAATTTACGGGATTCAGTGTGTCAGAAGCCTCTATTGTTAGTACTTTGCTGTCAGCTGTAATGTTTTCACTATCTAATTGTCCTCTTCCACTAAGAACAGGGCCTAGGATTGTGTTCTACATGCTTCCAGCACAAAGAAATGGGCTAAACAAAGTCTTTTCTCCACTACAATGGAAGAGTCCTGGGGCTGACCATAAAGTCTTGGGTAGTAGTTCTGTTGCTAGGTGACAATGTTTGAAGTGTCCAGGACAATAAAACTCCTGAGTCAGGCTCCGACCTGATGTCCCTTCTTCTCTGCCATGGGAGGCATTGGTCTGCCATGTATATTCAGGTCCTATGGTGTGAAAGGAAATGAAAATATCCGTGATGGTTTTTCTCTTCTTCCACCAGTTTAGCCTCCCCTCCCCCTTAGTCTGCAGTCCCCCAGTCTGTTCATGGAGACCACTCACCTTTACTTTTGAAAGATAATTTTAACTGATGTCTAATTTTATTTATTTAGTAATTCAGGTGAGCCCTGCTTCTTTTGCCTTCTAGCTTAGAAGATTCTAGTGAGAAGTCTGCTACCCTTTCTGACTTTGTTTTTCTCTACATGATATGTGCCTTCTTCCCCTTATTGTTGATTTTATTGATTTTTTTATTATTATTGGCATTCAATGTTTTCTTATGTGTTTTGACTTGTTTTCTTTATGCTCCTTCAGGTTATATTTCATTAACCTTCTTTCTTTTTAGTTTCATGAAATATAGAAAGTTTTATTTATTTATTTATTTATTTATTTTTAGGTGTAGATGGACACAACACAATGCCTTTATTTTTATGTGGTGCTGAGGATTGAACCCGGGTCCTGCCCTTGCTAGGTGAGCGCTCTACCGCTGAGTCACAATCCCAGCCCCAAAATATAGAAAGTTTTTGACCATTATTTCTTACATTTTTCTTTCTCTGTTCCTCCTCCCTTCTTCTTGGGCTCCAAATATATGTATATCTAATCACTTCATATTATGCGCAGGGGATATTTTTTCAGTCTTATTTTTAACTGCACTTTTCCTAGATAGATGCTTCTCAACTTGCAATGGGATTATGTCTCAATAAACTCATCAGAAGATATAATGAGTCAAAATGCAATTAATGTACCCAACCTAACAAACACAGTTTAGTAACACAGTACCCTGTGCAGAGTCTTGGAGGTTTATCCTGGTGGGACTGCATGGCAACTGCTGCCAACTACAGTTCATTACCACTACTACCCAGCATCACAAGTAGTATTTTATATTGTTATACACATATACTACTAGTCTGGGTCAAGATTGAAATTCAAAGTACTTGTTTAAATGAATGCATATGGTTTTTACACCATTGTGAAGTCAAAAATTATAAGTTGAACCATTGTAAATTAAAAACTATCTTTAGTCATTTGAAGTATACTTGTTGTATTTTTTTAATCTTAGAAATTTCATGTGACTATTTTTTTATTTCCATTTTTCTCCCTATCATCTTCTTATTTTACTCTACCTTTCTAATTACATGCAGATATTCATATTCGCTTTTTTTTAACATGTTTGTCTGCACAATCTGTATCCATTCTAGATCTGATTCTATGATCTCCCAGTTAAGAATGAAATCTTTGTTACATGAATGCCTGGTTATTGTTACTTAGACAATAAATATTGTGAGTTCTATGTTATTAGGTGCTATATTTTGTTTTTGTCTTCTAAATAGAATTTGCTTCTTTTTTGACGCATAATGACTTGTTTGGAACTTTAAATTCTGTTTTTAAATCTTTTTAGAGCAGACAAACAGAAAACCTAGTTTTAGAGCTAATTTTGCCTTATTATAAAGGTGATATTCTGCTAGAGGTCATGATGCAGATGTGTAATCGCAGCAACTCAGGAAGCTGAGGTAGGAAGATTGCAAGATGGAAACCAACCTTAGCAACTTAGTTAGAACCTCTCTCAGAATAAAAAAAAAATAAAAGGTCTGGGGACATAGTTCAATGGTAATATTCCCTTAGGCTAAATCGCCATCCCCCATTCCCCCAAAAGTGGTGTTCACTCCTCTCTTCTCCAACCTACAAACTAACCGCAAGCTCTTTCCACTCAAATGCAGAAAAGGAATTCTTCATTGCTATGCTAGCTTTTGGAATTATTTGTTCTACGGTTCTCTGCTTATTATTTATGAGGTAGTTTCTCTCATGCTTGTATAGATCAGTGTTCTGTCAAAGACTTAAAGGGACCACGAGACTCTCCACATTTCCTTATCTCTCTTTTTGATCCAAAGCTTTGCCCAACAAATGTTGACCATCTGTCCTTGATGTTCTCTGCTCTCTTACTTCTCAATGCAGAGAGGCATCTGGACTCTTGAATTTTTCACCTTGTACTTGGATATTGCTTTCTTTCAGCAAGTTCAGTCAATCATTAGGTGAGGCTTATTTATTAATGAGTGATCTCTTAGATATCAGAGTCCTGAGCTCGTTCAAAGGTCTCTATTACACGTATTCTCCTGGTCTTCTAGTTGTTTATTTGCAAGAAGATGAACCCAGCCCCTGTTACTCCATCATGGTCTCAAGTGGAAGTTCTCCAATTTGTTCCTTTATCTTATGTTTATCTTACCTACAATAAAATGAAGCTTTGTAAGGACATAGTTGTTTAGGATAGATTTATCCACTGAAGTACCCCAACCATCTAGAATAGTTTGTAGCACAAGATAAATGTTTAGAAAAATGTTAAATAAACATATTTTATAGTATATTTTTCATATTTTATAGTACAATGTGTTTGCTTTTCATAGAAAACACAATTTCCACTAGACGTTTTAGGCTACTTGACTAGTTTGTCATTATGGTCCACATTATGTCACTAGTAAAATCATATAAGTTGTTGCCTTGGGGGTTCTAAAAATTGTGGGGCCTATATGATATTATAATGAAAAAACAACTAATTTTTTCTCTATAATATGCATACCTAATACAGCCAGAACATTAAATTCTGATTTCAGAAATGTGGGTTTTTTGTTTGTTTGTTTGTTTGTTTGTTCCCACACCAAATAATTCTCTGTGGATACCAGGTGGTTGTCCTAAACTTCAAATCAATCCGGACACAATCTACCTGCAGTTAGTGCACACCCCTCAGATTAAGGATTCATTGTTACAGAACTCTCCTCCTCCAATACACTTCAGATGTCCAGGTGATCGACTACACATCAGAGATTACTACAAACCCTCCAAGGGGGAGCTCATTTGCTAGAATTGTTCTCAGAACTCAAGAAAGCCATTGGCTTATTAGATTGTTGATTTATCATAAAGGGTACAACTCAGAAACAGGCATGCAGAAGAGATGCATTCAGAAGGCATGGGGGAAGGTGGCAGAGCTTCTGTATTCTCTAGGTAAGACATGCTTGTAGGATGTTTTCACCTTTCTGGAAACTTTGCATTCTCTGTTCAAGACTTTTGTGGACAGAAGCAGTATGATTAAATCATTGTTGATTGGTAATCATCTCAACCTTATCCCCTCATCACCCCTGGGTATGGGAGGGGAGAAAAGTTCTAACCTTCTAATACCATGGTTCATTTTTCAAATGACTAACCTTGATGCTAAGGCCATTTGGGAACCTCCTCCACAACAAGGACCACTTATCCAACTAGAAATTTTGGGCTACTTCATTAGTTTATTACAACCCACATTATACAAAAGACACACCATTTCAGAGATCCCAAAGATTTTAGAATCTATGTGCCAAGAAATGGGTGAAAGATTATATATATAATTTACATATAGATTATATGTGTATAAGTGTAAATATATATATATATATATATATATATATATATATATATATATATTTCTTATTGTATCACAATGTCACGGTATTTCTGAAGGGAAGAAAGATATTACACATCTTCAAGTATTTGTAACATAACTTTCAAGGTCAGTTCTCTGGCAGGAAGGGATAGACTTGGATATTTATGCTCAGATACTGTTGAATGCACCCCTTCCCTTCACTCCCTGCTCCCCGCTCCCTTATCCACTTAGAGCTGGCTTCTGCAGTCAAGAATCACCATTAATATGAAAACCCAGCTGGAGAAAACTTAATCAAACAATCAATTCTTAAATTAAAAAAAATAATAAAACACCTCTAGCTTTAAAAATTACTGTCATTAATCAGTACTAGCAACAGCAGCAAATAATAAATGATTCTAAAATACCAATTTTAAAAACAAAAGTTCACGAACCTGCTCAGGAAGATTTGTCCTGCAAAGATTTCAACTAGCAGAGAAGAACCTGCCATTTGCCTCAGGACTTAAAAATAAAAGAAAGAGGGGAAAAAATAAATTAAAAAGAAAATAGCAACAGAGAGAGCATTAAGGGGAAAAATTACCATCTTAAATACATTCCTACACATGTCAGAAATGAACTGACTTTCGAAAGCTATTACCTGTTAATTGGAAAATCACAGAGCAGATGGAACCAATTAATCTACAATTACAGAATCTCCACAATCCAAACAAAAATAATTAACTCCTTTGCAAGATATGATTTTCTTAAAAGGAAATGCTTCTTAATATCATTAAAATTGGACAACAGGCATAGCATTTCATAGGCATAAGAGAGTTTCAGCCATTTCTGGTGGCTAAATTTTATCCTTTAGGATAAAAGGGGAGTTGAAATGTGCAATCATAACTTTTGAAGAAAGAATTCAGAAGTATGTGGAGCCAGTTTGCTTGAGAATGCTTACTTTGCATTGACTACACATAAGGAAGTATGTCCAGTGCTAATTATGCAGTAGGGGTCAAAGAGAGATAAGGACCCGCCCTGTCCTCCCCTTCCCCCAGCTGTCATGGAGTTTACAGTCCATGTGACAATGTGCCAGACAAAGGAGAAATCGCCATCCAAATAACTGAGAATTGTAGTTGTAATTAACACTATGAAGAAGAGCGACATTATAGTATGAAACCAAATGATAGAGACTTGAACAAGTTAGGAATGCCAATGAAACTCTGGTTGTGAATAAACAGTAGATACTTTTAAGACTTGTTGAAGAAATTATTTCCTTTTCCAATAAGCATCAGAAAGTCATTGAAAGATTTCAGGAGCCACAAAATGCAGAGATTGAAATGATTGGATATGTGCCTTAATGAGGTAACTCTAGCTGGAATGAGAAAGAAAATGGATTAAAGGATTCTAGTACTTTTGGATCACATGTTCCCTAGACCATGATTTTCTATTTACCATACTCCATTTTGAATCATGCTTTGCTGCCTGTCTCTCCTTCACAAATAGATTTTTTTTTTTTAATTTCTCAGAGAGCAAGCCATTTAACTTTTTTTTTTTCAAATAGTTACCAGTGAACTTTTAAAAAAGCTCAGATTCAATGTTGGCACACTCAGACTTAAAATAAAGTTCATAGTGCTTTGAATGATGCTCCTAGCCTTTTATGATCCAACCAGATATCAGCTTTCCAGTTTAATCTTCTGCCTTTCCCTCTGTATACATTGTTTCAATCTCATTACATTTGTTATCATTCTGAGGCACATGATGCTCTTTATATATATAAATTGTAAATTTTATTTTTATTTTCCAAAAATACACTTCCATTCTTCTCTACCAGCTAACATCTTTCCTATCTTTCTACTTTTATTTGGGAACACATCTTTGGCATTTCCTCATCCCTGAACCTAAAAATACATTTCTCTTCTATTCTTGCAGAGTACTTTAGGCACACCATTTCATAGGATTGCAGCCCTACCATTTGACGTGAGAGCCTTGGATCCTAAAGTAGTGTATTGTTTATTGCTGTTATCTGAGATTTCACCATGGCATCCTTCATAACATATTTTTTTTCTATTATTTTGAAGTTATTTTCTTAGCAAGCTCAATATTGATACAGTGTTTAGGGATGTAAACAAGCAGAAAGTTAGAGCCCATAGAGACATACGGAAAAGATATGAAAGTCTCTGAAAAGTGGTGACAAGCTCAGGCAAGAAAGATTGCTCTCAGAGTAAAAACATGCCCTATTTTCTAAATGACTGGCAAATTATATCATAAATGTAACAGATAACTATGTACTTCTCACTCTGGGACAAGACACTAAAACAAAGGGATTTAGGAAAGTAGGTATTTGCTAGATTGTTAAAGAACACAGGTGGACTCATCTTTTTAGCAAAATGGCAGGAAGAAATGAGAACTCAACATTCGGACATATATGCAGACCCAGCCAGCTCCAGAGACCCCAAGTCCAACAGCTATAACCTGCATGAAGTAGACTTCACTCTGTATGGGAAGCTCAGTACTATGATTTTACAGGAGTTTACTACCTGATATTATATGGAAAATCTGCTACCCAACATCTAGGGACATCTTCATTTCTCTACTTCTGAAAGAGAGGAGGAGGAGGGGGAGGAAGAAAAGGGGAAAGAGGAGGAAAAAAGAGAATAAGAAAGAAAGAAAGAAAGAAAGAAGGAAGGAAGGAAGGAAGGAAGGAAGGAAGGAAGGAAGGAAGGAAGATTTTCATAAATTAATAAGTAGAAAATTCATGGAAAAATTCACCATTTGGGTATTTTCATGGATGAAATGTTAATCAATATTAGCTGTGTAAAGAATATAGTTTCAGATGTGATATTTTCTATAACATGATTAAAGGATGAATCATTGATGGTCTCTTCTCCAAACATACTATATGTACATACTAAATTCAAAATCTTTGGACAAATAGAAATGAATAGAATGCTTGAGGGCTTAACGGCTCAAGATCTAAGTGCAGTGCCCTGTCTTTCTATTTTCAAGAAGTAGTGTCCTTAAAGATAGAATCTTTAAAAAGTTAGCTTCAAAGTTGAGACACTGTGCTGATAGTGCATACCTGAAAAATGGTACGTTGGCTCTGTGGTTTTCCTCCCTTAAACATGTAACCATGCTAGGATAGTAATAAAAATATCAGACAAATACCTGCTGCAAGACAGTCTGAAAACACTTGGCCAACACTACTTAAAACTCTGCAGGTCATCAAAAATAAGGAAAAACTGAGAAACCATCACAGCCAAGAGGAATCCAAGGATATATCACAAGTAAAGGCTCATTAGTACCCTTGGTATGGAGAACAGAGAAAAGGTACTTGGCAAAAGCCAAGGAAATGTGAATGAATAAAATATAGTCTACAGTTTATAATGATGTATTAGTATTAGTTCATTCATTACAGAAAATAAATCATACTAATATAAGATGATAATAATAAGTGGAAAGAGGTGTGGAATTTGAAAACATTTTGTACTGTCATGGGGATATTTCTGTAAATCTAAATTCTGTAAATCTAAAACCGCTGTAGAATTTTTAAAAGTTATTAAAAATAAGAACCCAGTACAATTTGAATTTCAGATAGCCAACAAATGTTTTTCATATGAGTATGCCTCATGCAATATTTGGGACATGTTTGTATCATCACTAAATGAGTTGGATTATTAAATTTAACTGGGTGTGCTCCCTCTAGCAATCCTATATCTGAAGTAGATCCCTCCCAAAATGATATTCATCTTCTGCAACTGCCCCATTCAATATTGCTCACTGACTCCAGAATCAAAACCCATCAGTCGTGGTATTGTCGTGGATGTAGAATGCAAAATTTGCTCCTGGAAGAAACAGCCTACTACTAAAGAAATTATAAGACTTGGAAAACACGTAGCATTATGAATCACAGTGAGGAATTGAGACTGGTGCATCGGTAGGGCTGGGGAGTGAACAGGGAGGATATTCATTTTTATGAGCACACTTAATTATGATTTAGGAATTAGTGTTGCATCAAGGATGCTAGAGCTACTTTTAAGATAATTCTTTAAGGGGTTGGGGATGTGGCTCAGTGGTAGATTGTTTGCCTAGGGTGCATGAGGCCCTGGGTTCAATCCTCTGCACCAAAACTAACAACAACAACAAAAAAGATGGTTCTTTCAATTCTGAATATCACAATGGTTTACAGTCAAAGAAGTGGAAGTGACAACTTCTCTGGAAGAGCACTGAAGAAAGGACAGAAGCTCAAGGAGGCTGGACTGGTATATCAGACTTGAGAACCTACTACTTAAACATTTTCTGCAGGGAATACTGAGAGCAGCACCTCTTAAACCTCAATGTGCATCCAAACTCCCAGGGATTTTGTTAAAATGCAAATTCGGATTTGGTTTATTTAGCATGGTGCACAGAATTGTACTCTTAATGTATTTTCAGTACAAAGGGTCTAGCAGATACTCCCTTTATAAAGGCTTTTGGAAATACAGTTGTGCCAGGGACACCAACATACTGGAAAAGTGTAGTGGTGGCTATCCTTAAACCAATCTCTTCCAGGGTTGATAATGAAAGACTCTGCTGTATTTCTGGGGTCTTTGACATGCAGATGATAAGATCCTAAAATGACAACTAAAATTAACAATGCTGAATTAATAATGAGGTCCGAGTGGCCTAGAAGAATATAGGATGATAGCTAAGAGAGAATTGTGTTGCTATCAGGATGATGTATTTGTAGCCAACTCTGGTGCTGCTTATTTAATAAAAATTTAAAAGAAGGGAAGGGCTGGGTATGATGGGTATACATACTATAATCCCAGGTGCATGTATATAGGAGGCTAGGGCAGGAGGATTGCAAGTTCAAGGCAAGCCTAGGAAACTTAGGGAGAGCCAGTCTCAAACAAATAAATAAATACATACATAAGTAAAACGGCTGGGAATGTAGTTTAGTGAAGTGTGCCTCTGGATTTAATCCCTAGAACAAACCAACAAACACGCGTGCGCATACACACACACACACACACACACACACACACACACACGCTCGCACACACAAACCAGAAGGGAGAATGACAAAGAAAGGGATGGAGGAAAGGAGAATGAAGGAAGGAAGGAAGGAAGTAGAGTGGGAAGGAAGGAAGGAGAAGAAAGCAAGGCAAATTGAGAGCCCTGTTAACCACTGCAATGGAAAATCACTAGCCAGTCTCTAGACATAAATTGGTTGAGTTCTAGAGCCCTTTGATTCAAGGGAAGGCTGTGTCCCCTTGAGGAAGGTTTCTGAATAGTCACTGAAATTCATAGAGAAAATAGTTCTTCACTTAAAAAGATCTAAGGCCATTTGTTAAGCCTGATGTAGGTACTAGAGAAGGTAAGGGCCTTAACTATTATTACTATATATTTTTTAAACTTGCCAGATCAAAAATAGCAGCGGCTGCTTTCATCCAGGGTTTATTTCCCCATAGCCTTAAAATATTCAAATGGCTAACAAGGACATTGACGTTAAAGTTTAACTTCTTTATTAGGAAAAAATTAACTATTGTGGAAATGACTCAATACTGACAAGCACACATTTCAGGACTTTGCATTCTCTCTCTCTCTCTCTCTCTCTCTCTCTCTCTCTCTCTCTCTCTTTAATATTTATTCCTCAGTTTTAGGTGGACACAATATCTTATTTTACATTTATATGGTGCTGAGGATTGAACCCAGTGCCTCATGCATGCTGGATGAGCACTCTACCACTGAGCCCCAGCCCCAGCCTACATTCTCTTTAGAACAGATGATGATCCTAAATATGTCAGTCGGGTATGTCTAAGGACACAAATGAGAATGTATGTTCGTGAACACAAAATTAAAAATGTGTACTTTGCCCTTTTCATCACAGTATATCTTTCTCTGAGATGGAGAGTTGTGTTAGCATCACTTTCAAGTATGGCACTAATTTATTTTTAAACTATTTCTAAAGAAATTGGAGACGGTGATATTTGTTCATTAAATACAGATGTCTATTTCTATCTAGTCTTCCTTTGACTTCACCTTTCTAGTGTTCTTACTTACTCATACTAAATATTCAAATACAGAATAGCTTTTAAGTTCCCCCCATGGGTTCTCCTCAATTACACAGATAACTTCTAGCAATAAGCTTAAATCATTGTAAAATTGTAGTTTAAAGAAAATGGATTTTTTTAAAAGGTTGCTGGTTTTTAAAATTTAAATAAAACATATAAACAAAAGTATATTTATATAAGTAGACATCATAAGTATTTTCACAAAGTGAACATACATGTGTAACCAAAGCTTAAATTAAGAAATAGAGCACCATCTGCAAACCAGAAGTCACCTTGCCTCAATCCCCCTCACGAGCCACAGAGTGACTGCCATTCTGATTTTAACACTGTAAAAAGATGTACTCTGTTTTTCAATTTTATGTGAATGAAAACATATAGGATGTATCATCTTGACTCCCTGACTTGTTTTGCTCACCATATTATTTATTAGATTAGACCATGTTGCTGTATGAAATTGTGTACTTTCATTACTGCATAATATTCCTTTGTATTTATTCTTTCCATGAAAGACGACTGTTTCCATTATGAGTCTTTTACAAAAAGTGGTGCTGTGAGCATACTTGTATAATATTTTGGGGAACATAAGTATGAAGTGTTTTTTGGGGTATATGCCAGAAAATTGAATTGCTACATTCTAAACTGTGTGCTAATTCAGGTTTAGTATATACTACCAAAGAGCTTTCTAAACTAGCTGTCTCAATTTATACTCTTACCAGAAAAGTATGAAGACTCTCATTAATATTTAAAATTGTCAAAGGCTTATTCATTTTTGTAATTCTGGTAGTTTCAATTTGCATTTCTCTGATGACATCTATTGTTAAACATATTTTCCCTGGTTTCTTGACTGTTTATTTGTATATTTTTGAAATGAGGATATCTGTTCAAGAAGATTGTCATTTTTTTCCTATTGACTTATCTAAGACTTTCATATATATTTATAAAGTTCTTCATATATTCTGAATATTATTCTTTTGACAGATATATGCATTAGAAATACCCCTCCCATTTTAGTTAGCATGTCACATTCTTAATCACATTTTTAAATTCATCTTAATTTTAATATGGACTTCTTGATCAAGTTTTTTAATATCTATTTTTCAGTTGTAGTTGGACACAATAACTTTATTCTATTTAATTATTGTTATGTAGTGCTGAGAATCGAACCCAGGGTCTCGCACATGCTAGGAGAGCGCTCTACCAATGAGCCACAACTCCAGGCCCTTGATCAAGTTTTTTTAAAGGAGTAATTTCTGCTCTTGATTAAGAATTTACTGGATATCTTAAGATAATGAAGTTATTTTTATATTCTTTCTTGAAAGTTTTATTATTTATCTTTCACATTTATACCTACAAGTCAGCTAGGACTGACTCTCATCATATAAAGAATAGGATTAGATTTATTATTTTCCTATGTGACTATCCAGTAAACTGTACATTTATTGCAAAGATCATCTTTTCCCACGGAATCACAGTGAATAGTAGAAGAGCATACACATGTAAGTAAATCCATTGTAGAATGTCTCTACAGTTTCATTGGTCCCTGTGCCTATCTTTATGCCAACACTACACTGTCTTAATTACTACAGTATTATGTATAGCATGCCTTAATGTAGTAACCATCTAGTTTACTTTTCAATATTGCCTTAACTATTCTGTGTTTTTTGCATAATTCTATAAATTTCAGGTTTAGATTCTTAGTCTTCACATCCACATGAGTGCACAAGTGTTTTAGTCAGATTTTACATCACTGTGACTCATACACCTGACAAGAACTACTTAAGAGTAGGAAAAGTTTATTCTGATACACAGTTTACATACATTCAGCTCCATCCGTGTAACATGTACAACTTATTCAATTTAACAGAAATCCCCATGAAAGAACCATTACAATGAAGTCACACAGAATCTTCATTACCATCTAAAGATTTCTCACATACCATCACAGTTCAGTCCACTTTCTGTTTCTAGCCTCAGACGACACAGATCTATTCTCTGTCCCTGGTAATTACTGCACACTTACTACAATGCTAAATAAATGGATTCACACAGTGTCTGCTCCAGGGTACCTGATTTCTTTCACTCCACATAACAATATTGAGATTCACCCATGTTATATCATGTGTCAGTAGTTAGTTCCTTTATATTTCCTTCACTGTATGGTTATAACACCATTTTCTCATTCATTGGCCTACAAATACAAATTCTGGTTATTTCCAATTTGGGGTTACTGTGTATATAACTACAATAAACATGTATAGACCACTGTTTATGTAAGCATATGTTCATTGTTTTAGGTAAATACTTAGGATTGCTGGGTCATGTTGGAGGCATTTATTTTTGCTTTTATGTTATCCCCAGTTTTCCAAAGTAGCTATACTCTTTTACATTGCATGAAATGTAAGATTCTCTTGTCTCAGCAGTTCTATACGACTTTTAAATAAACCAGTTTTACATTTCACCTAATTTTTAGGTTTGTTGGTTACTATACAATATTCCCACTCTCTAACCAGTTGACTATTTCACTTAATCCTCACCAAATATTCAGTCATAGAAATTATTCTATGTTTACATGTGATGAAACTCATTTATGTAGAAGTGGAGCTGAGTGCTCATAATTTCACAGCTAGCGAGTGGTGGAATTGGGATTTGAATTTATGTCTGACAATTAGTACAGTATCTCTTATTATACCCTGCCATTTTTAAAAAATACAATCTTTAGTAAGAATAAAGATTTACACATGCAATTTTGAAGAAGCACCATAATGTTATCTAATTTTCCCCTGGTGTACTGCCAGGGAGACAAGGCAGCTTAGTATTTGAAAGATACTCTTTCTAGGTTCACATCATGGCTTAGCTGCTTGTCAGCTACGTACACTTATACGATTTTTAAAACTTTAAATGACTTCCTTTTTAAATGATTATAATAATAGGACTTTTCTTATCAGGCTTTTGTGACAATTCAATGTGATTATTGCAGTTAAATGCTTACCACAATTCCTTCTGTACAGGAAAATTCAATAAGTATTATTGCCTCCATAACCTTATTCTAGATAAATCAATAAGAACAATAGAAGCAAACAATATCAATTGTAAGAGAAAATGTCTTAGGAAATGATTTTGCTTTACAAAATATGTAAGATTTTGAGGTCTGTTAAAAATCCAGTGTAAATATCAATGCTAATATCAAAATAAATCATTATATTCTGCTGAAGTTTGCCTTTTCAAAATTTAATGTTCAGCATGGTCTCCCTCTGAGAATAAGAGTTGTAACTAGTATGTAATTCTGGATTTGCCATTAAATGGAGGGGGGTATACATAGAATGAAGCCCAAGAGTGGAAAACCAACATAGAGAGTCAGATGTCACGGACATTATTATTAGACTACTTGAAGCAAGGCTTATCCAAAATGTATTTTTTTGTTGGTTTGTTTCTGTATACTCAAAAGAAATCCACCAACTGCAGAGTATTTTCAGTATTTTTGTTGTGCAGTCAACAACCCTTTCTTGATCTCCTTCTATTCTCTTTTATTTTAGCTACGCAGCTCTTCAGGGGTCACCACATTCTGTGTTGTTCTACATTCTCACCAATTTATCTTATGCCTTTTTTTAAAAATATATTTTTTAAGATGTTGATGGACCTTTATTTTATTCATTTATTTATATGCAGTGGTGAGAATCAAACCCAGTGCCTCACCCATGCTAGGCAAACACTCAACCACTGAACCACTGAACCAGAATCTGAGCCCTGTCTTATGCCTTTTTGATAATAGAAATCTTAACAGATATGAGGTGATAGCTCATTGCAATTTTAGTTTATATCTACCTGAAGACTAATGATTTTGAGTACTTTGTCATATACCAATAGGGCATTTTTTATGTTTTATTTAGAAAAATGTCTCTTTGAGCTCTTGGTCAGTTTTTTAATCAGATCATTGTTAGTTTTATTTTTTCATTTATGTTTTGACATTTAGTTGTATGAGTTCTTGATATATTTTTGGATATTAAACCCTTTTCAGACATATTTGCTGCAGTCCAGCTGCAGCAAACTAACCGGGGGGTGACGAACAACTTGTGTACATTGATACAGCAGGAGTGGGAGCCGTTTATTGTAGGACAGGAGGACAGGAGGGGTATATATACATTACACACAGCTTATCTTAGTTAACATAAACTAGATACAGCAGTCAACCAATAAGGAATCTCCACACTTAATGGCTCCCTGGCATTACTTCACAAACCACTCCCTCTGGCAAAATGCCAGGGGCCATCTTGACTTGTTTACAGACCCTAACACATATTACTTGCAGATATTTCCCTCCATTTTATGCTTTTTTTTTTGGTGTTTCCTTTACTGTGTAGATTTTTAGTTTGATGGAGTTCCACTTTTGCTTTTGTTACCTGTGCCTTTGGTTTCATACCCAAAAAGGACATTGTCAAGATTAATATTGAAGACATTTGTTTTCTTATATTTTATTTTTGGAGTTTTACAGTTTTCAGGTTAGTAGTCTTTAATTCATTTTAAGTAAATATTTGTAAGTTGTCCAAAGTGAGTCCAATTTCATTCTTTTCATAGAAACAACTGGTTTTTCCAACACCACGTATTTAAGGAATTGTTTTTCCTCCACTGTGCATTCTTGGTGTGCTTGTCAAATATTGTAGTCATATATGCATGGTTTTATATCTTAGATTTCTATTCTGATCCATTGGTTTATATGTCTGTGTATATACCAAGACCACACTCTTTGATTACTATAGCTTTGTAACAATTTTAATCAGGAACTGTGATATATCCAATTTTGTTCTTTATCAAGATTGCTTTGGCTATTCAGAGTCTCTTGTGGTTCCATGCAAATATTGAAAATACACTTAACCAAGGGGATGAAAGATTGGTAGACTGAAAACTACAAGACATTGACAAAACAACTGAAAGAATTTACAAATAATGGAAAAGTACCTGGGTTCATGGATTTAGAGAATAAATATTTTTGAAATATCTTTGCTACCCAAGGTATCTGCAGATTTAATCCAATCCATGTCAATACTATAATGATTTTTCCCCCAGAAATATCAAAGACATTCTTGAGTGTCATGTTTGAATAAATAAGAAATGGAAAGTTTTAACTCTTTTATAGAGAAGCCATATGAGATAATAATATCACATGATTATCATTAGATGGATATTGGTTTTAACTCCTCATATGATGTTACTAAGGTTTATATTGTATATCTTTATCCCAGTATACCTTCAAGTGGTATTATAGCACCTCATGCAAAACAATAAACATCACAATTTGTATGCTTTCTTTCCTCCTCTTCCACATGGTACACTAAATTTTTAGAAATTTTACTTGCATGTGGTATATATTACACAGATCTGAGATCTGAGCTGTGAACTTCAGTCCCTATACCTTGATCTGTTTGGGGTTTTGATTCCATCTCTTCAACTCAGAGAATCTTCCTGCTTCTTCCTGGATTTCCTTTCCTTTCAACTTTACCTGGAAACTCTCTCAAACACTATAATAGGAAGCTAGAGCAAAAGTAGGATTTATTCTATTTGTTTTTCATTTGTTGAAAGTCCTCTTCTTCTCAAACTATCAGTTATTCACATTCTGGTATTTTAAGTTTCTGTGAAAAAATGTGTTTGTTTGTTTGTTTGTTTGGTTGTTTTTTTTTGTTGTTTGTTTGTTTTTTAAAAAAAAAAACCCTCTCTCTCTGGATCTTACATTATCTTCCACATATCCTTTCTTTAACTTTCTATCAGAGCAAAATTCCTTGGAAGAATAGTTTTCTCCTTGTATGTAATTTCTCACTTTCATTCTTTATTAAAGCCAAGCCAGGTAGGCTTTATTTCCAAATACTTCACTAAAATGATTCTCATTAAGCTGACCACTGATAGGCACATAGCTAAAACCATGAACTAACCTGATCTTATCTATTCTATTTGTTTTTCATTTGTTGGAAGTCCTCTTCTTCCCAAGGTATCTTGGGAAGACAATAGAATTTAGGACATGGTGGTTATTCTTTTCCTTTGTGATATTTTCTTCACTTGACTTTTAGGGAACTGCATTCGGATGGTTTATTCTTGCTGTGTTGGAGATTGTCTTCTTAGTCTTATTTACTAGGTCTTTCTGAACTCTCTCTCTTAGTGTTGAATTGCCCAAAGACTCAATTTTAAACTTCCCCTAGATTCAACTCAGACTCTTTCCCATTGTATTCTGGGTTAATATCATTCTTTTAAATAGTATCAACGTGTTTATTCATCCAACTTTTATACTCCCTGACCAGAACCGAATTCTTGAATCATGTATCTAAGCATTCCTAATAAAAATCCCAAACTCAAAATAAGGTTCTGATCTTTCAATTCAAAGCCTATTCCTTTTACAGTCCTTCCTATTCCAGTTTTAGAATCACCCTTTAACTATAAGGTCCTCAAACTCTTGGATGATATTTAACTTTTGTTTTTTTTTTTTTTTTTTTTTTTTTTTTTTTTACCGTATCTTCTATCAATTAGGAAATTCCATTGGCTTTACCTTAAAAATCATATCCAGAATCTGACAATTCTAGCCATCCCCTGCTACCATGTTGGGTTAATCTCTTGTTCAAATTACTGTACTTACTCTCTAACTGGCCTCAGCATTTCTATGTTTTGCTCCATTTAGTCTACTTTAACTGGAGCAGCTAGAGTCTACCTATTAAAGGTGAGATGAAGTGTTTGTGGAGAAAGTATTCCAGTGATGCTCCATTGTTTTCAGAGAAAAGCCAAAGTTCCTGGTATGATCTGTGGATCTCTATGCAATTTGGCCCTCTACTGGCTCTTTCATCTAATTTATTATTCTTTGTTTCTGCTTTAGTTACACTGGTCATATCGCTGTGCTTCATTTATTTATTTATTTATTATTTTGAGAACTCTCTCAGTGTAGGAGTTCTTGACACAAATAAGTAAGCTGCCAGGACCCAGTTAATTAGCTGAAAGAAGAACTTCTGTTCTGGTTAGTGTATTTACTGTTAAAGATCTGGGAAGAGGTAAGAAAAGTAAGCCTGAGCCTTGTTGTACAAACTATTGACCAATTCAGAACAGAACAGGATAGAAAACAGAAAAACTGACACAGTTTGTCACACTTTCACAATGCTTCATCTACAGAAATGGAAAAATATCCTGCAAGTAGAAAGGTATGTCTCAAAAATGGTTAAGCTATAGAGTGATACTTATAACCTACAAGATCATATCTTCAATAAGCAGATATAATTTGGTCTCTTTATAATTTGGATATTTTCTGTTCCTTTTTCTTACTTAATTTCTCTGGCTAGAAATTTCAACATTATAATTAATAGAAGTTTGTCTTGTTTCTTTTCTTAGAGAAAATTTTTCCAACCTTACACATTGTAATCTTTGTTGTGGAGTTTTCATGTATGGCTTTTATTATATCATTTTCTTCTGTTCCTAGATTGCTAACATTTTTCATGAAATGGTGTTTAATTTCATTAAATGCTTTCTCTACGCCAATTGAGGTGACCTTGTTTTTTTTTCTTTTTCATTTTTTTAATGTTGTGTATCAAGTAGACTGATTTTCATATCTTGAACTATCCTTGCATTCCAGGAACAAATCACCGTAATTATAGTGTATAATCCTATTAATGATCTGCTGAATTCAGTTTGACTGTGTGTTGTTGATAATTTTTGAATTATTGTTTGTAAAAGATATGTATCTGTAGTTTTAATTCCTTTAATATCTGACTGGTTGTGGTAATAGGGTACCAAAAGGTGAATGCTGGCCTCAGAGAGTTCAAAATTTTTACCTTCTCTCCAGTATTATGAAAAAGTTTGAGAAGAATTGTTGTTAGTTTGGCAGGAAGATCACGAGTTCAAACCAGTCTCAAAATAGGGCTGGGGATGTGGCTCAGAGGTTGAGTGTCATTTAGTTCAATCCCTGATTACCTTACCCTCCCCCCAAAAAAAGAAAATGCTTGATAAAATACACCAATGAAGTTCTGTTTCTTTGGGAAGAGATATTTTATTACTGATTCAATATGCTTATTAGTTATAAGTCAGTTCAGATTTTGTATTTATCCATTAGTCAGTCTTGGTAGGTTTTGTGAATTTAGAAATTCCTCTATTTCATCTAGGTTATCCAGTATGCATACATTTGTTCAAAGTATTCTCTTACACTCTTTCCACTTTTGTAAAATTAGAAGTACTGTTTTCTTACAGTTCTATTTCTGATTTTAATAATTTACATGTTTTCTTTTTTCTCTTAGTCCATTTCTTATTGGCTTTATTGATCTTTCCAAGAACTATTTTGGTATCATTAATTTTTCTATTCTCTATTTTATGGAACTGATCTAGCCATTGTTATTTTTTTTAAAGAGAGAGTGAGAGACAGGAGAGAGAGAATTTTTTTTAATATTTATTTTTTAGTTTTCAGCAGACACAACATCTTTGTTTGTATGTGGTGCTGAGGATGGAACCCAGGCCGCACGCATGCCAGGCGAGCGCAATACTGCTTGAGCCACATCCCCAGCCCTAGCCATTGTTATTTCATTCCCTTTGGTAGCTTTATGTTCTTTGCCCTTTTTTTCCTTTTACCCTAAGTTTTAAAGTTGTTATTGAAGATCTTTCTCATTTTTAATCCATTTATGCATTTATACATTTTAATGTATTTATACATTTTGATGCATCTATAGCTATATATTTTCTCGTTAAATTACTTTTTCTGTGTCTCATAAGTTTTTATTCATTATGTTTTGATTTTCATTTTATCTGTCTCTTTTTCAATTTCCTTTTTGATTTCTTGTCATAGACGGGATTAATGCACTTATTAAAGAGGCTTAAGAAAGTTTCCTGCCTCTTTCAATCCTTCCACCATGTGAGGATGCCATAATAAGTGCCAACTCTGAAGTAATTAAGAAATGAGAGCTTTGTCTGCATGCATAGGATTAATGTCCTTTTAAAAAGAGCTTCAGAGAGTTGCATGGCCTTCCCATTCTCCCTGCTATATGAGGACATGGTGATTATCCCTTCTGTTATAAGAGGATCCAACAAAAACATGCCATCTTTGAAGTAGAAAGCAGCCCTCACCAGACCCCAAATCTGCTGGTGCCTTGATCTTGGACTTCCCAGCTTCCAGAAGTAGGTCATTTTTAAGTTACATAGTCTAAGGTGTTTTTTATAGCTGTAATAATGGGCTAAGATATCTCTCTAGTCTAATTTTTACTGGAATGGAATTACATTTGAGAATTGGCAAAAAAGATATCCAGTCAGCCAGTACTGAGCAGTAGTGTTGAAGTGTAGAAGAAGTAAAACTGTTTAAATGTCTGCTATGATTTGAAAATGGTTTGATTGCACCAACCCACCAACCACAAAGGTTCCTGTGATTGGAGGCTGAGACCCAGGGTCATGGTATTGGGAAATTCTTGAAACTTTCAAAAAGTGGGGCTTAATGTGAGGTCCTTAAGTCATTGGAGGTGTGCTCTAAAATATAATTTTTGTACAACCCCTTCAGCTCTTGAAGAAGGGTTGTTATAAGAAGAGCAATTCTGATGAGACCCAGTGCTCTCTACTTCCTGGCTTGAGATGTGACTACTTGCCATCTGCCATCTTCCGTGAGGTCCTTACTGCACCTGAGCAAATGCAGGCATCATTTATTTAAACATTAAAAAACTGTGAGCTACATAAATATTTTTTTTCTTTATAAGTAGGCTGTGTGAGCTATTTTATTATACTGATTTAAAGCTGTCTAATGCAATGTCTGATTTTACATTTTAGATTTTGGTACTCCTAGTTTGAGGCTAGACGTTGTCTGGGCTTTTATTATTTTTTGGGGGGTATGAGAAATTAGAATTGGAATTTTTTCCAATTTGGGGCATGAAGAATTATAAGATCAATTTAAGGAAGAACATACTGTATAAGTATCATAAAATGATCACTTGAAGAAATAAGCAACAAAGAGCAAAGTATCGGATCTTACCAAAATAATTTAACAAAGATTGACGTTTTTGAATCTAAATTCAAAAAAATCAATCTTTGTTATATAAAACAAATAAATAGTCTTGCATATAAATGTGTATATATACATCAATCATAAAATAATTAAATATAATAAAATAAATAAAAAATCAAGAGTTATAAATAGACCACATAGTTTGTATGTGAGATGTCCCCCAAAACTCATGTGTGAGACAATGCAAAAAGATTCAGAGGAGAAATGATTGGGTTGTAAAAGTCTTAACCAATCAGTGATTTAATCCCTATAGAGATTAACTGAGTGATAGTTGAAGTGGTAGGATGTGGCTGGAGGAGGTAAGATTTGGTTTGTGGCTTTAGGTATATATTTGTATATGAAGAGCTGAGTCTTTCTCTGTTACCTGATCATAATGTAAGCTGGTTCCCTCTGCCACACTCTTTCACTATGATGTTCAGCCTCACCTTTGAGCTCCAAGGAATGGAACCGGCCTTCTATGGACTAAGACCCCTGAAACCATGAGACCAAAAATAAACTTCTCCTCCTCTACCATTGTTCTGGTCAGATCCTTTAGTTAGAGCAGCGAAAAATCTTGACTAAAATAAGGAGGAACCCTAAAATGGCATTTGTTTTTTTTCTACTCATGTGGTTACAATAACATACTTGAAGTAGAGTAATTTATAAGGAACACAAATTTATTTTCTCACAGTCCTGGAAAAGTCAGGAAATCCAAGATCATGGTTGTAGCAGTCAGTGTCTTCTGGTGGAATTCTCCCAAGGTGGAAAGATGGATGGTGTCATTGTGGAGGAAGAGATAAAAAGGCATAAAAGGTCTAGCTAGTTCCCTGAGCCTTCTTATAAGCCCTGTAATCCTTTCCTGAAGTTCATAACTCTTAATACTTTTACATCAAGTGTTGAGTTTGAATATGAATTTTAGAGGTATACAAATATTCAAACCGTAATTTTCACTGAACATTTGAAAAATCACTCAACTTCATTGGTCTAGGATTTGTAAGCAAGAGATAAACATGAATGAAATATTCAGAATGCTGTACTGTCTCACACCTATCAGATAAACCAAAATAATGTTTGCTAGCAGCAAGAAATTGCAAGCTTGTGGGAAAATGGAATCACAAAATGATGCTAACATTTTGGAGAGCAATTTGGCACTACTTAGTAAAATGCGAAGAATGCAAACTCTATGATCAACAATTATATCTCTGCATTTAGTTTCTATAGAAATTCTTTTGCATGTATAATAAAAGATACGAGCAAGGATATTTGAGGCAGCATTGCTAATAATAGAAAAACACTAAGAATGGCGAAAATGCTAAATGCTGGAAGAATGTAAAAATGAAATGTTGTACACTTACACAATTCAATACCTGACATAAATTTAAAGTAATATACTCAATTTCATTGTAACATAATCTCAAAAACATGTGTTCAGAAACATAGGCGATTTGAAGGACGAGACAGAATGATTTACATGCAATTTAAATCTATAGATAATTCTGTAGATGTATATTCATGGGTTTGTCTCAACCTATCTACATCTATCAGGAATTTTTATACTGTTATGAATCTATTCATCTTTCAGTTAACCCACTGATATATCTATCTGAAATATTTTTAAATAAACTACAACAATTATATTAAATCTATGAACATAGTTGCCTAGAGATGGGAAAGGAGTTTGCTGATATGGATCAGAACTAAAGCAAAGTAAATTTCAACTTTATTTATAATGTGAATGAATAACATATATCTTTTTATGAATAAAAATACAGAAAGCAAATTCCACAATGTATACAATTGTAGGTTATGATTTCTTTTTTTAATTTTAATCTTTTTAAAATAAGTGCTCCAAATGAAAGAATTAAATATACATATTTGTGGATTTTCATCCTTTGAAATCTAAATATATTTTATTGGCTACAGTAGGTAAAAATTGTCATCTGTGTGCAATATCTATAGTGTGCTAGGGAACAATTCATAAGGGAACACAGAAGCATTTATTCAGAGGACCCTTATAGAGGTCTCACCTTATTAATTCCATCTGCAAAGAGAGAAGTGGTTCCTGGAGATGAAATAATTATTGAAAACTCAGAGGCAAAGGAGAACCCAAGAGACCATCCATAAAGATTCTGTCATTTGGGTAATGAAGAAACTGAGGTCCACGCACAGGAAGTAACTTGGCAAAAATTATGTGTTCTCATCATTGGCAGTTTGTTCTCAACTTCTAGTTACATATGCCACACAGAATTGCAGGTGCTTCTTCTGGGAAATCAAATTACTTTTTCCCGTTCCAAAGACTTTTGCTTCTGGGCAAAAACAATGAAGTCAGAAGCAATACCAATTAGTGATTCCTGTATTATGCACTAAGTCAAGAAGCACAGTAATTCATGCTCTAATGTCTGGGGTTTCCTTGATCTGCCATCAGTTCAGTTCAGTTCATGGGAGCTTCTTTGTCCCTAGGTCCCCATTCCAGCTGTGCTTCATGTGGCTTTGGCTTTACTTCAACTGACTTCAGGGAAACTCAAAGAGGGCAAAGTTCCTTCTTAAGAGATGTAATTTTTCAGAGCTTTCGAGGATGGAATTAATTAAAAGAGAAGGTCAAGAGGGCTTAAACACCTCTTGCTCTGGAATGAAATACCGCACCAAATGAATGACTGTTATTGATTAAGCATTTCAATTGCCCACTTGGATAGTCAATCAATATTAAAGAGCCAGATTCTTCAAAATATTAGATAAAATGAAGACAAAGATTTTAGCTTAGATACTGACTTCTTAAAGTTTCAATAAATGTTTCAAGGATGCCTCTTTGCATCCAGTTGAATTGCAGGGGAATAAGTAAAGGCAGAGTGATGGATTGGTGAGCTGCTCGAAAAGCAATAGTTGCTGCCTGTGGCACTTGTAACTCACCCTAGAAACATGTGTCTTGAGGCTTGTGGCAAGAGAAGATCTGATGTAATGGGTGTGTTTTTCAGTGTCATAATACAAGGGGTATTTTTCTTTCAATTAAGGACAGAAAGACAGCTACCTATTGAGAATTCATTTCGGGCATTAAAGGAAAGTAGTGACAATTTGTTGTTCTAGTTTTATAACTGAAAATAGCCAAAGAGATCTAAAAACAATGCTTGTAAGAGGTTCAAAAAAGAGGCCACGGCAGACCTGAAGGACCGTGTCAGTTCTACCCCTGGCAGGAAGAGCTGGCATTTACATAGTACTTAATAAGGACTGTCAATGTTGATTCATTTAATTCTCATGATAAGCTTCTGAGCAGGTATTAATGTTATCCTCATTTTGTAAATGAGGACACAATCACGGATTATTTTGCCTAATGTCACTCAATTGTTAATAGCAGACCTATTATTTGAATTGAGGCAGTGTTATTTCCACCTGTGAGGCTTGAGGTTTCTAAACTTAAACATACATCAAGAGCATCGAGGGAGTTTGTTAAACCACAGTCATCTGGGTCCCATCCCCAGTGTTTCTGATTTATTAGGTTTGGGGCGAGACCAAAAAATTTAAAATCAAACGAGATTCAAATTAATGCAGAGCCGCCTGGCCTAGGAGTCCACTGCACTTGGCCAGAGCACTTGATAGCATTTGATTTATCATTACCTCCCTACCTAAGATTCTGCAGCATTCATAGAGCAAATGGTACAAAACATCTATAATGGACTGTCAGTTTCCTTTAGGTAATCACCTAAGCATAACGTCCTGGATACGTAAAACTTTTTGATCAGTAAAAGAAGTGAAACAGAACTATAAATGCACCAATTAAAAGTGACTGCATCATATATCTTATGTCTTGAGATCACATCTATGACTGAAGCACATCATTTGTGAACTCAGTTATGAATATAGCTGAACACTGTTTTCTGCTTTTTCCAAGAAAAAAAACCTAGATAAACCCTCTCGCTTCAATTGCTCTTAGTTGACTTAACAATCATTTATGCTGGAGGTCACACAGCAGCACATTATTAGTCTCCTGCTGGCTTTGCTGTAGATAGCAACTCTCAATTGGGAGGTATGGTGCTAATGGTTGCCTAGGTTACTCTTGGGGACCTGAAGGCCACTTTTGCTGAAAATTCTTCACGTAGGCCTGCAAATGTCCAATAGGTGACTGGAGAGGGATTAAAAAGGCTTGGTATCTCCATTTTCATATTGGGTGTCTATCTTTTTTTTAATATTTATTTTTTAGTTTTAGATGGACACAATATCTTTATTTTTTATATTTATGTGGTGCTGAGGATTGATCCCAGTGCCTCATGCATGCTAGGTGAGCACTCTACCATGGAGCCACAATCCCAGCCCCATATATTATCTCTATATTTATTATTCCTTTAATCTTTGGGTCAGGTTCTCCTCAGCTCTGTATTTAGACCCATTGAGCATTTAAGAAATGTAATATGTTAATTGACATAGATATTGTGCAATATCCTTCATTGCCAGCCTCCATGTCAATAAAAGAAATATCAGACCAGGAAAGAAGTGAAAAGAGGTGGCCCCTGAATTCCTGGAAGATATCTGCCTACTCCCAGAAAAGACACAAATATTCTTCCCCTTCATTAACCTATCTAAATCCCTCTCTATTTCTATACTATGTCTATAACCCCTCAGAAACCCCCCCTAAAGTGGAAAAGCTGGTTTGTGATCAAAGATCCCTCTTTCCATTCTTCAGCTATTGAATAAAGCCTTTTTATCTCCCCAAAATCCATCTCCTGGACATTTTTTTTTTCCCAGAGGATGAGCCTCTAAACCTGAATTTGTAACACTATCATTTGAGGTTAGTTGCCTTATACTCAGTTATTTAGTGATGATTCATAATGCATATTTTCATATTCCTAAGGTGTTTCTCTTGATTGCAATTCCCCCTCATCCCTTATTAAAAATAAACATCCTACTTATACTTTAAGGCCCTACTCAACCTCCATTGTTGTATTAGTCAGTCTTTTGTTGCTGTGACAAAATACCTGAGAAAACTTACAGCAGGAAAGATTTATTTAGGTTCAAAAAATAAATATTTTAGAGGTTTCAGTTCACTTGGCCTCACTTGACCTCACTGATTCTGGCCTGTGGTGATACAGAACATCAGGTTAGGGAGAGTGTAACAAAGCAAAGCTGCTTATCCTTGGCAGCCCAAAGAGAGAGAGAGAGAGAGAGAGATAGGAAGGGAGAAAGCAAGGGAAAGACAGAAAGAAAGAGTCCAGGGTGCCAGAAGCCATCCATGATGCATATGTGAACTGAGCCAGGCAGGGAAGCTTGGTTTTGGGAACTCCCAGTAGAAATCCACTGGTTTGAAAATGCATAAATCACGTGGTGCCCTCTTGTAGCTCACCACTCAAGTTCAAGCATAGCCTCCCAGAGATAGGTGTAGCTTGTCAAATGCCAATCAACCTATTTATGGCAAGACTCATGCCACATGGAGAAACAAGCACCAAAACTAGACTCCTCCCACTGAAACCTTATCCCAGCCTTTGACGTACTCCCCCTTAAATAAAGAATCGAGGCCTTTTTCATTTGTTCAGTTCCAGCTTCTATCAGAGACCCATCGGGTGCTCTGCTTTTTAAAATCTAATTTCTGGCTTTGTCTCATTTCTTACTGATTATTTCAGACTTTCTATTTCCCAGGCGCCTCACACCTCCAGGGCAGGAACCTGCTCTGTCCGGGTGCTGGACACCTCCATTACTGGGGATAAGATATACATTTCCAGGAGATGTGCCTTGAGATCTACTTCCTCCATCAAAGCTCCACCTCACATAGTTTCTATCACCTCCCCAAAACTCTACCAATCCATCAAAAATGCCATTAATCCGCTGATGAGCTCAGAATCCTCATGATCAAATCACCTTTCCAAAGGCCCCACCTCTGAGCACTGCTGCATTGAGGACCAAGTCTTCAAGAGGTGAGCCTTTGTGGGGATGTTCCAGATCAATGCAATGATCTGTATATAACAAAGTACACAAGCAATAATAGTTATGAAGTGTGGTGTCTCCTTTGGTTGAAAAGCACCTGAAGTGATAAGGTAACTCTTCCCTAGACTACTTTGTGGCAAAGTCAGAGTGAACTCAGTAGCTTGATATCATCAGAACATGAGCTTTATCCATTCCTCTTTGCTGCCAAATCAAGATGTCCTCCTCTCTATCATTGCCTTTCCCTCCATTATTCACTTCTTTTTTTGACTTTAATCAATGAAGGTCTCAAATTCAGACACTCCAAATTGAAATAAACACACAGTTGAGGTCTTGATATTTTAGACCTATCCAATGTGTGTCCAAGAACATGCCATCTCAGCTCAACAACCAACTCCAGATTCCCATGAATTTCTCTAGAAATGTCAACTAATCACAAGAATATCTATACAACCTTTGAAGTCCAAAAAAGTTTTTTTTTCTTTCTTTCTTTATTTTATAATCTATTTTATTCTATTTTTACATTTAATTTTTTTGTTTTAATTAGTTACACATGACAGTACAATGATCTTGACATATCATACATTTGAATCAGATGGGATATAATTTCTCATTTTTTCTGAGTGAAGTCCAAAAAATTTGAAGTGATATATATTCTAGCAAAACCAAAGACATTGGAATACATAGAAATAACTCCCCCCTAATTGAGCTTGCTTTATTCTTGAATCCTTCATGGCCCCATTCTTATAACCTTATAGAAATACCTCCTAGCTTTGGAAGTTAATTAAATATTATATGAACACAATTTCTAAATCTTTTGGCAAAGTAATGAAAGCTGAATACCTTTCTGCTTAATTCTGATCTAGATAATGGGAAAGAGAAGGGAATCTTTTGAGATTTATCTCTTCTTCTTGATAAGATAGCTATGCTATCTTAGAGTTGATAGAACTTAGGGTCAAAATCAAGAAGAAATAAGCCACCACCAGACCATCCAAAAGAAAGCCAGGCTTGCTTGTGTTGTGCAGGTAATTGGAGAATTAGTTATAAATTACTTGGAATTCAGGGAGCAAGTGGCTCCATAAAAGGATACATTAAACCACTGAACCAAAGTGGTGCCAATTTGTTGTCATGATAGAAACTATGGCAAACCCAAAATATGTATTTTCCAGGGACACTTGAGCTACAAGTGGTTGAGAATCTGAGACCAGAATTCCATGTTGTCTCAAATTCTAGATTCTGTGCATGCAGTCACTTTAAAAATACAAAGGCAAGAAATAAATAAAGAATAATTTTAAGATAAATTTTAAAAAGTGGTGACAAAACAAAAACAAAACTTGTACAGCTTCTTGATTTGACAGCCTCCAGTTATATTGGGGTTCCAGTAACACAGCAAGCAGCTAGCACCCTGCCTTAATGGGAAATGAGGTGGACATTTGTTTTTAGTTTGCTGTACTGGGACCCATGGCTCTTGTCTTATCTGTGCCTAGTTTATACTGTCTGACCAGCCCCCTTGCAACCCAATCAGTGTTCTCTCCAGGATCCAGGGAAAACCTGTCCTAGATTAGCCCCTCATCTTTCAGATGGTAGATGTAAATTCAATACATGGCCGTAGTAGGAAACAAATTCAAAGATTTAATCTTATAAATCCTGAACAGGGAAGGTAGGATGAACCCAGAGGGGAGTCCTTCATCCTGATCCTCAGCTCATAAAGTCAAGAATGAGGAGTTGTGAGGAGGGATAAGGAGAGACCTGGCAGTTCCTATCAGGGAACCGAGTGTGGGTTGCTTTAAATTTGCAGGCAAATGGCTGAATAATCCTGATCCTTTTTAAAGAAAATGGCAGGAAGGTAGGAAGGGATGAGATGCCTCTAAATTCTTATCTCAGGCCACAGGCTTTGAGCCATTTAGGTGAGGTGTAGGATTGAAAACTCCGTAAAGGTTGACTGAGCCCCGATTCTGGAATGAAAAAGTTAAACTTGTAAACCAAATGGATGCCGAGCAACATAAAATTAAAAGAACTCAGCACACTCCAACAGTTCTGTGAGCATATTAATCTTGGAGCATTATTTAGGTTTTAATAGGTGGTCTTTGTACTTTGATGATTTTATGAAAAAAAATATATAATCTCCAGGGACTTCTCTCTCAACCCTTCGGTAATTCATTCAAGAAATGCAATACAAGGCTGGGGTGTAGCTCAGTGATAGAGTGCTTGGTTAGTTTGTATGAGCCTCTGGTTTCTACCAGTGGTACCACAAAGAGAGAGAGAGAGAGAGAGAGAGAGAGAGAGAGAGAGAGAGAGAGAGAGAGAGAGAGAGAGAGAGAGAATGAAAACTATAAAAAGAAAGAAAAAAATACCCATTTTTAAATTCCCATTCACTCTGCTATAGACATTTCTTCTGAGTTCCATATGCCCTGGACCATGGAAAGTTTAGAGGGAGGTACATTGGTGAAAATAACAGGGACTATGGAGTCACTATCCCTTTGATTCAATTCACCTTCTGCTGCTTCAAATAGCTTTGTGAAAATTATTTCTTCTTTAGAGCATTAGTTTCCTCAACTGGTGTGGTAAAGCTGAAAGGAGATCATGTATATGGAAATGTTTCCCAAATTCTAAAAAGAAAAAAAGAGGAGAAGATTTCACTTTAGGGGGGCCGCAGCTATCACTATCATTAAAGGGAAGAAAGAAACCTCTTTCGCACTAAGCAGTTTGTTTGAGGATGTAAATAGAGTATTAACCGAGGAGGAAATGAACAACTTCTTTAGGCCAGCTCCCTAGGGATAATGGCAATTACCAAGAACAACTGCAGAGCTTTCACAGCGAGGGCCAGAGAGCTCAGACTCACAGCTGCTCACTATCTCTGACATGGATTCTGCTGACAGGCTTTGGAGAGAGGAGGATTACCTGGCAGAGTCCCACTAGGGACTGGGATATCAAAAGCTGCAGCTTTTGCAGATAGTGCTATTAAAACCTTGAGCCACAACTCTCTCTGGCCCATGCTGAGCTCAGGCAGTTGGATTTGTTTGCTTCTCATGAATCATGAGACTCTGAATGTCATTAGCATCTTGGTGCACTTTAATATCATTGTCCGTGGTAGCCAGACTCTGGGATATTGTTTCTAAATATAGATTCAAAAACCTGAGTACCTACTATGCACTGACATGACAGGCATGACACTCCACAGTTGACTTCTGGAAACTTCTGTCCTCTTAAGGCTATAATGCAAAATTGAGATTACTCCCCCTATAAAAGACTTCTGGGAAACTATCACTAAAAATAGACAAGTCCAAATGTTCAAACACCCCGACCTTCATTGCTACAGTGTAGGCTCATGCACCAGGTTTGGCCAACTGGATATTTTTCATTGGCACTTTTTAAACTGGATCCAGTAATATGAAGGAACTAGGGCCAGTGATAGCAGCAAAGACACCTCAGTATTCATGATAGCTCTGGTGTCTGGGAAGGCAGTGGTTCCTGGTATTGGCCAAGTTGTGCTCATTGTGGTATGACAGTAGTTGTGGTACCAATCTCAGACAACTGGGGAACTATCCTTAGTTCTGAAAAACCAGCCTCTACCTCAGAGCAAAGCCTGTCCAAGGAAGGGACATGGCTTTTGTTCTTGGAAAGACCCACAGAGCACCCCTAGGCACATTCCCACCCTGCTAAGTGGTTTATCTACAAATAACAGGAGAGATCTGCTGCACCAGGTGTCCCTGACTCAGTCAGGCTAGGTGGAGACCCATAGTAACCTCCTAGCAGCCACCAATCAGCATGAGACAGGGAAATACCTGGGATGCCAGATGACCCTCCCAGTAGTTTATGGTGTTAAGAAACCATGTAGTTCAGCACGTACACCCCTCTTGGCTTAAACCAATCAGTTCAAATGAATACCCCTTTTGTACTGACCAATCACCCCTACCCAACTTGTTCCCGCCAGTGAATGTGCTAATCATGTTTTAGAGTTGTTATTTGATTTTCCTGAGATGTGTGATGATTTGCTAAGAGATGCTATGATGTATGTGAAGTCCCTGCCTTCTCCAAAGAATGTATAAAACTGCTGCAAACCCTGGCTCAGGGCCTCTCAGCTTCACCAGTTGCTGTGTGCGCGCGTGGAGGACCGAGTTAGCTTGCAATAAACACCTCTTTGCTGCTTACATCGATCTTGGGTCTCTGGTGGTCTTTGGGGGTCCCGAATTCGAGCATAACAGTTCCTTGCCATTCTTCATGTTATATGTTCAGTAGATTACCTGATTAAGCACATTTACCTATGTTAAGTAAAGTTGTTCTATTATTAAAAACCAAGATTGAGCCAAGCACAGTGAGGCACACCTGTAATACCAGCGGCTCAGAAGGCTGAGGCAGGAAGACCTTGAGTTCAAAGCCAACCTCAGCAAAAGTGAGGTGCTAAGCGACTCAGTGAGACCCTGTCTCTAAATAAAATACAAAATAGGGCTGGGATGTGGCTCAGTGGTTAAATGCCCCTGAGTTCAATCCTAGTACCCATAAATAAATAAATGAAAACAAGATTGATATGAATATTAAATGGCTGATAATATCAGTCTTACAAAGGGAAAAGAAATATAATTTTGAGTGGAGAAATTAAGATATGTTTTCGTGGACATAAACCTGACAAATGAAATATATAGATGCCTTCTCTTCTTCTAATAAGATTCTACATTTTTTTTCTTCCTTTTATTTATTTATTTTTTTCAGAACTGGGGATTGAACACAAGGGCACTCTACCACTGAACTGCATGCTACATTCCCAGGGTCTTACTAAGTTGCTCAGGCTAGCCTTGAACTTGCTATCCTTCTGCTTCAAACTTTCCAATAGCTGAAATTATAGGCATGCATCCCTGTGCCTGGAAGAATCTGTTTTTCAACAAAAATATTCATAGGCACATAAAATTATTAAACAGAAAGGACTTTAAGAGTCTTCTTGGCCAAACAGCCCATTTTAAGATAAGCACAGTCAAAACCAGAGAGGGTAAGTATAACAAATCTACATTAAAGCCAATTCTATAAAATACCAACCTCCTTTCCCTTAAGTATATGTTCTTTAAAATACAAAACTGAATTGTTTGAACCTAAGAGTAAGAAAACAATCTTAAAGATTGGCATTAAACTTAGAGTAGAAGGTTGACATGGGACATTTTTTTTTCTGACTGTATAAAACATCCTATGCATCTCTTCATCTGATTGTTTGTGTAATAGTGAAATAATAGGGACCCTTGTTCATTTCATCCTTTATAATAAACTGGTAAATTTAAATAAAGTGTTTCTCAAAGTTCTGTGGGTCTTCTAGCAAATTATCTACCCCAAGTAGTGGTTGTGGGAGCCCCTGATTTATTGTTGGCTCCCCAGAAGTACAGGAGGCCAGCACTTGCAATTGAAACCTCAAGGAGGGCAGACTTAAGGCATTGAGCCCTTAATCTGTGGAATTGACACATACTCTAGGTAGTTAGTATTAAAACAGAATTGAATTATAGGATACCTAGCCAGAGTCAGAGAATTGGCTAGTGTGGAGGGAAAAAAAAATGCACATTTGGTGTTGGAATTAGAGAAAATCTGAGTTTCTGAGCTGAAATCAGGAGGGTCTTAAGTAGCCTATTTGCAAGTTTTCCTACTTTGTTCCCACAGGTCAAGTTCGATAACCAAACAATTCTCATTAAACGTGCAGGAATAATCCCTACTTCTCTCTGAGAAGGATTTCAGTTCCCTGCCAGTCTGCAGAATTATTCAACAAGCCAATCATGTCCTCCTGAAGGAACCAGAGGTCATGTCACGTTCTGGGTATGACCAAGCCTGTCACTCACTACCCATTTTCACTCTGCTCCCAAGTGCAATCCCTATGTGGCAGTGCATGGCATGCACCGTCTTGCTATCCCAGGCTGTGCATACACATGACTAATAGACTGCTATTGCTCTCATTTGTCTATTGTTTTTGGTGTGTTCAGCCCTTTCCATAACTCTCTAGTGAGAATCTCTTCCTAACCGACTTGGTGAACAGGAGAATATTGAAATAGCATGGTAAAGTCACTTTGCATAAAAGCATATGAACTGTAGGGGGAAATGTATCTTGATCCAATGAATTCCACTTTTATATATAATTATAATGCACTTATAGAAGAGAGATCAGTAGAGTAGAACAAGTGGATCAGTGGGAGGGAGGAGTAGGGGAAAGGGAAAGTACAGGGGAATGAGATTGTTCAAATTGCTTTATGTGCGTGTATGAATATGGTACAATGAATTTCACTATTGCATGTGATTATAATGCAACAACAACAGAAAGGAAGTGTACTGTGGTCATCTTCGGAATATAAAATCCTAATCGGCATCTTGCTTTTTCTCCTTTCTCTGTGGGACAGCCAAGTTCTCAAATACATGCTCAATGAATTGAGAGGCAACCAAAAACCAAAACCAAAAAAAAAAAGTGATGATTCTGGATTAGTTCTTATAAGTATCTTCACCATTAATTGCTTTGGATGGGTAATGTCTATTCCAAAGCACTGTTCTTCCGTACTATTATATCATCCATCTTGAAAGATGTTGAAGTGTATAGGAGATTTATTTATCTTTAGTCTAAGTATGCTAACTTACCATGGGACGTTTGGACCTACATTCATATAATTCAATATTAGCATTCCAGGTGGTGCTCCTACATAAACCAAAGTTGGTTTTTAGTAGTCAGTTTTCATGTAGTCCCAATCCATTTTAGTTATAGGTTTTGGATTTTTCTCTTTTGCAACGTCTTAGCTATTTCAGAAGTACTTGGAATATAAATAATTGTTCTGTGCCATGAAATGGGATGCGTTTCCATGGATCAGTTTGGAAGAGAATCATCAAAGGCTTAGAGAACCTAGAGGTGTCACTTCTGCTGAAACACTTGTGCTTGTCCTTTAGAATGAGGACAGCAACCTCCTGAAGAGTTAACAGGGTAATGTGTTCACTCAACTTATAAGTCATTGATTGACAAACATGTGGCTTTCTGATCATAATGACAATGTCTGATCACGTGTCCTGACTCTCCCCTTTGGGCAGTCCCCTCCAGTCCCTTGGTTGGCTTTCATGTCCTAGGCATTCAAGATTATGCCCCTTCATGTTCCAGTCCCCTATCTCTCCCCAGCCATCGATCCTCATTTAGTTTCCCTTAGACATATCACTTTATTTTCTCTTTCTACCTCTTGTGAAGCCATCTATCCTATATTTTATTTCCTTTGGACTTCCTTTTCATTTTTCTCAGAACTACCTACTTCTTGAAAGTCAAATCCATGGAGTTTCAAAGCTATTGTTTCAGATAGGGCCTTTGAGAGCCTTTGTAGGTCCAAATATATTAGAAAAACTAAATATATTTCCCACTGTATTATGGGCTTAGTAATCTAGTTCATGAATTTTTACAGAAGCAGCTAGGATATAAATGCTTAAAAGTATTAGTTATCACTAATTGTTGTTATTGTTATTTTTGTTATTATTATTGAAGGTCCTGACATATATTTAAGAATAGAGGCAAAGCATATACTCAGTGTGATTTGTTCTAAATCCATCAGTTATTTCCAGAGAAAAATGCTATTTTGGCAGGAATAATTTTTCAGAGGTATTCTATATTGATTTGAAGAAATAGAGAATGAAAATATGTCTTCATATGGTACGTAACACATGATGGAATAAATAAATTTCCATAAATAGAGGAAAAGTACTACAATTCATGTTTCAGAGGCAAGTGAAAACATGAGAACAGAATAATTATTTTAGGCTAGTATAAGGGACAGTCTCAATTATCACAGATGCATAGAAAGACTTTCCCACACACATACATACATAAAATGTATTATTACTGGCTCAACAGTTCTTAATCTCATGAATATGTAAAAAAAAAAAAAAGAAAGAAAAAAAGGGAATAAGTAACCAAAAAGCTGCAGAAAAGAAAATAAAGAGGTGATAAGGAAGAGAAGAAAGAAAAGAAACAGAAGACAAGGAAAGAAGATATCAAGATTAAGATTATTTAAGGAAAACAAAATCTTGATTCTGTATATCAGAAGTTTCTATATAGTATTAATCATCTATTTACATGAACATCTCTTCTTCTGTACTAGACTATATCTCCTTGAAAGCAAACAGTAACTTTGCTGGGTTAATCCTTATAACTCCTTTAGTGTTTTGAATAGATTGTGTACTTAATGAATGAACTGAGAGAGTGAATAAATAAAGAGTAATTAATAATTAATGCATGAATGCATGAAAAGAAGCAACAGATCCGAAACAATAAGCAATCAATTTCCTGAAATGAGATTGTTATCAAGGAGGGGTAGCCCAGGAATAAGCCCAGGGGCCATTTAGGTATGATCCAAATGCCTTCTGCAAAGTTCTCCAGCTGAAAAAATAACTATTCCACTGCCTATCAAAAAGCATGAAGTTTTCTATTACAATTCATTGCTTTGGCCTCAAGGGCTTTTCTGCCTTTAAGGATTGTCTGTTAAATTACAGATATCTCTGGGATATATAAAATGTGAAGCTATTATCAGCTCAAACCTCAGGGGGGGGATTAGTTGATGGTTGGTTTTTGAGAAGGTGTATGATGCCTAGGAAGAAAACTGGGAGCAGAAAGGAAGAGACGGACATTCACTGAAAGTTTAACATGTTAGGTGTTTTAAATATGCTATCTCTCTTAATCTTAAAAAAACACAATGCACCTGTAGCTGTAATTATATCTTTTTTTTTTTTTTTTTTTACAAAGAGCAATCAAGTTTATCGAGGTTCAATCACTAGCCTGTGATAATTCAGCCAGTATGGAGCAGACCTGGAATCTGAACAGAGATCTGTCAGGTTCCTTTCTTTCACCGGGAAGCACCCAATGCCATAGGCAAGGAGGGAATTTCAGGTCCTGAAAAGCAATACAGTTTACTTAGTGCCAGAAATATCGTGTCATTCCCTACCATTTGTATTAGTTTCCTAGTGCTGCTCTCGCAAAGTATCACAAACTGACTTATAAGTACGCTAACTAATCCTATCTATAGTTCTGAAGGCTACGTATCTCAAGTTGAAGTGTTACCAGGGCCATTTTCCCTCTGAAGCCTGCAGGAGAGGATTCTTCCTGCCTCTTCCAGCTTCCAGTAGCCCCAGTGGATCTTGGATATGTGACACTAGGTCTCCTGTCTCTGCTGCATCTCACATGGCCCCCTTCCCTCAGATTGCCTCTCCTGGGTCTTTGCACAGTATTTAGTTTTCCCATATCTGTTTTCTTATTAAAAACGTTGCCATCCTAGACTAAATTCCACCCCAATCAAATTGCATCTTAGTCAGATTACATCTACAAAGAACTTATTTCCCAAAACAGTCACATTCACAGGTATGGAGGTTAATATTTCAGTATATTATTTTAGGAGAAAAAAATTCAAACCACAATACCATCTATATCA